>NC_090944.1:53299274-53602607 GCF_040807025.1 Struthio camelus
GAAGAGATGTATGCTGTGACCCAGCTAATAAATGAGGTTAAAGTGGAAGTGGAAGTGGAACCAGCTAACAAAGTGTTTTGGTTCCTCATACCTAGAAGCAAAATGAATGACCAGGTAAAATATTTCTTGGTGCCAGTTCCTTAGGTTAGCTAGAATAACGGGGGAAGAAGTTTGCAGATAAGCTGATGGCACTACCTTAAAAAAAATAGAAAGATGGACATATGAAGAAGTGGAATACATGGACAGGGAGCTGAGATAGCTCAGGAAAGCCACCTCTTGCTTTCTCTTTTGCTGTTTCTGGGGTGAGTTACCTGCCCAGATCATACTGCAGCAGCCAGCCTGGCTTCCAGGGCCTGCAATAGGCAATGACTGTTTTGGTCTCTCAGATGGCCTGATGCTGTACAGCAGATTCCCCTTTTGATTCCTCTCTCTTTCTGTGTAGATGTAGCACCACCCTAGATGAGGTGGATTTTATTCAGATATATCATCTTTCTTAGGAATATAGCAAAACTTACCTCTCTGCCTTACTGAAATGGGGGTAAGATTTAGCTGTGTGACTTTGTTGGCTTTATTGGGAATTGCTCAGCAGTATCTGAACATAATTGAATTTAGTTACATATACCCATACCTGAGAGTCATTAATAGGATTGTGTCCACAGAAATTGAGTAATCCTTTCAATCCCATCTAACAGGATAAAGTAAAATTTGTTCGTACTTCTGTCCACTTTCACCTTTGCCCTTTCTGAAACAGTGAAGCTACCTCTTTGACACATCAGAAACTGCCTCGCTATCCATATGGGATTTTCAGAAAAAATCAGCTTTCTGCAGCTTCAACAGTTTTCAGACAAATTTACCAGTTGTCGCAAAGCACTATTACAGGTTGGCATCTATAGCAAGGAAGAAGTTTACACATCCTTACTCCTGCCTAGTTAAAGAGCCTCATTTTGCCTTGTATTCAAGAGACAAAGAAACAGGTTGGTGCCCCAGCGCAACCCTGCAGAGACTCATTCTGATGAGACCACAAACACAAGTGCCGATTAGTGCCAGGTGTGATGCCAGCTTGGTAAAGCTTGGAAAGAGCTCTTAGAAATTCATCTTTCCTAGCCCACAGTAGGAACAGACTTACCGGGAATAACACCATATGCTATGACATTTGATAGAATTTCTTCTGCTTATCTAGCAGAGCACTAGGTTAAAGTAACACTGTACCACAGTCCCATAGTACGTTACAGTAACCATTACAGTAACCATGTACCACAATACATTATGAGTTGTGTTGTTCCTACATTTAGGTCCCAGACAGCGTCTAACTGCAGAAGTCACAATCCTTTTTGGCTAGACTGTGAGGACACTTCTCTGTAGGAGGAAATGAAAGGCTGATTGGCTGATGGTATTCCAAACATCCTCAGAGAGGATGCGTGAAAGAGAGAAATAATGCTGGAGCTAAGGAAAAAACCTATACACCAGCCTTTCACTGTGCTGTATTTTATATTACTGTTAAAAATTTGCCAAAATATTGCCATATTCCAGTCACATAACAGGGAGTTGTATAAAACAGTCTAACAGTAACTAAATTGCACTAACAGTACAAACATTAGATTCGCAATTTGATGGTAGCAGCATTAATAACATTCACAGCAGAACATCTGCCTTAACAAAAGCTTTAACAATGATTTATTTAAAAAAATCAAAAGTCAAAAATCTCATGGTAAAGATGCAAACTTTCCATAAGCTGACTCCTGACAAAATTTATAGAGGAAATTAGTGGAAAAAAGTAAAATGTGACAATTTATGAAAAACAGGGAGGGTCAGTACCTACAAGCATTTTCATAAGTCTGAGAAACACTACCTAAAAAACTTGGATGCCATCCATAAGCCTTAGGTAACGTCATATAGGAAAGGAACAAGGCACTCTCTGATTCTATTGCTCACCCACTTAACCAGAGGCAAGAAAGAAGCAAAACGAGACAACATCGGCCAGCCAAAATTTGAATAAAGCAATCTACTGCCTCTTTATACCTCTAAGTAAACAGGTACGTTGCACATATGCCATGCACAGGGAGAACGCTATATGAGATACCTAATTTCCCTGCCCACATAGTATTTGATTCAGTACAGCTACATAGTTAAGTGCCACAGAATAATCATGATGTAAGTCTATGCTTCTCTCTTTTTAAAACAAATGTAACCATGGTAATAAACAAGTCACAGGGGAAAGGGAAGAAAAAACTGAGCTTCATCTTACTAAACTTTAGGGATGCAAAAGTTAGGCCACCAATCTAAGTTGCTTGCTTACCCTCCTCTAGAGTCACTGGAAGGAGGTGGGCATTTCTGGAGAATGATTCCTCCTCCTAAAATAAGTTTCTTGGATAGAAGGGATGATTCACCACCTGAAGGTACCTAGAGAGCATATGGGAGTAGCTTAGATTAGATATCTAACTTATTGGGGGTGAAAGTTAGATAAAACGAATCTTGTAACTGCGTGATATTTCTCAGAATCTAGAAGACATTATAACAGAAGATGTATGGTAGAAAAAGCAGAAATGAATTTGGCTCTCTCTGCCAGAGTTATATTGCTTTTTAAAAGCTGACAACAGTTAACGGCTTATTCTTGATAGAATTCAAAGCAAATGCCATTAAAAGACACATATGAAGCAGGTAAGTGAAGAAACAAAGTACCATTTTACTGTTCCTTTTGCTTCTCACATTACTATTACAGCAAGGAGATACAAACTGATTTTGAAGTGTAGTTATGTTCTAGACACTATAATGGGTCCTATCATTACATTTCAAACACAAAACCTGTTAAAGTAATGTGCATTTCAGTATAAGACATAAAAAAAACCACATACAATCATGCTGATCCACAGCACTGACATTAAGAACATTAAGAAACATCCAGCCTGTTTCCTTTAAAACCTGCCAGCTTGTGTTGACAGGAGACAAAGAAAACAAGCTCAGTTCACTGCCTTATTAAACTAATGTTTCAGCATAGCAGATGTGGAAATACCTCCCGCAGATTGCCACAAATGTGGGTGATGTTCCTTTGCTCCTAATACATACTGGAGCTAGAATGCCTTTTTCTAAAATGTCTCAGGGTTTAATATAAAGAAACTGGAAATGATAGACCATCACTTTCAAAATGAAGCACCCTCTTTATTACTTATCCTGTGAGGATATTTCATAGCAATATATGTCTCCAATTATCTCTTCAGCTGGAAAAGGCTTCAGTCTACATAGCCATAAAATGCTTTTAATGGGATAAGAATGAATGAACAGCCACTGAGTGACTACCACAGTCCTTCCACTATGCCAGTCCTGCTGCTAAGTGAAAGAAAAGCCAGGTAAAAAAACCCACATATCTGTTATTTCCAATATTCCTCTGCATGAGTGGAATGAGAATAATCCCAAATTCTGACAAACCCATTTAAACTAATTCCTCAAACACAGTTAGGGAACAGCATGACACTCTCAATAACCACATATTCTGACAGACATGTTGAGAAAATAGTTGCTTTTTTCAAAGGTTTAAGCATATTACTGCCTGAGCACTGCTAATAGCACTTCCTCTGCACTAGCAGCGATTGTGTTACCAGCATTTAATGAAAGGGTCAGAAAGGCAATATAAAACCAGATTTTACTATACACACACACATACACACATGCTTGTTTTAAATCAAGTAAAACAAAGTCTTCCATTGCGCTATGAGCACAGTAGGGTACCTTGCTGTTTGAGGCACATATCATACGGAAGGTTATGATTAGATATCCTTGACTGGGAACAAGTTAAATTAAAATATCACTTTCTTGGCTTGCTTCATCGGAAAAAAATGTTGAAATTTCATTTCTCAAGACTAGCTTGCTGAGCAGTCTTACTGCAATCTAGAGAAGAGAAATGAACATAAGTCATCAATGCATTATAAATACAAGGGCATGGGACCTAAGCAGGTATGTTTTTCCTCAGTCTTATAAAGTAATTTGCTAGCTCAGTCAAAAATCAGAAGACTTTGGCTGTAGAGGCTCAATGAACAGCCCCTGTATAATGACTACAATCAGGATATGATACAATATGATATGATAATGATTAATATGATACAGTGATTAGGATTGCTTCACCCTCCACCTCAAATTAATTCTGGAGTGTTGCAAACCAGGTCATGTGAAAGTGGTACCACCTTTCTTAGGACAACATCTCAAATGACATTTTTCTTATTTGCCAAGACTAACTGTTTGGAAAGGCAGGAGGGGCCAGTACAAGAGGCTAATTTCATCCTATTGGCATTATTTTTCACATGCCACATGCAGTTAAGAAATGTGTAGCAGCACAGCCTCCCCTTTTCCACTCTGACTGCATCAGTTTTTGCAGACCATTACCAAATGATACCATTTATTGCAAGGAGATATATGGAGATAGGTCTGTAAGTATTCATGGACGACAACGACGATGATGACCTAGATATGCATGTATATACTAATAAATCCCTCCAAAAGGTACACTCATCCAAATACGTTATTTAATTCTAGACCAGAGGACAGTTTTGTATCCTAAATATCAGTGTCTGCAAAAGCCCAGACAAAATCTAAGCATACCTACTTTTCAGTAGAATACATAGTTTGTTTCTACAGCAGATTTTCAAACTAGAGCACTCGGAACAATAGGCAGAAACCATGTAATTTCAATATAAATTTTAAATAGCATTTTAATCTAATCTTTTTCTCCTTCAGAGATCTGTTCTGTGCTGGTCTGATAGAGCCAAAGAATGCAAGATTATATTGCAAAGTCTCTTGTGAGCAACTATATTGAAATGAATGGATTTGCTTCACTTTTATAATTGCTATGAGAGCAAAAATTGGCCTACTGTAATGAAGATGGTCCAGCCTTTGAAGTGAATATGTGTGAAAGGGAGTCCACTACATTTTAAATATCTAAAACATTTCCAAAATATTTTTCATGTAACATCTGTAGCACACCTAAATTGACTGAAGCACTATGGAATGACCTGGAATGGATAATTTAAAGACATCAAGTTGAGCATCTTTTCTAAGTATATTAGTAAGTCATCCTTCCTAAATATATATAGTTCTGTATTTAAATACCTGATCTTCAAGGAAAGCTAGCTTTTCAAATTCTCTACAATTCCTTAGGGGAAATCAACAATATTACACTATACACATATTAAAAAAAACGTTTATATCATTTCATCAAATATCAGTGGGTAAGCTGCAAAAAGATCAATGAGTAGAGTGTATGAAAAATTTCCCAGTGAAAAGACTTCATCAAAAAGCATCAAAAGTGTAATGTTTCCTTCTATTTCAAGGACTGGCAGGTAAGAACTCACCCTAGTCAGTGGGAACCAGTAGGAATTCCAAAATGTTTGATTACATCAGTTCTAGCAAATGAAACAAGCCAGGGAGGTATCTCTGAGATCAAATGGCATGGCTCAGGACTTATTCATCCAGTTAAAGTCTCCCCTTAAAATATAACGCCTATATCCAAATGCTAAACAGTATGGACCCTCTGAACCATGTCTGGGAGAAAGTTAACTGGCACGGGCAAAATTAACCATGCTAAGAATTTAACAGCAAGGATGGCACACCAGCATTCAACCCAGCCGTCTCAGCCATGCCCTGGCCCTGGCCCATTTGGCAGCACAGACATAGTCTCAAAGTCTGTAGCTCCACAGCTGTCTCACCGTGCCCAGGATTTGACAACCTACAGGTCTGCAGCTCTCAGCTGGCCCTGATGTTAAGCTGCTGTGAGGCCAAGGATGCCAGGTCTTTCAGGGTCCCTGACATAAAAGGCAAAAGCCTTCATATCTTTGGAGCCTCATCTTAACTTGGACTTGACTGCTTTGGCAGTAAAGCCTCTGAGAGCATTAAGATATTTTGAAGGTTAAGAACTTTAAGCCCCCCGATTCCTCTTTTCTCAAATAGAGATGTCCCTAGGCTGATTCTCTGGAGGTTGTCTGGGATCCTGGATAGTTCAGGAGTGTTTGCAACCATGATACACGGGACCATTTTGTTGAAGAAATATCAGAACAGTAGCCTTTTGTGTTTCTAAAGGAATTGTTTCTTTGTCTTCTAAGGGAATTTTGAAACTCCTAACTTTCCTTCTGAATCAAAATTAATACATTCTCAAAATGTTGGCATTTCCCACAGAAAGGATATCCAGGTTTTGACAAGTTCTACCCCTCAGCAGTTTCCCTCTAGCTCAACCCCAGTTCCACATCCGTGATCCTAACTTTGCAACTCAGATCTTTCTCTAGGCTGCTCCACCATCTTCACTCTGTCACACACTATTGTGAACTTCTGCCTGCTCAGACTTATTGCAAAAATATAACCTGAAATTCTCTATGCCAAATCGTACTGGAGAATAATATGAACTATTCCACCAGTAGCAAAACTAAAGAATCATGTTTTCCTGTAGTTTACGGACAATATATATTAACACACCTTCCACCCACAATAACAACATGATTCTCCCCTTAATTCGTCTTAGCTCCCTGTAGCCTAGGATGTAACAAAGTGTATTAAAGCCAGTACAAACAATAACTGCTATATGTTAGAATCTAACGCAAAATGTTAAAGGAGCATTTGATACTACACATTTCTTTGAAGACAAAAGAGACAACCAGTAAATTAAGCATAAAGAGTATAATTCTTAAGAATAATGATTTTCCATAAGTTTTTGACTCAAATCTCTGAAGTAAAAGCACTGAAAACAAATATGTACTTGACCTATGTTAGTATCTTAAAATCTTACCTGTCACAAGACAGTGTAGTATTTTCTCTAATCTACTAATAAGACTTCCTGCAATTTATTTACTCCAAATTCTAGTTTAAAAGGATCCAGAGCTTGCAACATAAAACGGTGATATAATTTAAGATGACAACTCCTATTTCTAAATAGCATATTAAATTTTAAAAGCTGTGATACACACAACGCAAGCAGATCTAATAGAGACAGTAGGTATCTTTAAAAAAGAGCTGCAAAGTTCACATACAGCATTGGATGGGAAAGTTATGAGGGATTCAGATTCCAAGGCATATTTTTCACTATTTTGACTCCATTTACCCCAGCTGACCTTTCTAAAAGTCAGATCCATTTAAGGTGGCTAAGACTGAACACTCAGGATCAGTTATCTGGAAAAAAAAAAATTTCAGAATACAAAATTCATGTTCAAGATTCAGTGTGGATTGTAAAAGATCTGACCCATTTCAGGTCTGAATTCTGTTCGGACCTGAAGTTTGAACATAATTTCTATTTTGAGGCTCTAGGTCAGTTCAATTCTACATTCAAATTATTTAGTTATTTGAGAGAAGATGTCAGAAGAAAATAATTTTTCTATCTCATATGAAAGGAATATTTATACCTCTGTGAGTACTGAGGAGCTGCCTAAAGCCAGAACTTATGTTTTACCCAGTGTCCTGTGCATCAGTCTTATGATCCCAACTTTATATTTTAGCAGCAAAAGACAAGATACCTCTGCATGGCGGTATCATCAGTCTCACGCAACAATGCACATCTCTCATGAATCTCCAACCACAAGCTGCAGAGTACTCCTGCAGCAGCACAAGACTCTAGTTCACTATATAGAGCTACAATACTCATTAGTCCAAAGACAAGTATTTCGACACCAGGTGTGATGGCCTACTAGTAGGGGCATTTGTCTAGAAGAGGAGAGACCTGGGTTTCAGCCCTGCTTTAATGAACACTTGTGTTTTATTAAGTTCACTGAGTTAGTTCTGCAGGCAAAAGAGATACTTTAAATACCTGGACACTGACAGGGCTCAGGTGCCACTATGACACCTACAAGCTCAGCAATGTGAGGACACATCTGCTTCTGGATATACTCAAAAATAGTCATTGTGTAGCTTGAGAAACACAGAAACCTAGTGATTCTCAGCACCTCCAGAGCCAGAAAAATGTCTAACTAGAGATTCTGTTTACTTATTTTCTTTAACTTAGGTGGCAGTTAGCCATCTAATCCTATTTTTGTATTAATTTCTTTTGTGCATTGTTTGTCTCTTTACAAAAACTTGGATAATAGCACATCTTTCCTATGCAGTCTCAGAAGACGTATATTTGGAAAAAATTCTGTTAAAAAGAGAAAACAACTGTGACTGGAATGATCAGAGTAACTCAAAACATTTCAGCGAGGATGGGGAAAAATTTCTGTGCTAAGAATGATTTTGGACAGTTTATTCTTACCTTTGGGAGTCTGTTTCTAATACACTAAACAAAAATCTGACATAAGTATATCTGACCACATATAATTTAACTCAAATATTCAGAACATTTTACTTATTTCCAGATTGTACTTACCCTACGCACACTAGGATTAGTGAGTTAAATCACAACTAGAATAAGTGACTAACATATATTATTTCTGACTGCTTTCCTCAGAAGAATTGAGTATGCTGAATTAAAATTGGGATTTTTTTTCTTTTGAACAGTCATAATGTTGTGTATTTACTTGTATTCAGAGAGGAAGGTTTATGCTCATCTTTAGCTCCTGTGAGAGTTTCTCCATTAGTCAAACAACAGCTTTCAAGGAAGGATACTCCTGAAAACAGGCTCCGTACACGGTACTAGTCGTGGCCACTCTCTCTGGGATACTATTTCATCACTTTTTCACTGTGTTTTGGTTTACTTTTATAGACACTAGCTTCAGCCCCTCAAGAGGCAGGCTGCAGAGTCAGAGTCTGTTGCTTAGTAATAGTAACCTTCACGGAAATTAGCTTGAACTTCAAAAGAACAAAACATCTTTCATTAGTCACAGGTTTTAAGATAATGAATTCCTCTGAGAAAGTTGATTAGAAGAGTCAACCTTCCACAATCAAGTACCACCAGCATTGGCCTAAGTTGCATTAAAAAGGTTAGCAATGCTCTTGAAAGGGCTATTTATTTGTACCCCCTAAATTATGTTTGACATTCTTTCCACCAACATGCAGGCCCACGTTGACAATGGCACTAATAAAGACAAGCTTTACCTAAGTGGAATTGGCCTCTCATATAGAATAAGGCTAGAAGAAATTACTGTGCTCTTTTACTCCGATCTCTAGTATAATACTGGTCACAGGGAGTAACTATTAACAAAAGCATCTCTTAAAAAATCCAATCTCCAATTTAAAATGCTTTTTGTATTTTCTTTTTCCTTAGCGACCTGCTTTAGTTAAAAGAATTCTTATCTTGAGTTAAACAAGACAGATTTAAGATCCAGAGAGGCACCAAAAGCACTCCACTTTATAAATGAGTCATTTGTAGACTCTCATTTAAAGGGTCAGAGATTGGTACCTACATTCTCTGCACTGAGTGGAGAAAGTCAGCTACATCTGAAGGCTGATTCAGTTCATCCATGTGATAACTAAGAAGCCACCTAGAGCTGTCAGCAGGTATGTTTGGCAGAAGGCTGTCCATATTGCGACCTTTCTTGCTGAAGTTCAGAAGTCTACCCCCTATTGCACACTGGATGCCTTTACCTATCTGAAATCCTAAATTTCAGTTCCTTCTTGGAGGATGATAGGTACCTAACTGAAAGGAATTCACCTCTTTTAAAGCATGATCGTACAGAAAAGGACTAACCTCTCAGCCTTGTGGTTAGTGCACGCTGCTGGAAAAAGCCAGAGTAAGAGCTGATTGCCTTTGCCATCACTTACCTGCAAGCACCAAGCAACTTCAGATGTAGCACAAAGTGAAAGCTTTCTGGGGTCAGAAAACAGAAATGAGGGAGATTCTGGATTAGAAATTAGGACAGTGAAGCCTGAGGTCCCACCTCAGTGCACCGCACTGCGTATGTATTCCACAGTAAGTAATCACTCAAAATGAAAACAGAAATCAGCCAGGCAGTTAAGATCATCGCCCAGACTTTCAACTTGCCCAGATCACTAGGCTGCAAAGTCAGGCCTCCTCAAGTGAGTCCCTCAGCTCCCTTACTTTCTTACTTTCTATTTAGCCTTATAAATCTTGCATTGCTTCCTCTACCTAGTCTGACAGAATGGATAGGAGAGCAGGTCAGTCTATGGCATGATGCTCTCTGGGTTTGAAATAAGAGAAATAGAAGTAGAATAATTACCAAAACTAAAAAATTATGCTAGAAGGCTGTATAAGTACAATTTTAGAGGTGACTTCATCAGGCTTCGTCTACACTGGAACAGGAGAAATTAAGACCAGGCAATTAAAGGTGGGAATGTAATGCAGTCTAGTTGAAGAATGAGTAATCTCTGTGTAGACGCTCTCACACAGAACCAAAGTGGTCTAATTCCTTCGGATTACATTAGAGCAAACTAAGGCCAATTGACTTCTGCAGTTTACCATAGCAGAAAACACAGGTATTCCTTGCCTCTTGTCTACAAAGAAACACTAAAGAAAGTTAAGTTCTAAAATTCAGTTTACCTTCATATCCTGTACACAGTCTTTTTGCAACATAGCAATCAACAGAAACCAAGAAAGAAATAAAGGTAGATCTAACGGATGATTCAGACACTTTAGTAATCCAAAGTCAAAAGACAGAATCTTAAAGCCCCATTGATCTGCATTTAACCCTAAAGTTCATAGGTGCCTTAAATTTCCCACGAAATTCCTTAAGTGCTTAGGGGTGAAATTAATCTGACCTACTGTGAACCTATATCTTTCAGCTCTCGTCACTCCAGGCTCCCTTTATAATTTCCACTTTATAATAGGGGAGAGTTGCACAACTTTTCTAGGCTCAATTTCTTTTACCCTAACGTAAACTTCCAAAACAGCTCATATAAATCATAGCTAAAAACATCCACTCATTTCCAGTGACTGCAAAGGAGCCTCAGGTGATTAGATCAGGATGAGGTGTGTATGCTACAGATAGCTAAATTAAGGCAGACCAATCCCATCGTAAAAGTCTGCTTCTGCACATGCCTAGAATTGCTGCAGCACTGACAGCAGTGAAAAGTGCACTGTCTATCTCAAACCAGGTGTGACTGTAAAACAGAATAAGCTTTACAGAGTCTACATCACATAAGAAAAGTCCACTCAGCAGGCATTTTCAGAGCTCATCTGAAAGGCTGCCAAAAAAACATGCTAAGCTAGAATTCTTGGTATCCCACTCCCTTTACCTAGTAATTCTGCGGTTAAAACACTCAGGAGAGAGGCATGATTTCAGTTCCTCTCAGGATCTGAGTGGATTTTAAACTACAGCTTCTGTCTCTCCTGAATGCTTTAAGCAGCGCATTCTTACCTAACCTGAAGTGAGAAGAGGGGGCATTCTCATCCCCTTCTGTAAAAGCTGTTCCTTTTCAAATGAAATAATTAAATATTCACTGGGAGAGACTGAGACCTGGGCTGGACAGCTAGTGCATGCATCGGCAATGGGGACAAACCTCGCTCCTGTTCCTCCTCTCTTGAAAACAGAGCACTGAAATTCCATACCATCTTATATCAAACAGTGACCGGAGCACAGTCTCCCCCATTCTTGCGAAGAAACTAACTTATTCTCTTTGGCCCAAGCAATGCTAAGCTATTTGATGTGAAACAGCCCTCAGGAGGGACTGACAGTGTCTCCCATCTCCTCCAGAGTATACTACAGTATACAACCGGAGACGTGACATGAGTTCAAGTCTCCTTCAGTAAGGAAGGGAAGGAAATCCAAGTCCAGGGAACCAAATTCTAAACCATTGGTCTCACAGTTAAAGTATCAATAAAGAAGCAAAAAATGGTGGAAGAGATGACACTTCATCTCTCTTCCTTTGAGAGGACTCCTTCCAGAGTAATACAGCACTGACACCCCCAAAACCAACAGGGCTTAACTATACACCTTGTCTTGAGCTTTTTCTGTCAGCAAGCTACAGTGGCTCCCTCTTGTCACACTGGCTTTTTTGACACTAATCTCAGCCACCAAAATCTCTCATGTCTTGACACAGAGCCTAGGCACCTTAAATCACAAGGAAACACTGTGCTATTTAACACAGCAGTTATTACAGCTG
Source organism: Struthio camelus (assembly GCF_040807025.1). Lineage (NCBI taxonomy): Eukaryota > Metazoa > Chordata > Aves > Struthioniformes > Struthionidae > Struthio > Struthio camelus. The sequence continues at coordinate 53,311,233 of NC_090944.1, forward strand.
CTTCGGAGATCAGATTAAGTTACCCTTGGAGGAATTACTGTCATTTTATTTAACTAGATCTCTCCTTTGAATGGAAGGGGAAGTGTTTGTCAAATTCCTACTCATGTTGGTGAACAGACTTAATTTTATTCCAGGTCAACCACAGAGGTTTGCACTGCAGTGATCTGTTTAAGATACAACACCAACTAAGCAAGTTGTATGTCTCATCATAGCTGTTCTGCACCCACACACCAGGAAAACTGGTTATATAGACACGGGCAACTAAAACAGGAATAAGTTCTAGTCTGATATTTATGAATACTGTGTTGCTATTTTATGCACCATTTTCCATTTCTGAAGTTATTAGTGATTTTATATCAAGTTGCATTCACTGTTGCCCAATAAAGTAAAATAAAATGACATAATCCTAGTATTCTGTGCATAAAGTATCTGTAACTTCCCTTTGAAAAACAAAACCCTGATTTACAAGTGGTGCTTAAGAACTAAAAAATATGCCCCAGTACCACTCACATCTTCCTCCATCACAGTGCAGTCACTGACTTATGGCTCTTTTGCCCCTCATATCAGATTTGTGACTTTCTTTATAAATGACATTTTCTTTTGAGAGCAAGCAGTAGGAACTTTAGGCCTGTTGGACGCTGACCAGCAGCTTCTGTGCCCAGGGTGCTCGTGCAAATGGAGACAAATCAGCTGAGGGATTCTTATTCAGCAACGAAGCAGCTATAGACTGTTGTAGCTCAGCTGCAAAGAGACAAATGAAAGAGGCTGTATAAAGTCTGCAACACTTCTGGGGATAAAAGAACTAGAATCCTGAAGAAACACTAGAGGCAGAGAATGTACACGCTCCCCTAACAGCTGCTCCCATAACAACTTGTCCCTGGCAAACCCAAACTCATAATCAAAGGTGGTAAAACTTGCTCTCAGCCTTTCACAGCTGCTCCAACCTGTACCCAGGCTGGGACAGAGTTGAATTTGCTGCTCCAAATCCTCCTCCTCCTTCCACAGAGGCAACACCAGCATCTCTTGCGGTCACCATACCCACCCCCTCGGCACAACAAACCAAAAGGCACCACCTTGGGAGGTGGAGAGGCAGGAAGATGCATTGTTTGCAGAAGTACAGGGAAGGAGTTCCCAAATTAGGTGTGCAGGCAGCTGCTCAAATTGGATTATCCTGACTGAGCAAGGCCATTCCATAGCAACTGGAAACACCCATCCCCTTTCAGCAACTCTTCAGGAACATGCCTTGATGCCTCATAATTTAAAAGAAAATATTTTAGCAGATTTTCTGCTATATCAGCAGCAAACCGAAAAATTCCCCCTAAACAGCCTGGATGCTGGATCACTTTTCGTTTTACTAATATGGGCAATAATTCATCAAATACTAACATGCAGCACTTGAATCATAAAGGTCACTGTCTTGTGCTGAAATGAATCATTCCATGCAGTACCACTGCCTGTTTTATCACACAATAAGATGATTTTGATTACTCAGTCCTAGCTAAAAGGTAGTAAACTTACTTCAGATGGTATTTTTAGGACGGTTATTTTCTCTTTAGGCCTTCTCTCTCTTCTTTGCTGGATATCATTTAATTTAGTTCAGATATGTTGACACACCTCTACCCAATTTCTGGTAATAGAGCATTTTGTAAATTCACTACACAAACATTTTGACCTAAACAAAATCCATCAAAAATTCAGTGAAGACAGCTAACATCAATCTTTGTTAGTTGACTTACAAACAAAAAAAGTTTGGAAGCTGGGTATTAAATTCAAGAGGCCTTTTGCTTAGGTTGTGAATGCACACAGGTATAGCAATGCAATAGACTTCTGCCACATTTTTGGAGAATGCTCATGTTTATTTTTTTCCTTCATGTTTCTCAGGTATTTTCACAGGTGTAATATGTACAGAAAAGACAACATCGTTCTACTTAACAGCTTGTTTTAAAACAGTAATTCAAGGTTGCTCCACATCAGAAAATGACTACGTCTCAAAAAAGGATCAATTCAGTTCATAATGGCAAAGTAGTGGCTCCTGGAAAACTGGACTTAAAAAGTTCTTCACCATTCCAATGACAACAAACTTGTGCTCTGAATTTTTATTTTTCACATAAAAATAAATCAGAATATCTTTCAAGGAGGGCAATGTTGAATGTCTTGAGAATTAAAAACCTCAAACGATTGCAGAAAGACCACTGAAATCTGGCAGTCATTTATGCATATGCCCAAATAAGAGAAAATATAAAAGCATCCAGCATACAAGTGAAAAAATAATCAACAGAAAGCAGTAAGAGGCCAAACAATTTTCTTCTCTATATACATATTTTTATAGGAGTAACAAGAAACGTCAAAAATACACAACCTTGAGTACAAAAGAACTATTTTAGCAATAGGTTTGTACAAATGAAAGTTGTGAAAGCAGCATGCTTTGACAGAACGAGCTAAACCACAACATAATTGAAAAATACATTCATTTCAATACTCCATACCAAAGACTTCTGAAAAATCTAATGCAAGGGAATACAGTTTAGTAACGTACATCGTTTCTGGAGAGGAAGAAGTTTATAATTCCCCAGTAGAATCAGAAAGAATCAAGCTAATCTCAATTTTTAAAATGCTGACTTGTCAAACCCATTAAAATGCCCTTATAGCCCTAATCCTGGCAACATGTATGTCTTGTAACATTACAGATATAGACAATGTTATGCTCATCTTGACAGGATCACAGAGAGCAAGACTAAGCAGTTTAATGGTCTGTAACTTGATCCTAGAACTTCAGCTGTAATTATCAAGGCACTGCTCTAAAGACAGTATATTAGACACGATAGGCCAAATAGTTCTGTAAACACGTAACTAACCTGGGTTACTTCTATGCCACCTTTTTTCCTTTTCTGAACACTCTTCTATTCACTGTATGCTGTGATCATCTGTAAAACTTAAGTGTGAATACTGTAGCATCATTTAAGTTGCTTTTGGATTTGGGCCATCCAGGGTTTTTTTTCTCTGAGCCTCAACTGATCCAGCTCTGAGCAGAAACCCTGCTAGAGTAGGGGTAAACACCAAGTTATCCAGAAAAATCAGCTTTGACACTTGCAATTTCTATTTCACAGCAAGTACAAATCAGAGATTATGAAACCCCCCCCCCCCCAAAATGTTTCCCCTTCCTCTTCAAGAAAGTCATTTCACTAGCTTTACTGCATTACTCATCATCTTTCCTTCTTGAGTCACTACATTTTATGCCATTGATTCAAACCCCTAATACCGTAGCTCTGGAAGACAGCAAGAATACCTGCTCCTGCCAGCACAGACAGTGTATATTCCCATTGAATTACGTTAATTTAAAGCATAGTTTTGCTGCTTTCAGAGATAAAAGGGAATGACAGCTCTGAAACAGAAAATCCATATTACCCAGGTCATAAACTTCTGCTATTCACGTAAATATAATTGAAAAAACAAAAGCTCTATTGCAAAGACACACTAAAATACTCTTGTTTTACAGCAGAACTCCTTTACTGCCTTTCATTCTGACCACAAAACCCATATCGTCGCCAGTGGAATTGACAAGGAATGGAAAGCAGACATTAACAACATAGTGGCCTCCTGGGTACCTTTACAGCGAATCCACAACCTGGACTAGCAGTGTATTAACAGGCTTTTAAAATTTTTTTTAATGAAATGAGTAAATTAAAAATTGTTCCTTTTACATTCCTGGAATTTGAATATAATCAACATTTATACCAATAGCTGTCAATGAGAGGAACAGAGATTACAGTTAAATTAGTTCTTCACTGAAGACATTTACTTTTGTGCTGTAAATGCTTAACTGGCCCCAGAAAGCAAGCAGTCCCTCAACACCCATGCAGTGCAGAATGTTTCCTGCACACATTCAGTTGAATCCTTATGCAGCTTGTCGTAGACATTTGCTCCTCAGGGACAAGAACAAAGAAGAGGACCCTGTGCTTCGCAGTGCTGAAAAGAGCTGCAGCCAAGAGAACCCTGAACCCCAGCCCTGGATAAATCGGATGTACATTACTCCTCTTCTTTGCAATCACAGACCGCCCTGAACAACTCCCTGCAAGGATGCACAAGTTCTGCAGGCATCCTTCCCTAGCCCCAGCGCAACTAAGGATCTCTCTTCAAAGCCTTCATTTTACTCACCTTTCATCATTTCCTTGTTCAGGAATCTGGATTGCTATCATCAAGGGAAACCTTTGACTTTCTACTTTCAGGGTAGGTACCAAGACAGCCTGACATCAGAGATGGTTCAGGTAGAGAATCTGATCTTTAACACATGACAACAGTAGAGCAAACCCCTGAGGCAGCAGGCACTACAAGGGGAAAGGGGTCATGAAAAAAAAATCAGTGTAACGTAATATCAGAGAGAAAGAGGGAGTTCAACTAAACTCCATCCATAGCAAACTGCTGGCTAGCCGTTATTCATTATTGCCAGTTTATGGTTTCAGTTTGATACTTAAATTGCAAAACAAGTCAGTCTTGTTTGTTTGTTTGTTTTTTCTCCAGTCATTGCATGCAGACTAAATCTTAAGCCTCAACTATGGTTCGTGTTCTGTTTGTTCGCTGGTTTGCCCTACTATCCCTAATTCTTTTCTAACAAATATCTGATAGCACAATTTCAGCAACATAGAGCATAGCTTGCCTAATGAGAGCTCCAAACAGAAATATCATTATACCAACACAATGTAAATTGTAGGTCCAAAGTCACAACTTCCACACTTTCAGGTACATCACTAGATTTGGATAGTTTGTTATCATCAAAAATAACATCTACATCCACCCTTTCCCCCATGCCAATTTTTATGTGAACTCTCTTTCACTAGAGTTTGTGTTAGCCTAAACCTCAGGACATGGCATTTTCATTCCCTTTCACTTCTCTGTTCTCTCCTTTCAACTCCCCTAATAACTGAGCAGTTAATGTTACTGTTGATCGACTGTCAGAAGAACAGCAAGTCTGTGACTGTGAGTGTAAATATAACAGCATAAATTGCCCTCCTAGAGCTTAAATGGGTTTTTCATTAAAACTCACCAATATAATGAATAATAATCATAATACCCCTTCAACAGAGAACAAAATATTCCAATCAACAAGTTCTGTAGCAAGTTTTGTAAAGTGCACAAAAATATTAATGGAAATATAAAAAGGGAAAAATTTTCTAGTGTCACCATCAAAACTTCGGAAATATTGTTAAAATTAAATAGAAGTTATCTAATGAGACTTTTTGGCTCTAATATGTTGGCAAGCAGCAGCAACATTTTTCGGAAAAATTACACCAACTGAATATACTGTATCTTAGCAGCATAAAAACCCTACAATTAGATGCAATTGCAGGCCTAGTAAGCATAAACCTGACAAAGTGTTACAAATGTAATTTTTGTTTAAAAGAATGGATTTCCATGGAATCCTAGAGGTAACATTTGTTATTTTGTTTACATTGTATTCTGGTAGTAAAACCAACTATAATCAATCACTTCCCCTCTGTTTCTCTCTCCTCCCAAAATTGCACAGAGTATTGGAAAATTTAATCAAGTTGTATGGCCACACTCAAGAAGCCATATTAAAGAAAACAAAAATCAACCAAATCTTAAAAACAAATAATCCTAGAAAATAATCATCATGTCAAACAACTGCAGCTTCACACTACCGACCGATGCTCCCCACACACGTAGATGGCACTGGGTCGAATGCGTCGCCTTGTATGGCCAGGTAGCTGTGGCAAAAACTTGAAATATTTGGGCATTAAGTCTAAGCATGCATCATGAAACTTCTTAATCCTCCAGTAGTAGATCAGTGGGTTCAGTGCAGACTTGAGGTAGCAGAGCCAAAGGAGCCAAGTGCTTATCTCAAAAAAGTTGTGCTTGTAGTAGAAGTGGCTGTTGAATGTGGCAATAAGGCTGTAAGTGGTGAAGGGTGCCCAGCAGACTATGAAGACAAGGAACAAAATCAAGATGGTTGTGAAGGCACGAGTTTTAAAGCTCATATCAATATTCATCTGAAAAGGTCTCTGTAAGCTCATAAGACCAAGTTTGCTGGCCTGGCTGAGGCATATGCTGTCAGGGTGACTATGGATACGAACTGCATTGTGGCGGACGGTGTTGAGTATGCCCATGAAAGAATACAGCATTACCAGGAATGGAATAAAAAAAGAAATTAACAAGATAAGTATCACATAGGCCCGGTAGCCTGGGCTTGTAGAGTAGCCAAATACACACTGAGGTGCTCTTGAGGGTATCTGCAGATTAGGATTCCCTACTGATAGCGGAAAAGCAACAACAAAGGACGCTGCCCAGGAAATCACAATAAGAAATTTTGCACGGTAAGGGTTCAGTTTATCTTGCCTCTGAACTATGATAAGAAATCGGTCAATGCTAATAATAAGAAGAATTGCTACCCCTTCCATGACAAAAAGCCAGAAAAACATGGCAGAAACTCTGCAGAATGTATCCCCGAAAACCCACTGAGTGGTAATGATTGTTATCAGAGCAAAAGGCATGTTCAGCACTGCCAGCAGCATGTCTGCAAAAGCCAGGCTTGCTAAGAGAATGTTAATTGCAGATCGCATAGCAGCCTTCTGGTAGACCATGAGGCAGACAACAAAGTTTCCAAGGAAAGAAACCAATAGGATAAATATCATAGCAGCAGAAAGAATGATCTGGAGCGGCAAACTCAAGCTCCTGAAAACGTCTTGCGATGGCAGGATAGCTGTAGTGTTTACCAGAAAAGTACTTCTCTCAGTGGTGAGCACAGTACCTGAACTATATTTCAATGGCTGTGTTGTGCCACTACGAAGCAAAAACTGGGGAGTGGTAAAATTCATATAGGCATTTTCATAAACAATAAAAGTAGCATTTGAGGTCCCAGAATGGGCCAGTGTCAACATTGCTGAGAAAACCATTGCTTCAGAAGGAATGAATGCAGAATCAAAGGTCTTCAAGTCATTTCAGCTTGTTCAGGCAGTACCTTATTTGCGGTCATTTGCCAAATCAAAATTCAGTGTCTGAAAGCATCAAAGCTCCTAAACTCACGTCAGTATTTCCATCTGAAAAAGAAGAAAGCAAGCAAGCAAGATTCTTGAAAGTCTGTGGGAACTAGGAGATCCTTCTGCTTTCCTTAATGCCAAAAGGATCCTTACTAGACCTTTAGTAATATTTTAGGTCAGTGCATTTTTCCTAAGCACTGGTCACAGGAGTCTCACAATATTTGGTCTTTTTCTTAAAGCTCCTACTCCTGTAGTCTTGCTGATGCTGTACGGTACTCTCACTCATCAAGCTTTTCTCTACTATTACCAGGACTGAAAAATTTTTCATCAGTAAAGACCACATTTTCAAACACTGCAGTGAATAGTTCAAATCAGTATCTTTATTTAAATCTCATAATTTTTAAACTAACCTCATTTTTTTTGAGATCACCTACAGTTGAAAATATTAGCAGTATTTCCAAATAAATAGCATGATCAATACCTGTCTGCTTGTTTGGTAGGCACTGACACCAAGTATCCAAGCTAATCTATCTATCTATTATGGAGTTCCTTGCTCCATCTCAGTGGACAGTACTAGATGCCTCAGAAAAACCATGCAAACCATACAACCTTTTACTAATTAATAACTTGTCTGCAGGATTAAAGTATTCCTCAATTTGTTTCATTTAGTGACTGACTCATATCAAGTTGCAGGAAATTAACTCTTCTTCAGTCTTCACAACCCCCTCCCCTTGCAGCAAGCTTTCCTGTTGTCACTGGTCTAGATATGGCTTTGTTAGTCCATCTTGATATCCCACATAATTTAACTGTGCACATCTTTTTCCTTGTAAACCTCATCCTTAGATATTTTGCTAAACTCCTTCCCCCAGTATTATACTGCAGGAATATAGCATCTCCTTTTATCGGTTTACATGTACTGTCTTAAGTATTTCAGCAAATATACACTGTTCTTATATATACATGACATGTAACAAAGCTGAGAGCTGTCTCCCACTTCCAGTGGGAGGTTTTCCAAAAAACTCTTCCTATCCATCCTGGACTAATTAAACACTCCCAGAGAGCTCTGGCTGGAAACCAAAAGGATTCTATGTCCTTCTTAAAAAAGATTATCGCAGCCAGAACCTAAGTGAGATTCATCTCATCCAATCTGAATGTCTGCAGTAGCCATTTTAGGCTCTGCTTTTCATCAGAAAAGATATAGATACCTTCAGAGCACAATCTGTCTCATCCATCTCAGCACACAGCAACAAGCTTGTGCTATTAACTCAAGATGCCTATATCCGATAAGACAAATCCAATCCACAGTATCTACACAGGTTCTTTTTGGCATCAACACTAGGCACAAGTGAAGTGAGAAAGGAATGTATCTAAGAAATTTAATAAGCACCACATGCTTAGTGGAGGATCAAAAGCTTACTCTTCTCAAGGTAGCATTTGGCTAACAAAGTAGTGAGCTGTAAAACAACACAGTATAAGCTCTTTCCCCAGGATGGACTTCTAGTGATACAAATTTAAGCCTGATCAAGCAGCTTCCAAGGTTTCTGGGTTACAGTCAGAACAGATTCATCAAGGAATATCAGCATTATGGCCTGCTCCTCTCACTCCACAGCAACGCTGCTCTCTTCCTATCTTCAAGCTCAATATTGCTAGATATTTTCCAGGGCCAGACCATCTTCAGCACTTTTTCTTAAGACAACAAGACAATGGAGAAACATTATTATAATACACACTTCTCTCACCGAGTCATATAAATTCCATTTTTTAAGATGTCCTCCTCTCAAATCAGAAGGATAGATGTCATCATTTTTTTATTTTAGCTTACATTTTGAAGATTGTTAAACTCGTCAAGAGTCTACTAAGCTATGCACATCGGCATTTTTGTAAAAATGCCAGTCACCTTCATTCTAGATTTTCCCTTTCTCGCCTTACTATTCCTTTCATTTTTATACGGAAAGCCTCAATGTTAATCACAGGCTAAAGCATATACAGCAGCCATAGAGCATATATTTCTCCTTCTTTTTGTTGTCTTTATAAACCTTCCTTTACTATTTTAACAAATTTGTTAGAACAAAATCTGTAACTAACAGCAGAAAGGAGGACAGATTTTAACAACAAACTTCAACATCTCACCTCAAGTTCCACAGAGGCTTTTGACTCCACAAGCCAGGAACGCTGAAGAGTGAAAGTAGCTGCAGCATTCTGCAGGCACTGCAAGAGACCATAAGTTCAACAAATAATTCCGGATCTGAAAACGTGGAGTACATAAAATGAGGGCAGTATCTTTCAGAGCTCTATAAACAATAAGCCAGTAAAGGTTAAGTTTTGGATTTCTACAAAGAAAATCCGTACTAGGGTTCAGGCTGTTCAACAAATGGGGAAGAAGGTGGAAAAGGTAAAATCATGATATTTTCTGAAGACAAACTTTTTTTCCCGAGCAATTTAATAAAAATAAGTCAACTCTAAAGAGGTTCTCACGACAGTGACAATGCAATGAACTGCCAGATAAAGTCAGGGTTGGTAAAGCTATTCACGTATAGAAAAATAAGGTTATAAGCACAGTGGCAGGTGCTAACCAATTATTATCATCCAAGGAAAACCAAATACACACACACCACAGATCTTGTAGTTACGATAGGCTGCTGTATGAAAATATCAACCAGGTGTTTGGAATTATTAGCAAAGCAACAGACAAGAAAAGCAGGAGCTATATATATGCACTATATATCAATATACACTACCTGCTACAATATACAACCGTGGCAGCTTGCATCTTCAATAATATGTGCAGTTCCACTCCACTCCATCTCCATTCAAAAGTGACTGAAAAAAGGTATCACAGAGGTCTATAGAATAATTAGTGGCACAGGGAAAGCAAATGATTACTAACTCTCATCATACAAAAACTAAGGAGTACCAAAGGAAATGATTATTTAACAATTAATTGAGGAAAGTATTTGCCACAGGATGCTGTGGATGCTAAGGAAATTATGAGGGTTTAGAAGGCAATTTAGGACATGTTTCACGTGATTATAGATATCCATGTCAGGAAGAAATGTATCACTCACAGGAAGCACCTATCTCTCTCTCTCTGGACTGTAAAAGAGGGCACGGCAGTCTGATTTGAATACAGGCATTTAGAGCGTGTACATCCAGTTACTTTGACTAACTTTAAACAAACACAACAGAATTTGCTTCACCTACGTTTGCGGCTCTTTCAACATGTTTATGCCACACAACTTTACATTCTGGAATATGATATTAGCCTTAGATGATAACAGGAATCATAAAAGCCCTAAAGAGAATAAACAACAGATGTTTATGTTCAAAGGTAAAGAAAAAGAGTGTATTCTAAAACTTTGATTCATCATGAATCGTCCCTTTAAACAGAAGGAACCAGACAGGGGGAGCGGAACAGGAAAATAACTTTCTGCACCCTTACTCAAGAAGATTTTTCTCTCCTGAATTTCCTCAAGCCAGTGATGTCCTGTCAGTGGCCATGGACTCCCAGGCATCTATAGACTAAGAAAAATAATCTCACATATGCTCTCTCACCATCCCAGCTCGCTAAGCAAATAGCCACCTTCTTTTTTGTGCTTTCTCTCCTTGCTATGAAGCTTGTATGCTTTTCTGTTCAGTTTTAAGAGAAGTGGTGGAGAACATCCTCATGCAAGCTAGTGCCTGGACCTAGCTGACTACTCAATGTTGGAGGTGGGCTTTAGCCGTTCGGTTGTTCCATAGGTCATCAGATCTCTCTTCTTTTCAAGAAGGATGAAACAAACTGTAATTTGTTCTTGCAAAGAACATACCTAACCTAAAAGGAGGACTGCAGGCTTTCAATCTCAGGTAGAACTAGAAGTTTCAAGTGTTGCTCCCAGGCTCACTGTTTCCTGACAGTTTCTAGGCAGCACCTTTCTCAGTACTCAGTTCATTCATCTGAGATGTGTAACCTCTCCATCCACAGGGAATCTACATGCTTAAGCATGTTTCAGCTACACTTATCCCACTTGCAGGTAAAGCTAATTATGCTTTTTCTTGGCAATCATCTTCATAAAATAAGTGACTAGCATTCCAGTCATCGAATTCAAGAGGAATCCTCCCGTACATTTTTTTCTTTAAAAAAAAAAAAAAAAAAAGGACTTCTACCACCAGCATCCACATGGTTACTAAACACGAACCTTGTATTTTGTTCCTCCCTCATCATTCTTCCTATCCCTCCCATCTCCCATAAATTATACAAGGTTAGAAATTTGAAGTTGAAAGAGGGGCTGATAAAATAACTTAACAGCAGTTTTATTTCAGTCCTCATTCACTCTTTGAGAAAGAGATGCTGTAGTTTCAAAGCCAGAGTCATTGCTGAACGGTAATTACATAGCTTATAGAAGACGACCATGCTTCGATAGTTTGAATAGGCAAGTTTATTGATGGTCAAAGCGCTCAAGTAAGAGGCAGATACCTTTTTGTCACTGTATTACCACTTTTGGAACATGTACTCTCACTGTTTCTTTTCAGATGCAAAAAAGCTCCACACAATCACTTTTTTTTCTTCCATTTCAATGCAGGAAATTACCAGGTATGCACATTTTCTCTCAAGCAAGGTTTTCACTCATATGCAAATTTTTTATGGAACATAATAGACAATTATTTCTATGAAGTACACACTTAAAGCTAAATATCACACAAATTTCATTCATCAAATATAATTATTGCTAGAACTCTGGTGTCTGTTTTTAACAGCTTTTTAAGCTAAAAGTACATTTCTGTTCAGAATTCAGAGAGCATGCTCAACCAGAAATAAAAGATCACATTTTATATGCAAAGCCAACATCAGTCAAAGCCAGTCTCTCACATAGCCATAACAGGGAACTTTTTTACCTGTGAAAACAGTACCATAATACTACTTATGCTTGATGCAGAGCAGAATAAGCTATGAACAGCTGCCAAAAATGCTCAGTCATTAAATGGATTTGCTAAAAGTAAGCATGTTTTCTGAACTGGCCAGCACCAAGATTTAGCCATGTAGGAGCAATCTTTCCTCAAAAACCTGAGGCTGACGGTGTCTGATATAATGAACCTATTTCTCGGGAATGTTTTTAAGCGCTTATGAATTGGAAGCCTTTGGGTGTTTTTACAGCTACTATTTTGAAGGTAAACTTTGCAAAAACAATTTAGGCATCTCTGTGCATAAAACCATAAAAAAGTAAAATCTGGGGGGGGGGGGGAAGGGATAAAGTCAAAAACAAACATGAGCGCCATAGGCCCTTTTTTTTTAAATAAAATATATAGTATGTTTGCAGAAAACACTCAAATGTGTGTTCTCTGACACCTCATTATTGTACAAAGAAGCCTGGGAGATGCTCCATTCTCCATAAGGGGTGAACACTGTTGCCTATGTCACTAAGCAGAGCCACCAACATATTGCAATGGAATTCTTTCTGCTAAAGCCAAAGCAGGGATAGTCGGAGCATAAATCAGCCGGGACAATGTTCTTGCTCACCTAACTGTTCCTCCTGAAACAAACTAGCAGTTTTCACTTTCAATACCTATTTACATATCTTAAACTGAAACTAATCAGCTACGCTGCATGAGTAGATGAACCACAAAACTATTCAAGAGCAGCATTAGTTTAATATGGGAAATTTTCCTCTTTTCCACTCTATAAACATTACTGTAGCAATTTTCAGAGGGAAGCATGGTGGGGAAACAGCCACCTCTGCATTGGGTCATTATGTACAACTAATCGCTCTCTTGAGGAAATTTCTTTCTGCCCTTAATTCACAGAGCCATTAACTCTTACGAAACGCCAACCATGGGAGTCATTATTACTATTCTAAATCAGAAATATGCAAAATATAATGAATAATTCTATTTTCTTAGCTGTTACAAACAAATATGGTCTTATTTTTCAATCACATGAAAGGACATGTGAAGTTCTAATTTCATTTCAAGCATCACCACAATATTATCTCACCTTCTCACTAGTTCAATAGTCCTATCAACCATACGTATGCTGCAAGAGCAATCTGAATACCATAGTATCAAGAACGTTAAACATTTAAAAGTTTATTTTTCGTAGGGGACGTCAAGGACAAGAAGAAACACTTCTTCAAAAACATCATTAACAAAAGGAAGACTAAGGAAAACGTGGGTCCAGTACTGAATGGGGCAGGGAGCCTGGTGAAAAAGGATACAGAGAAGGCAGAGTTGTTGAATGCCTTCTCTGCTTTAGTCTTTACTGCTAAGCCTAGCTCTCAGGAATCCCTGACCCTGGTGACAAGAGAGGGAGTCTGCAGAAAGGAAAATTTTCCCTTGGTCAAGGAGGATCCAGTTAGGGATTGCTTAGGCAAACTTGACACCCACAAGTCCGTGGGCCCCGATGGGATGCACTCACAACTGCTGAGGGAGCTGGCAGATGTTATTGCTAGGCCACTCTCCATCATCTTTGAAAGGTCCTGGAGATCAGGAGAGGTGCCTGAGGACTGGAAGAAAGCCAATGTCACCCCCGTCTTCCAAAAGGGCAAGAAAGAGGAGCCAGGAAACTACAGGCCTGTCAGCCTCACCTCCATCCCTGGAAAGGTGATGGAACAGCTCCTCCTGGAGGTCCTCACTAAGCATCTGGAGGACAAGGTGGTGATCAGGAGTAGTCAGCATGGATTCACCAAAGGGAAATCATGCTGGACCAATCTGATAGCCTTCTCTGACAGAATGACTGGCTGGGTAGATGAGGGCAGAGCAGTGGCTGTTGTCTGCCTGGACTTCAGCAAGGCTTTTGACATTGTCTCCCATCACATCCTCCTAGGTAAGCTCAGGAAGTGTGGGCTGGACGAGTGGACGGTGAGGTGGACTGAGAACAGGCTGAATGGCAGAGCTCGGAGGGTGGTGATTAGCGGCACCGAGTCTAGCTGGAGGCCTGTAGCTAGCGGTGTCCGCCAGGGGTCAGTGCTGGGTCCAGTCTTGTTCAACGTAGTCATCCATGACCTGGATGAAGGCACAGGGCGCACCCTCAGCAAGTTTGCTGCTGATCCTAAACTGGGGGGGAGTGGCTGACACACCAGAGGGCTGTGCTGCCATTCAGAGGGACCTGGACAGGCTGGAGAGGTGGGCAGAGAGGAGCCTCCTGCAGTTCAACACAGGCAAGTGCAGGGTCCTGCCCCTGGGGAGGAAGAACCCCAGGCACCAGTCCCGGCTGGGCGCTGACCTGCTGGAGAGCAGCTCTGCAGAGAAGGACCTGGGAGTGCTGGTGGACAACAAGTTGAGCATGAGGCAGCAATGCGCCCTTGTGGCCAAGAAGGCCGACGGTCTCCTGGGGTGCACTAGGCAGAGTGTTGCCAGCAGGTGGAGGGAGGTGATCCTGCCTCTCTGCTCAGCCCTGGTGAGCCCCCACCTGGAGTACTGTGTCCAGTGCTGGGCTCCCCAGGACAAGAGAGACATGGCACTCCTGGAGAGAGTCCAGTGAAGGGCCACTAAGATGATGAGGGCACTGGAGCATCTCTCCTATGAGGAAAGGCTGAGGGAGCTGGCACCGTTTAGCTTGGAGAAGAGAAGACTGAGCTGGAACAGGTTGCCCAGAGAGGTAGTGGAGTTTCCTTCCCTGGAAATATTCAAAAGCTGTCTGGACACAATCCTGGGCAACATGCTCTAGGCGACCCCGCTCAAGCAGGGGTGTTGGACTAGATGATCTCCAGAGGTCCCTTCTAACCTCAACCATTCTGTGATTCTGCAATTCTTAAAAACATACTCTCTTAATCCACAGTCTCTGCCTAGTTATTAACATACAAGTAACAAGATAGAAGCCCTGCCTTTGCTTCCTAAATTTTAAGTGGAACTTTCGATTATGCATGCAATTACTACACATCAGTTTGACCAAAACCACCACCAAAACCACTGCCAAAACCCAAAACAACAATAAACACCACACATACCAACCCAGGCAGGCTCCCATGAAAAGAATAGGGATTTGTAAGTCATCTTGTGCTGCTTTGCTCAGTAATGTACTCCCTTTCCGAATATCCTGTTTAATAAACAAAAAAAAACACTGTATTCAGTGACATATTTAACCACAAGGCAGGAAAATATCAGAATGGTAGCAGTTTTTCCTGTAATAAAGAGACCATGTCTCCTGACCAGATAAGGTCGTATGTCCACACCCTGCAGAAGGTATCGATCTTAGGCAAGACTAAATGCATCTAAATTTCATTAAGCCCAGGGATCCTCAGCTATCTCACCAGTGGAGCATAAGTATCTCACCATTTAACGCTAACATCTTCCAGATCCAGTGTGGCATCCTGTTTGGAATCTCATTCAGAGGTACTTCATTAATTTAGGGGCAAGTAAACAGAAGTTAGCTACTGCAAGTCTTTTATGAGAACTGTTAAAAGATAAGCTTAGTTTAGCACTTAGTTTGGAAACATCAGGAACCTGATCCTGAGAACTCCAAAACCTCTTGGAAGAAACATTATATAAATCCACAGCGCACTACTAAACATAATGAAGAAGCTGAATGATTTTTTCCCTCCACATGACAGAGATATCATAATGGCATCACAAAAGCAAAAACAAGAGGCAAGAAAACAGGTCTGAATAGCTACGTCAGGAAGAACAAACAATACAGGTTTCAACGCAGGATCTCAACACTTCCCTTATATGCTCTAGTGCTACTCAATCATCGGTGGATGCAACTATACCTAAAATAGTTAAAATGATTTCTGTAAAGTGGGCCTAGAATAACTAGAATGTTTTTTATTTCATCATGATATACCTCTGGTTAACTGAGGCCATCAATTTTCAATGCAGCTCTTCCAAACGCTCTCAGAGGGAAGTTAGAAAATTTCAGTGAGCCTTGAAAAACCGAGTTAATATAACACTGAAAGATCCCAACGATCCAATTTATTTATAAATATGGTTTATATTTAAAAATCAAAGAGCAAAGATGTGGGACAGAGACTTTCCCATTCTGTTTTTTAAAGGCTACATAACTGTTAATCTCTTTTGGAAAAAGCTTTCAGAATAAGTAGCTAGAGGTCAACTCCACACTGGAGCAAAAGATATCAGGCTCCTTCAGGAACACACACCGTCTACACAAACGGTGCACATGGGGGTTGGAGGACAAACCAGCCAGTGAGTTGACAATGACTTCCTAGAAAAGAAGCAGGAATAACAAATTGCAGTTTAAGCTTGTTGAGAAGTCTACCTTCTACAGAAGAAATGCATTATCTAGCCATGATGGAAATCTGGTCTGAAAGACTTTGACAAGGTATTAATGCAAATTATTTTGCATTAGCACAAAGTTTGACTTTGCATTTATTCCATAGAACAGGGTAGGAAGGAAAAGTATGGATCTCAGATTTAGTTATGCATAAAAGACAAAACGTAGGTGTTAGATTATTACAAGCTTTCAATCTTAATCTCTTCCCTGTTTAATGAGATAAGTATCATTAACTACTAATCTTCCCTCTTAGCCTTTCTGAAACAAAGTGAATACGTTTGTCAGCAGGCAGAAGACTCTGCCAGAAACTTGGATTAGAGAGAGCAACAACAGGTCAGAGCTTCCCACCAGAGAAGCACGTTCTTTGACACAAGAACTATTCTTGTGCACTTACAGAAAATATTTCCAACTCTCCTTAAAGGTACTTTTAAATCCAATTAAAAAAAAAAATCCAGAATATCACCTATATCTTATCCAGAAACTAGGGAGATCTTCAATTTCAAGCCTCCAAGCATGGAAAAAGTAAGTGTATTTTTCCAAAGCAGACTTGGAAAATTTTACTAAATTTGAGTAGCTTGAAGAGCTTGCTCTTAACTTTGTAAGATGCTTTGGGTAGTCTTCCGTTGGCAGTCAGGGTCTAATACTGTTTCCAAATGATATTCCTTGT
The DNA here is from genome assembly GCF_040807025.1 of Struthio camelus. NCBI lineage: Eukaryota > Metazoa > Chordata > Aves > Struthioniformes > Struthionidae > Struthio > Struthio camelus. The sequence goes on from NC_090944.1 coordinate 53,328,094, forward strand.
TTTCTGTTACAGACTATGGGCCAGACTTTTTTTTAATAAAAATAGAGGGGAAAAGATCTGTAATCCTTCAAGATCCTGCAATTAAAAATGAATACAGGGATTCCTGTACCCACAAAGATATATTTATGTGATTACAACCTCGTCGATACGAGCACTTAGAGTCAGCAGTGCTACTGAAAGGCTCGTCCTGACTTCTTCCTCATTCATTCATCTCCGCGTCCAGTTCCTCATTCACACCCTCGCACTGCTCCCCCGCTCCTGCGCAGGTATAGGCAAATGTCAACCAGAAGGGTTGATCTGGGTTAAAATGGACCCTGGCAAACAAACAGCAGTTTCACATTTCTGACCTGAAGCTGTGAAATGTTGGGATACACAAAATCAAGGCATAAATCATGGCCTAGATTTAACTACTCTATACTAAGACGTATTTACTACAGATCACATCCAAGATGGTGCCAGTGCTGTACCATCAACAAGAACTACAAACCTTGTAGTTACCAATGATCTTAGAGCAATTTGCATCTAACCAGATAAAATTCAAATCTCCAAGCCAAGAACTGTCATTTCCAAATAACTGAAATGGCAGAACCAAAATCAGAGATTTTAGCCATCATTTTACCAAAAAGTGCTTCCCATAAGCATTTAGTTTACATTAGAGACTTAGCAACAGGCTAGAGAAGGCCTCAAAGGTATTAAGAAACATTAAGTGCACATCACTTTTCAACTTTTGCCAAACACTTTAATGACAGCTCACTACATTCAGTTTTACCTGGTCCACAGTCATTTCTTAACAAGTTTCTTAAAATTTTCTTTGGATATTAAGCCAAACTATGGGTCAAAATAAATATAAATACTGAAAGTTTCCAACCCTCACCAAAAAGTAGTTTTATCTACCTCTTAACAGAAGATAATAGGTTTAAAAAAAAAAAAAAAAGCCTGCTTCAAGTCATAAAGCTTTAATTAAGGTTATTTTGGCTTTGCAACTTCTCCAGTGTATTCTTTAACTGAATGGAAGATTCAGTTCTTTGAAGACATTTGGCTTTACATATCCTAAGGTAGAGATCTAAAGACTCCCTCTATTAAATTGTTTGTACCTCCTTTGTATTACCCCACTACACATCCCTTAAATACACTATTACATCACATTCTACTGAAAAATAGGGGAAGCTGGATTTTCTTATTAGTCAGTAGTTCTGACAACAACTGTTAGCATGCGTTTTTTGTTTTTTTTAATCAAAAGCAAAGGGCTTACAAAATTAATCTTAAAAACGGTAACCCTGTCACCAACAACATTTACACTGATGGAATTTTTGTAAGTTGTCTCCTACAAAAATATACTTTGTGAAGTAAAATCAGATGTAATGAAAATTCATCCTTTCATAGAAGTATGAAGAGATGGTAACAGAAATGTAGTTAGAATGACAACAAAAAGGTTACTGAACCAGTACTCTCTTCACACAGTATGCTGCCCACACTAGGTTCAAGAGATTTGTTTTAGTTCCCAGGGTAAAGGGGTCCCTCCATCCAGCTATGCTCTTCCCATATGGGTTCAGGTCACGTTGCAGCTAAGTTCTGTTGCTTCTCAAGACTCCTGCTGCTGTGAAGCAGATGTTATGGATCTTTTTTCTTGGAAATGCAGGAACCATTGGCATTAGGCTCACAGAGAAGAGGTGTTGCTAGCAAGTTAAATGAGGTGACTATATTTCAGTACCAGAAGAGTGCTCCCTTGCAGCATTCTGCTCTGAGAGTTCTCAAAGTCTGTTAGGATAAGATTGAGCTAAGAACAAAAAAATAGATTTAGGTTTTGCGCTTAGATATATAGATATATTTATATGCATGTACACGAACACACACGTGCGCATTTATTTTTTCAGTAATTATTAGTATCTCTCTTTTAACTGAAAACTAAAACAATTATGCCTAATGCAACAAAATACTAACTTGCTTTGTGTTCCTTTGAATTGTATCCAGATTTACCCTATAATTTGCTATGATAGTCTAAATTAGTCTGTTAATATTCTAATATGCAGCTGATTTATCATAACGTAGAAACAGAGACTAAATAACTCATAACTCGTTTAAGCCATGCCATCTAATTGCTATAACAGCTTCAGAACAATTTTTGTCTAATGCCAGTCAACTGCAGTAACTGTTTCCAGACAGTAAACTTACCTCTGAGCAACAATCCCAGTTATAAGTCAATCAGCTCTGTTCATACTACAAATATAAAATAATTTAAATTGAGAGTTTACATTTGGACAACACTCAAGGTGAGACGGCATACTACAGACATACAGATCCTATTCAATACAGGCACAAACAATTTCTGTACAAACATGACTGGCAGAGTCTGGAAATGTTCCCTGCATCATGAACAGATAAGAAATTAAATGAAATTTACAAGCCAAAAATATTAAAAAAAATAATCTCGTGATTTTCAAAATACACTGCTTTGTTGTAATATAACACAAGAGACCTCACTGTTTTCTTTTTTTTTCCCCCTTCAAGAATTTTTACTTGTAATTTAAATTCAAGCAAACAAATAGCTTTATCCATGGAAGGAATGAAGGAACCCTCCATTCACTTTTCAGTTCAAAAATATAATATTACAATATGCTGCATATCAACGTGTCTTAGTTAGGTTTACAGAAGTGGAATAAACTCAAGATTTCACTGGATAACATTTGTAAGGTACTGACAAGTAACGTTACCACAATTCCCCTTTACAGTTATCTTTACAGTTGACTGATGTGATTTTGCAGCACTCAGTGATTTTGTGCTACCTAGGAAATGTTAAACAAACACTAATTCTAAGCCAACTTTTCACATGGTTAGAGTTACAGCGATTCTCAGTTCACAAACTTCACATTTAAGAAAAGCCAGAATCACTCACAGAATCACTCACAGAATCACTCACAGAATCACTCACAGAATCACTCACAGAATCACTCACAGAATCACTCACAGAATCACTCACAGAATCACTCACAGAATCACTCACAGAATCACTCACAGAATCACTCACAGAATCACTCACAGAATCACTCACAGAATCACTCACAGAATCACTCACAGAATCACTCACAGAATCACTCACAGAATCACTCACAGAATCACTCACAGAATCACTCACAGAATCACTCACAGAATCACTCACAGAATCACTCACAGAATCACTCACAGAATCACTCACAGAATCACTCACAGAATCACTCACAGAATCACTCACAGAATCACTCACAGAATCACTCACAGAATCACTCACAGAATCACTCACAGAATCACTCACAGAATCACTCACAGAATCACTCACAGAATCACTCACAGAATCACTCACAGAATCACTCACAGAATCACTCACAGAATCACTCACAGAATCACTCACAGAATCACTCACAGAATCACTCACAGAATCACTCACAGAATCACTCACAGAATCACTCACAGAATCACTCACAGAATCACTCACAGAATCACTCACAGAATCACTCACAGAATCACTCACAGAATCACTCACAGAATCACTCACAGAATCACTCACAGAATCACTCACAGAATCACTCACAGAATCACTCACAGAATCACTCACAGAATCACTCACAGAATCACTCACAGAATCACTCACAGAATCACTCACAGAATCACTCACAGAATCACTCACAGAATCACTCACAGAATCACTCACAGAATCACTCACAGAATCACTCACAGAATCACTCACAGAATCACTCACAGAATCACTCACAGAATCACTCACAGAATCACTCACAGAATCACTCACAGAATCACTCACAGAATCACTCACAGAATCACTCACAGAATCACTCACAGAATCACTCACAGAATCACTCACAGAATCACTCACAGAATCACTCACAGAATCACTCACAGAATCACTCACAGAATCACTCACAGAATCACTCACAGAATCACTCACAGAATCACTCACAGAATCACTCACAGAATCACTCACAGAATCACTCACAGAATCACTCACAGAATCACTCACAGAATCACTCACAGAATCACTCACAGAATCACTCACAGAATCACTCACAGAATCACTCACAGAATCACTCACAGAATCACTCACAGAATCACTCACAGAATCACTCACAGAATCACTCACAGAATCACTCACAGAATCACTCACAGAATCACTCACAGAATCACTCACAGAATCACTCACAGAATCACTCACAGAATCACTCACAGAATCACTCACAGAATCACTCACAGAATCACTCACAGAATCACTCACAGAATCACTCACAGAATCACTCACAGAATCACTCACAGAATCACTCACAGAATCACTCACAGAATCACTCACAGAATCACTCACAGAATCACTCACAGAATCACTCACAGAATCACTCACAGAATCACTCACAGAATCACTCACAGAATCACTCACAGAATCACTCACAGAATCACTCACAGAATCACTCACAGAATCACTCACAGAATCACTCACAGGAGCCAAGATTGGAAGGGACCTCTGGAGATCATCTAGTCCAACACCCCTGCTTGAGCAGGGTCGCCTAGAGCATGTTGCCCAGGATTGTGTCCAGACAGCTTTTGAATATTCCCAGGGAAGGAGACTCCACTACCTCTCTGGGCAACCTGTTCCAGCGCTCTGTCACCCTCACATGTTCAGATGGAACTGCCTGTGGTTCAGTTTGTGCCCGCTGCCTCTCGTCCTGTCGCTGGGCACCACGGAAAAGAGACTGGCCTCATCCTCTCAACACCCTCCCTTCAGATACTTGTACACATTGATGAGATCCCAGCTCAGTCTTCTCTTCTCCAAGCTAAACGGTGCCAGCTCCCTCAGCCTTTCCTCATAGGAGAGATGCTCCAGTGCCCTCATCATCTTAGTGGCCCTTCACTGGACTCTCTCCAGTAGCGCCATGTCTCTCTTGTCCTGGGGAGCCCAGCACTGGACACAGTACTCCAGGTGGGGGCTCACCAGGGCTGAGCAGAGGGGCAGGATCACCTCCCTCCACCTGCTGGCAACACTCTGCCTAGTGCACCCCAGGAGACCGTCGGCCTTCTTGGCCACAAGGGCGCATTGCTGCCTCATGCTTAACTTGTTGTCCACCAGCACTCCCAGGTCCTTCTCTGCAGAGCTGCTCTCCAGCAGGTCAGCGCCCAGCCGGGACTGGTGCCTGGGGTTCTTCCTCCCCAGGGGCAGGACCCTGCACTTGCCTGTGTTGAACTGCAGGAGGTTCCTCTCTGCCCACCTCTCCAGCCTGTCCAGGTCCCTCTGAATGGCAGCACAGCCCTCTGGTGTGTCAGCCACTCCCCCCCAGTTTAGGATCAGCAGCAAACTTGCTGAGGGTGCGCCCTGTGCCTTCATCCAGGTCATGGATGACTACGCTGAACAAGACTGGACCCAGCACTGACCCCTGGCGGACACCGCTAGCTACAGGCCTCCAGCTAGACTCGGTGCCGCTAATCACCACCCTCCGAGCTCTGCCATTCAGCCTGTTCTCAGCCCACCTCACCGTCCGCTCGTCCAGCCCACACTTCCTGAGTTTACCTAGGAGGATGTGGTGGGAGACAGTGTCAAAAGCCTTGCTGAAGTCCAGGCAGACAACAGCCACTGCTCTGCCCTCATCTACCCAGCCAGTCCTTCCGTCAGAGAAGGCTATCAGATTGGTCCAGCATGATTTCCCTTTGGTGAATCCATGCTGACTACTCCTGATCACCTTCTTGTCCTCCAGATGCTTAGTGATGACCTCCAGGAGGAGCTGTTCCATCACCTTTCCAGGGATGGAGGTGAGGCTGACAGGCCTGTAGCTTCCTGGCTCCTCCTCCTCGCCCTTTTTGAAATATTTAAAAGGACAAGGTAACAACATCATAAGAGACCAGTGAATGAAAGCACCTGCCTCTACGCTCTCTACAAATCTCTTTACAACCACTAAAACATCGTTAATGTCAGAATCAACATTACTCAGTATAAGAGATCAAAAAGGATACATACACCTGCTACAAAATCAGCAGTGATATTCCTCTTATAGTTCAAAAAAAAAAAAAAACTGCTGGGACTGCTGGGGAAGGTCTGCAGGTCATTTTAAAGGCTTCTATATCAGGATGCTATAGAAGGTATCATGACTATCAATAAAAATGTCTATTTTCTCTCTCTCTCTCTGACACTAACTTAAGTATTTCTCTCTAATCTTTTTCAACTGGCTTATCTTTTAATTATTTTCTCTATTTCCATCAAAAACACTTTCCTGCTCTAAATATAACAGACTTCTGTGAACAGCTCCTCAGTACGCACAGAGCTGGCTGAAAATCACTTCTATAGAAGTTGTTGCTTATCAAATAAATGTTATTTTTTCCACTGAAATTTTTGTTTGATCTGCCATGTTTCTACAAAATCTCTCCAATGAACACCAAAAATGTTGTTTATACATCATCATCTCATTTACACAGGTAGGTTTCACTTTAATATGGCTTGTTCCAGCATATCTTGCTACAGTACATGGTTCACTCTTTATGAGTTCCCTCAAAATATTTCTCACCCACTTTCAAACAACAGTCCAAGAGCCACAACTCACTCCCCGAAACAGTTTCATCTGGCTTGCTGTCTTCTTTCTACTGTCTTCAAGGTTTCTGAAGGGCATTTTGCAACAAGAGTTAATCTGGTCCACTGCCTGCTCTTTGTTGGTAGCTGTCTTGTGTGGTAGGAGGAGTGTAGGATCCACAACAGGCACATACACAGTTTGTCAGGAGATGGGAAAAGACTTTCAGGAAATATGGCAGTAAAAAGCCACCAGAACCATTCATCTGGCTCACTCCAAATGTCCCTCAGGAAAGGGGAAATTAAGAGGAAAAGCCACAATTTATATGCTTTGACAGCTGCAGTCTGCTCCTGGCTACTCTTTCGAGTGGTAAGATGGTGGCTGGTCCTGATCCAGATATCCTCCTGTCAGTGCAATAAAGCCAGTCATACGACAAGCATGGAGAGAAAGGTTACAGCGTACTAAAGCCATCTCCACAATGACCTCTGTGGCCTACCTGGCTGAAAAGACTGTACACTGCATGCTCCAATGTACTCTGAATGACAGCTTAAATACTGCATTTTGAAGAGGTTTAAAACTGCTGGTACACTGACTCATTTTCCAGAATGTGTTGTACTGAAAACAATTTCATTTCAATTTCGAAAACATAGGATGGGAATTCTACCAATCACCTGTACACACTTTAAATCCTTCCTCAGTCTTCCATTTCCTATCTAGCTCACACTAGCTGTGCTAGGAAAGTTCTCATATTTTTTTAGTCTTACAAAGACCTTTACAGGTCTCCTCTTTGTTGCAGAAGTAGATAACATAGGTTCCTGAAGCTCTACAGATTCAATCATCACCTGTTCTCCTCCCAGCCATTCTTTATTTCTTTTCTTCACAGGCAAACATAACTTGTTAAAGGCTTGCATCTTTGGCACACAACAATCTCATTGTGAGTAGATACACCCCATGAACAACATGTCTGGATAAAGTTATAACCACTTGCTCAGCTGCTGGAATTTACACCAATGTATGCACAGGTTATAACCTCAAAAATGGCAGAACAGGCTCCTCTTTTAAGCTTTCCTGCTACCTTTCTCTGCATTATGAGTTTTTTTGTAAGTGGGTGCAATTCTAAATATTTCGTATCTGGATAACAGTCTAGTCACTGCTTTTACCTTAAATCATAACTCACGCAAAGCTGAGAAAGCAGATACCATTAAACTTCTCTAGTCTTTCAGGGTTTCTAAGCTCATCAAGCTTGCAAAGATGGCACTTGGGCTAGCAGCAAGAACACAAAGCACTCAGGAGTAAAGCAAGCAATGTGAAATAACCACAAGATCTTGAGAGAAGGGATCCACATCCTCTATCTCTCTTCTAAAAGCCTGAGGTTTGTGGCTATTCCAGGCTATTCAGTACTGCTGTCTTCTCCTTGTGTAGTCAGTCTGCCTTACTAATAGCGGTGGCTGCTGCCCCTCCCCTGGACTCAGCCTAATTAAGTAAAGCTTTTACCTCTGTAGCAATGTGCTTAGCTGGAGTGGGCAGTTATGCTTGCTCTACTTTTGTGGGAAGAAAAAAAAAAAAAAAAAAAAAGACAGGCTACTGTTGTATCAGTCAATTACCTTGACCTGGAGACTTGATGAATTTTCAACAAAATTCTTACAAAAAATGCCAAGGTCTCTTTTTAGGCAGACCAGCTATAAAAAAAATGCAATTCAATTGGCTTGCTCTGAGTAACTTAATATTTATGTTGAACTTCATCTATAAGCTGTTTAAAATGTACAACTTCACCAGGCCAATAGTAGCTGTACACTCTCCCACCTATTCAGAATAATCTGTTTACTTCTTAGTCCCAGGTGTTTTTCTACTGGACCACGTTCCTGCCAAGTCTTTATTATACCATTATCTATCCACTAATCAGTGGGTTTAAAAATTATTTTAGGATATGTTTTACTGCGCAGGTTTTTCCATTTTGTAATTTTAATACCAAACTTTTGTTCAGTGACCCACACATCAGGAAAATACTAACACAGCAATGAAAATTAACGAAGTGTAAAGCACAGGAAATTAATTTCTCATTACATCATCAATTTATCTACCCACCTAAGAGTTTAAAATACCAGCTTCAAGCAGTCTGATGTTCTGGGGACACTCAGCTGCCACTTCATTTATAGTCTGTTTCCTTAGCAACAATATAATCCATCTGGCTGCAGAAAGCTAAATTCCTAAACCATATCCTCCTGCATACCGGAAATAGGCTCAAAAACATTTAGATTTTAAACAGTGTACAGTCATCACGATTAGTGAGCATATTAATGACTCTTAAAAGGCAATGACGTTCTTAAAGCACACACGCACACAAACTCTCCATGCTCTAGTTTGACTAAGTGGTTCACACACTGACAACGGCACACACAGTCTTTAAACTTCTAGGTATTTCAGCAGCATCTCTTTCTTGCCATTACAGTCCTAATCCAAGCTTTTGGAGACAGAAGTCTCTCGTTCTGAGAGGGAGAAATGTTACAGATCTTCCAATACAAGTTTCAGAAATAAAAACATTTCTCTCATCTTTGTTCCACCATGCCCAGCTAAAAGGGGCCTTCAGAATGGCAAAGAGTCAATCTGTTCTCTGAAGACTTTTGTTAGAGAAGTAATTTGAAATATTTGCGATACAATGCTACTAAGGGCAAGTAACAAAACCCTATACAAGCTAATCACACTACAAAGTACAGCCATTTGTCTTAAAATTCTTACCCTTCAAGCTTTTGCACCTAGAACTATAAATATCATCTAAACATATTAAAAGAAATCCAGTCCCCATGAGCACCATTTAAACGTTAAGAGCCTATGCAGAACAGTAAATGTATACTTTTCACTGCTTTCGTAGTGTTCTCAGCAGTACAACTGATGTCACCTACCCTCTAACACTCTTCGCTGTGGGAAAAGCATATCCAGCGGAGCACCTCATTTCAACTAGACTCTTCTGGGAGTAGAATTAGTTGGTTTTCCTTTGCTGTCTGTAGGTTTGCTTTGGTATATATGTTATACATTTGCAGTGTTTGTGTCAGAGAGGACTATGTCAAAGTCTGTTTGTCTTATATTAGAAAGAAAATGCTGTTCAGCTTTGTGATGTTCCTTAGATAGTTCATTCTACAGTCTCAGATTAGCCAATAAAATATTTTTTATCTTGTACAGATGCAGCACATTTGTAATCAGTGACTCAATGCAATAGTTTATCACAGCATTCCTTCTACAATCTTACGAAGGATTTTGTTACATGCAGGCACCCCAAAAGCTTTCAATATGAGATCCAAGACATGGTCCAAAAATCATCCAATTCAGAGACTGGACAACAAGTATGAAAAGCCTGGAATGCTAGGACGACGCACTGCAGTACACCCCTGGGCACCATGAGCCTCATAGCCAGCAATTCTGCAATGCTGTGTTAAGAAAAGATGAGACTGTGAATAACACCTGGCCATCTTATACCAAGATGAACGGATACGACTTAAAACAGCAGAATCCACCTTACACATATGCTGTTTTGCAAGACTTTGGCAGCTGCAAGCAATCCAAAGGAAATCCAATTCTAAGGTAAGTTAATCAGTTGTGCACACAGAGGTAGACTTCACTGCTTCCATCTCATACAGAGCCATCAACAGCAAACAGGTCCTTTACACAGGAGGAGATTTTGCCAGTGCAAGCAACCATTTCAGCAAAAAGGCCGTGTAGCTTTACCTGCATATACTGCACAGTAGTAGCATACAAGCCCATAGTTGCATACAGCCAAGAGTTGCCTGACCTATTGACGGTAACTGAAGAGAGATCTGACCTTTCATAAATCAGGAGTCTCCTCAGGCGAGGAATCCAGTGGTGGATAAGCTGTTTCTCACTGCTCTTCATTGGCTAGCAATCCCCAAGAAAGTACTTAATACAGTAACACCTACTCTACACTTCAATGCCTCTCTCAAATAAGACAGTAGTATTATAGATAAGGCAACTTAGACTTAGAGGAATCCAATTAGCTGGAAGAGTTTTCTCAGAAATGTAAGCGTGATCCTACATGACTGTTGACTATAGCGAACAACTCCGATATGTTTTGCTGTAGTTCCAAGAAAGAAGGAACCAGGCTGACTATGTCGGACAGAAGCAATACCAGTTCTTCCTGTTTTTATTCCCAGTAGAGGGAAAGAATGGGTCAAATTCACAAATATTTTTAAAATCATTTATACGTTCAAAAATTCCGGAGTGACCATAAGTTCTCAGAAGACAGTCTCTCAGCAGTACTTACGATCCAGTTGTGTTGCAATCCACAGACTGATCGAATAGTAAACTGGGCAGGCCTTTGGGCAATGTCTGGCAACTCCAGTAAACACTGATCAATATGCATCTCCAACTTAAGACCTTAAGGAACTCTGTTTCCATATTAGCCTTTGCTTTTTTCTTTCCCCACATTTCCTTCCTGTGACAGCACTAGGGCTAAGATCGATCTCACCTAACCTCAGCACAACCCCAAGGTAATCATCTAAGCTTGGTCAGCAGTCACATAGAAACAGGCATTTCTGGAAAGCAAATTCATCTAAACCATTTCAAAGACCCGTTTTAGCTATCTTCACTTCTCAGCAATACTGTATATGAACTCCACATCTCCACGTTATCTGTAGTTGTTTTTATGTATCTCTATTGGCCTGAACAACTAGTTCAGATAACAGAGTAGTTCAGTGTGCTTTTACATAACAAATGCATAAGGCTGAACAGGAGCATTTAATCATTCTGTAGTTTCAGTTAACTTCAGAAATTGGGCTGTCACTGGCATACACCCGCAGTGATTCAGCAGGCCCCCTGCCCTGGAGTCAGAAGCTGTCATTCTGACTGTGCTTTGCTACTTGTCAGGAGTCGATGAAACACCAGAGCGGAATCAAGATCAATCATCTTCTTATCATTTGAGAAGTGAGAAATCTTGGACCGCCACCTAAACAAATGATCCTCCCTGAGCCAATGCCTAATTTGCAATTTATTCATTGATATTAAGAAAGGAAGAATCTGGTCCTTTATTCAGTGGATTGAGAACTGGCTGGATGGCCGAGCTCAGAGGGTTGTGGTCAGTGGCACAGAGTCAAGATGGAGGCCTGTGGCTAGTGGTGTCCCCCAGGGGTCAGTGCTGGGTCCAGTCTTGTTCAATACATTCATCAATGACCTGGAGGAAAGGACAGAGTGCACCCTCAGCAAGTTTGCTGATGATACTAAACTGGGGGGAGAGGCTAACATACCAGAAGACTGTGCTGCCATTCAGAGGGACCTGGACAGGCTGGAGAGCTGGGCAGAGAGGAACCTCCTGCAGTTCAACACAGGCAAGTGCAGGGTCCTGCCCCTGGGGAGGAAGAACCCCAGGCACCAGTCCCGGCTGGGCGCTGACCTGCTGGAGAGCAGCTCTGCAGAGAAGGACCTGGGAGTGCTGGTGGACAACAAGTTAAGCATGAGGCAGCAGTGTGCCCCTGTGGCCAAGGAGGCCAATGGTCTCCTGGGGTGCACTAGGCAGAGTGTTGCCAGCAGGTGGAGGGAGGTGATCCTGCCCCTCTCCTCAGCCCTGGTGAGGCCTCACCTGGAGTACTGTGTCCTGTTCTGGGCTCCCCAGGACAAGAGAGACATGGCACTCCTGGAGAGAGTCCAGCAGAGGGCTACCAAGATGATTAGAGGGCTGGAGCACCTCTCCTATGAAGAAAGACTGCAAGAGCTGGGCCTGTTCATGCTGGACAAGAGAAGATTGAGAGAGGATCTCATAAATGTGTACAAGTATCTGAAGGGAGGTTGTCAAGAGGATGAGGCCAGCCTCTTCTCCGTGGTGCCCAGCAACAGGACAAGAGGCAACGGGCAGAAACTGAACCACAGGAAGTTCCATCTGAACCTGAGAAAAAACTTCTTCACTGTGAGGGTGACAGAGCATTGGAACAGGTTGCCCAGAGAGGTGGTGGAGTTTCCTTCGCTGGAGATATTCAAAAGCCGTCTGGATGTGATCCTGGGCAATATGCTCTAGGTGACCCTGCTTGAGCAGGGAGGTTGGACTAGATGATCTCCAGAGGTCCCTTCCAACCTAAACGATTCTGTGATTCAAGGAGATGTAAGCCAAGGAACAGGGATTGATGGTGAAAACCACAGGGAAATGAGAGCAAATATATGGGACTATTACATTTTCCACCTTGCTGAAAATGTCAGTATATATCAGAGCATACATATATAAATATATATGTACACACATACACAGAGCACATATCTATATATATATCAGAGCATACCATCATACTGACAGCCTATCATGCAGATGCTTTATCAAGTCCACTGTTTGTGGTGGGCTTAAAAAACACTCATGTAATCCAGTTTCATTCGGATCTAGTAGTCTAACAGTAGAAGTGCTATCACCAGAGATTTCATGCTTTGATTTGGTATTTCCAGAAAAGATGGATGCAGTCTGAACTTGCCTTCTCGTCTTATCAGAATGCAGGGAAGGGGGAGGGAGAAGGCTCTCAACTTCAATCAGCGAATGCACAGTCCCATCCCTAGCCTTATAATCAGTGCAATGGGAATTTCTTAGGGTAGACATAGATTTCCGGATACAGTATAACCTCTCCCTGTTAAAAATACTTTGAATATGCCTTTGCGAGTCTGTAGTAAACACCGCCAAATTTCTTTCAGAAGTCACCTCCTTATCGCAAATGACACATTTGGAACCTGAGCAGAGATGGTAAAGATCCAGTACTGAGAAGGATCGCATGAAATTCTTAGCTCTAACAACGCACGAACCCTTCAAATCAGAGATGAGGCAAGAGGTGGGAAGCCCCATTGCTACTCAGTTGATCTTGCTCCAAAAATAGAGAGGAAGTTCCTCTCCATTACACAAAAACTTTTCCAGAACACGCAATACAAGTATACAAAGGTCTGAGGTACCAGCACGCTGCGTGCTCTTTTTTGAGAGAGTAGAACTGTAAACATAACACATACACTCCTTCAGTGTTTCACAGCACATTTTGGCTAGGTCTCGTGCATTTTGGATTTTGATTTGGGAATTTTTACTTTGCTTCTGAAGCGATCTTGGTTGTAAGGAGAAGTAGTATAAACTCAGACACAATTTAAAAAATTATCTGCATTTTGGAGCTTATGTATATGTAAGCGTACGCGCATATGCTGAGTGATACAGCAAACAAAATATTATAAATACATTATATGCATGTATCGCTAAAGACATTCACAAAAAGCATACAAGGCTCCACAAAACGCGTCTAGAGAAAACCTCAAAAGTGACAAGTGACAGAAGATTCTAAATCAAAATGATAAAGTAATAAAAGGCTTGTTGGAATAAGTATTATATACTAAAGATAAGAATTTAATCAACATATAATACCATGTGTTTTCAAATTACTTTTCAGGTCTTTGACAAAAAAGGCTCTTTTTCATCAGATATCATACTCTCTTTTCTATCATTACACGCAATGAACCTTATACAATCCTTTGAAAGAGATAATTTTGTGAATTACACTGCTGATGCAGAAAACTTGCAGCAATACTCATTTCTAAGTAATATCAGGTTTTGAAGTTCTAACTAAGATGGTCTCAGAAAGATAAGATTATTATTTCGCAATTTGCATTAAAAATACACATTTGCTTCCTCTCCATTTGTTGAAAAGCTTTCCTCTTGTGTTCAAAGCAACCCAAACTGAATGCCTTTTGTTGGTAAACGTTTTCCTGTAAATCTGTGTCTATCGTACTATTATTTTTAAAATGAGGGAATAGCTTCCACAAGACAGTGAGGGAATGAAGATAATTTAATGCTTCTGAAGAACTGAGACATTATAGGGATGAACACCACTATAGAAAAAACACACACTGAAGTTAACATTTAAGCATTCAGAATAGGTTGCAAGTAAGGCATGTGACCATTAAATACATTGAATAATGACAAGAAAATAAAAGACTGCAAAGCTGCTCACTAGGATTAGCCTTGTCTAACTCTAGGTGTCCCTAAAGCATGGATAGAAAGGCTAAACAAGCCATTAAGGTTCTCTCCATATCCAGCAGACAGACATTGAGCAGGTAATGTGGCCACAGGTGGGATAAACCACTTTCCAGACAAACTTATTTCTCTCCATTGAATGTACAAGATCCTGAATGACTAGCTGAGACTACCCTAGTGTCACCACAGTCCATAGATTGCTTCTAATAGATCTTTTAAAGGTAGTCAACAAGCAAGTCTCTTGTCAGTGGGTTTAAACTTGCTATGCAGGGGTCCATATACCTAATGAAGTTGGAAAAAAAAAAATCACTAGACAGGATAGCTAGCTTTTAGAAGCTCAGGTTGGAGAGTTAGAAATTACCTCCTAAATCATCAGCATCCATTCACTGCACACAATGAGGCAGGTGCCCGTTGGAAAATGTCATGCATGACCACGTGGGAGAAAGAGGAGAAACTTCAGACAGCTCATCTGATTTAAAGGCTAGCAAAAGATTTATTTTGCCCGCATACAAAATTCAACTGACTCCAGCATGCTTTGAAATAAGAACTGCACAACTGGCTGGAAGAGGATTTTTTTTTTTTTTTCATGTGTTTGGCACAAGTTTCATATATTCCTGACAGAAAGTGTGTTTCTAAGTATCTGAAAACATTTTGTTCTGTTTTTAATGAACAGAAGAACCAGATTGTTCTTGGAGACACACAGCAAAGGACAAGAAGCCACAGACGCAAGCTGCAATATGGGAAATTCCAATTAGATGTTAGGAAGAAGTTTCAGAGCGAGAGTGGTCAAATACCAGAACAGGTTGCTCAAGGAGGTTGCAGAATCCCCATCCTTCGAGATACTCAAAACTCACATGATATGAGCCTGAACAACCTCCTCTAACTTTGAAAATGGCTCTGTACTAAGCACAACAGTGGACCAAATGACCTCCTGAGGTCCCTTCTAATCTACATTATTCTGTATTTCTATGCTCCAGCCTCAGTCTAGATAGATCTTATGCTTTAACAGCAATTCTTCCTGCTTCAGGGCCTGTTAAATCTAAGCATCGGATCTGAAAGCCTGTTTCTCCTTTGCTTTCTTAACCTGATCTGCTCGTCCAGGTTACACAGATAGACCTGCCCTACGCAACCAGAGGGCTGCTAAGTAGATTAGGATAAAAATATCATAATTGGTCAACTTAAATGGCTAGATGGTTAGAAACTGGTTATTATATATGAAATCAACTAGGAAAAGGATCTAGCAGGATCACACAAATAGCACCTGGGCAGCAAGACAGTCTGAGGGGGCAGTCTGGAGGTTTCTGGATGGCAGACCTCTTGTCTCCAAGGCAAGATGACCGTGACAAAGATAAGGAGCCAGAGAGGAAGAATGGGTCAGAGAGTGTTTGAAAGACTAAAGGAAACACACAGCAGTAGGGGTAAAACATAGTGAGGAAATGAAGAGTAAAGTCATCAGACAGCACTTCCCTTACAAACAACAGAATGGAAATCAGACCCCAAAATTTCACCATCCTGCTAAAGTCAGCTGCATTATATTAAATAAAACTTATGAGATAATATGGGCCATCTTTATAATCCAAGTATAAAGCATCCTATTCCCCTTGACATTCCACATATGGATCATAACCTACTGCTACTAGCTCAGGTGGTTACGGCCTGAACTGACATCCAGAGGTGGTTCTAACTGCTGAGGGCATAAAAAGTGATCACAGACACTTCAGATAAAATACTTCCTTAATTTCCATTAGCTTTAAGGATAAAAAGAATACTGGGAAAATTACAGGACCCAAAACTATGTTAAAAAAAAGCACTGTTAAGTGTTTGAAAGTCAAGCTCTCAAGACTTGAGAAGTACCAGTTACGGAACCTTAATTAAACACTCTGACACAGTCTTTAGTTACATGAATAAATAGTGCTTATCCACACGGAATCCAGCTTCCCTTAGAAGGGTCAGTGCTCACCAACACAAATAACTGTTCAAGATCTTATTTTAACACAATTCAAAAAATCAAGGGGGAAATCAAAGAACAGATGCAATATTTATAACCATCCACAAATTTTGAATGCCCAATCTGAGATGCTAGGCGCCCTGAAAAAGAAATCAGATCCTAGATAACATAAAGCATAACTCCCAACGGCTAATGGCTGCATCACCACTACTTCAAAGGTTTAAATTTCCAAACACTTCTGTGCTTATATGGTTTTAATAGTTTTCTTTTAAACACAGCTTGTGTAAAATATATATCTAGATTGAGGAAAATTAGGTTACAGCTGAGCAAGAGATTTCTCTAAGTGCCATTCAAGCCACTGGGACTCCTCATTCTCCTTCATGTGTAAGTGTAAATACTTTACTGAATCAGTGATTTTACATAAAGGATAGCTCAACTTTCTCCTAAAGTACATGTTGAAATGCTTCAATGTTAAGATCTGTATATTATGAGGTTTCATGCAAATGAAGCCAAACAGAATTTCACTGAGAGCTCAGCTCATATTGCTTGTTCGGGAAAGCACTTCCAAGCATTTATCAGGTCCCATCATATAGCTATGGTATCGTTAAGTGTTTAAGCATAATCCTCAACCAAAAATAAGGTAACTAACAGTTTTCCTACTTCAGTTCCAGCTACACTGCTAGCAATACAGTAACGGCTGCCAGCAAATACAGAGAAAAACTACGCCACTCCATTAAAGTATTTTTTTTTTTTTTTTTTTTTATGTCTGAGAGAGGCAGCGTGACCTGACATATCAGTTTTCAGCCCAAAATTCTGCTTCTGAATCCCAGTACTGGGATTCCTTGGACAAACAGTTATACATCCTCCTGCCTCAGTTTCCTCATTCGTAAGTATTAAAACAACTCTCATATCCTTTAGAATTGCTTTGAAATACAAGAATATTATGCACGATAACCTAGATGTATCAATATCCAAAAAGCAAGCAAAGCATAAAACACCTGCAGATGCACTGCTTCATTACTGAACCAAAATGTGAGATAGTCCAAAAACGTGAACCAAAACACCTATTTACAGAATAACATCAAGTACACAGGGGTTTGTTTATAATTTCGGTGAAAAAAGACTCAGTTAGCATGGCCACTGTCCAAGATGATTTATTTTAAACATCTAACGATTAAAACAGGCTAGTGATCTCTCTAGACCTCTAGAGAGAAATAATCTTCTTCGGAGCATTTAAAAGAAAAATTATTTGCCCAACTTGCTTCCTATAGCAAAATAATTAGCAGAACAGAGTTAGAACAGAGGCCATGGATGCGTTCGCATTTCGGATCTTTACTCTCACTGAGTAGAAACTCACTAGCCACTGAGACTACTTACGGACACGTACCGCTCTGGAAGCGTTCCCAGATGAACAGAATAAGTTGTGCAGGACTTTCCCCAGTACTGTCTATTCCTTCCTCATGGACCAGTAGGAAAGCCACCAAACCTTCACCTACTCCCTATTCACCCATCAGTACAAGCAGTGAAAAATAGCAGCCCTGACAGTTCTTCACAGCTAACTATGAAAAGCAACATTTTATAGTGTCAGAGATCCTCAATATAGGCAAATAAGATCACTACGATTGAGCATACAGTTGCGAGGGACACAGTGGTTACTTACAGATCCTGTCTCCACTAGTAAATCAGACAACGCCAGAACTATTCCTGATCCATGCAACTTGCTCAATCATGCAAACTGCTAAACACTTTCAGAGCGGCGCAGCACGCTCCTAACTCAGGCCAGCTACCATTTTCCCAAATATTGCTTTGCCAGGAGTCTGGTATCAGTGCAGGCCAGGAACCAATCCCAGCTGGTAGTGTGCCTTCATCCACCCTGTTCTGGAAGGCAGGAGGCTTTAAAAGCATTGACTAGGGCTAACCCGTACCAGCTGCCTTCAGTACCAGAGAATACTCTCGAGTACATTTAATTAACTAGTTGAAAAGCAGACCTAGTGTCTCCAAGCTTTATCTGCTATTCTTCTTAGAGGAAGATTTTGAGAGTGGCACAGGCAACGAAGCACATGAGCACAGCCTCGATCAGGACCCACCTTAAAACAATTTATCCATACCTTGCAATACATTAGAAAAAAAAAAAAAGAGAAATGAGCAGAGCTCATCTTAGCTTTTTCCCGTTTCATCTGAGCAGGCAGACCTTGCATATGATCTACTAAAATCCACATTTTCATTTTATTTTCTCTGTTAAAAACAAAAAAAGAAGTTCTATAGATTTGGCATGCACCTTGAAAATAAGGCCACTGTATAATAAATAAGTTGTGCAAAATAGCATAATAAGCTGTTTCTGCTACATGATCATTCAACAGTAAGCATTTCAAGTGAGAGTTATTTGGAAGTTATAATTCTTCTAATTACTACTCACTATCAAATCTGCTCTGGTAGAATAACAATAAACAGAAGTTACGAACTAATCTATTCTGTTATCCTGGAAACTTAGCTACCACAACGTTGGCAAATGAATTTTCACAACAGATAACTGAGCACAAATTACAATGAAAATATATTTGAGAGCCAGTAGTACTTGGCTATTATGTTTAAGGAACGCTGTTTGAAATCTCTTTAGTTTGTTACAGATATCTAGAAATGCTTTATTTAATCTGCCAGAAACCGT
This sequence comes from Struthio camelus, assembly GCF_040807025.1. Taxonomy (NCBI): domain Eukaryota; kingdom Metazoa; phylum Chordata; class Aves; order Struthioniformes; family Struthionidae; genus Struthio; species Struthio camelus. The sequence goes on from NC_090944.1 coordinate 53,347,224, forward strand.
CCCTTCTGCAGTTTGATGCTTTCTTTGCTCCAATATCCAAATGTATAAAACGTCCCACAGAAAATGCGTGGTACAAAATTAATCTGCCACTGTTTACCTCTTCATTTTTTTTTTCAATAAGGATGAACAATTTTGCTTAACAATCAGGCACGAATATAAACTGCCAGCTATACCTAGCTCTGCCCATTTAAAACGTGTATGTTACTACCTGCAGCCTTATGCATTTCCTCTGCTTACTCGGAAAACAGCGTTTTTACTGATTAAGAGAGCATATTATAAAGGTTTCCTTGTTAAATAATTCGTACTCTGCGTTGTATTCTTTCAAAAAAAAAAAATCAAGGAAGAAGTTACATGAAAAAAAAAAAATCACGGTGAACACGCAAATAAGGAGAAACGTAGCGGGGCGTTTCTGCTTCGTCCAGGAGCGAGTCCTGCACGAGCAGCAACCCAGGCAGGGCGCAAGCCAGCAGCTCTCCCCGGTGCGGAGTTTGGCACAAGCAAGAGCCTGAAGAGAGGGAGACAGAGAGCAGCCGACTCCGCGTGTCCCTGGGAAAGCAACACCGCCTAACGTAGCCATACCTCGATAAAGCGACAGACCCCGTTTAGCCGAAAGACTTAAGAAAAAAAAAAAAAAAAAAAGAAGAGGCACGGCCAACTCTGGCGGAGGGCAACAAAGCCGGGGGCGCGCTCCCACCGCGGCTCCCCGGCCGCGCCACAACTTCGGCCCTGCCCGGGGCACCCGCCGCCGACCGTTGCCCGCTAACGGCTCCCGCGGCGGCGCTGGGCGCGGACGCCCGACACGGCCTAGCCCACGGGCGCCGCCGGGCCCGGGACCACACCGGGCGGTCCGCCCCGAGGCTGGGAGCGCTCCCAGCGCACACCACCGCCGCCGCCGCCCCCCAGAAGCGGCAGGAGCCGCGGCAGCTGCAGCCCAGCCCGCGGGGCGCGCAGCCCCGCGGAAGTGCCGCCGGCGGATCCAGCGCCGGCCGCGGAGCGGCACCGCGCTTCGCCTCACCTCAGAGCGCGGCCGGCACCCTGCGGAGCCCAGCGCAGCATAAGCCCGGCCTGAGCCCATCCCTCCGCGAAGTTTCCTGCCATCGCAGCGGCCGGGGAAAACAAAAGCTTCAAAGCCGGGAGGAGGAAGGAGGGCAGCGCCGGCAGAGAAGTGCGGGGCATTGCTCGCCCGCTGCTGCCGCCACGGCGGAGGGCAGCCCGCTCAGCGCCGCCTCCCCATCTGCTTCGCCGGCGAGCAGCTCCGGCTGCGCCCGCAGCGCTGAGCCGGCGAGCGAGCACCTCCCTCCCCGCCTGCCTGCCTGCCGGGGGCCGCCCGTCCCGCTCGCTGCTGCTGCTGCTGCTGCTGCTGCGGCGCCGCCGCCACCGAGCCCCGCCCGCGTCCCCGCCCGGCCGCGGCGCAGGCTCCGCCTCCCGGGGGCGCGCGCAGGCTCCGGCCGAGCGGCCCCCGCGGCCCCGGCGGCCGGCGCCACCCGGGCGAGGCCCGGCCCCGAGCCGCGAGCCCTGCGCCAGGCACCAGGGGCAGCAGGTCGGCACCGGCCGCTCTCGGCAGCTCTGTGGAGCCTGCTTTTATTTTATTTTGTTTTCCCCTTTGTGTGGAGTGGGTTGTTTCTAAGTTGGAAACGTCTCTTTTGGGAATCCAGGTAGGAGATGCTGAAAGCGGGCTTTGCAGAGGCACGGGGTCTCCCACCTTCCCACAAAGCAGTTCCCATTAGCGCAATGTACGCTCTATGTGGTTGTCATTGCAGCCCTTACGTATGTAAACAAGCAAGGAATTAGTCTAAGATATCCCCAGGAATCACTGTGTCTACATACTGAGTCGTGCCAGCTGATTCTGGTGACTAAGATCAGCCTTTTTGTCTCCTGGTGCCCACGTAACTAGCTCAGTAAGGAGGAGGATTTACCGGCTAGATGCCACCTGCGAGGCTGCGGTGGCGTGGCACGCGGGATTAGCTGCTGCAGCCGCAGCCGGGGGCAGCGTTACTGCTGATGCTCTGGCGTGGAAGGCGCAAGCTAGTGATTCCAGGCCAAAAAAAGTCTGACTTTAGGTGGGAGGGGGTAGCAGAGTGCGGTTTCATCGTTAAAGTAGGTATTAGTTGGCAAGGCTTGCCGTATCCTAATAAATGGGCCTAGAAGGATGCCGTTTGATAGGAGAACTCTCATGTTCTGTTATATTACAGAACTACTTGATCTTTGAATCAGGAAGAGTCTTTCACCATCCCTTTTGCTATTCAAACTGCGCTCAGCTACTATTTACCTGCTTGCTGTCTCCAGCTAACAGGTCCCTGCATTAGCTTACCGCTGCTTACAGTGAACTCAAAACATAGACAAAGTTAGCTTCTTGTTCTCCTAAATGAATCTCTTAAACATGAGGCTGATGTCATACCAGTAGGTTGTAGGAGCTGCCTGCCCTGATCTTGCTTTGATTTTGTAGACGTACGGCTCTCGACTGAGTTCAGCTGCCCTGCACCAACACATCCGCAGTTGAGGACGGCAGTGCAGATCCAAAGAGGAAGCATTCCAGCCCTTGACCAACTGAAATTATTTGCTTATGCTTACATCTTCATTAACAAGTGGCTATGAGCACATTTGTTTTTGGAGTTCACCACGAGAGGAAAATTGCGGTTAAGTTCTAATGTTTGCTTTGGACGGAGAAAGAAAAAATCTGTGGGCTCCGCTTGCTTTTTGGGATGCATTCTGGGCCCCTCCCATCCTCCAATGAAATAAGCATAACTAAACAGTGAGAAACAGCTCCACTGGGGCTTCTAATTTGTTTTGCTGTAGTTGGCTAAAGTCTTCAAAGCCTTTTTCTAGGGGAGTCATGATATATTGATTCGATTTGAAACTGCTCATGTTATCGCTGCACTCCATCCTGTGGAAGAGGTAACCATACAGACTTTAAGATGATCCTATAGAGCTGTTTTGAGTAATTAAACCCAACAGCGCCTGGTTCTTGCTGCCAGAACAAGGAACTACAAATAGCAGTGGATGCAAAAAGGATCTAGGAGAAATGATTTGCCATCAAGATGAAATTAACTTCCTAGCTATTCTTAAAACATCTCTTCAGAGCTGATTATTTCTTTGACATATTTTTATATCTTTATTGTTCAAGATTATACTATTACTAGCTGCTGAGGAGGTGAGCATTCCCACAGCACTCCGCATACTGTAGAATCAGCTGGCACTTTGCCTTGTGTGTGCTGTTTAAGTGAAAAAAAAAAAGACAAACAACTGTTCAGACCATGTGGATAGTGGCATTTCATCCTTGAGAAAAAAACTACATCTTGCCTGGGCACTTTAATCCTTAGTGGACCTAGCTGTACCCAAAGGATTTGTGTAAATGTCCCTTGGATTAAGGTAGGCTCTTCACATCTCTTTCTTCTTTGTTTTGGGAAGGAGTTTCAGGAAACTGTTCAAAAAGTGCAATCTGAATAGAGGAACTAAGAAGCAGGAAGAAACTTGTTTCTCAGGGGAGCTTGCCAAGGAGCATCAGGGATTGGAAGAGTCAGTGGGCTGAAAAGGCCTGCTGGAAACGACAGCCATCCGCAGCAGTGACAGCGGTCTATGGGCGTATGAGGCAGGCGGACAGGCTGTGCTAAGTGGGATTGCTCTGTAGGGTACTGCCTGGTCTTTACCCCCATAATAAGTAAATAATAATATTATATTTTATATCCAAGAGATGTATATCATGTCCAAGAGATGATTTTGGGGGTTGCCATCTGCCTTACCAAAAACAAACAAACAAACAAACAGAGGTATTTTCTGCTCTTCTCAAACTGCCTTTCATGGCTTTTGACCTTTTCTCCCGTGATGTTCAGCACTTCTTTGGGAAATCGGACTCAGTATTGAGGCAGCAACGATGAACTGTAGCAGAGATTTATTTGTACATATTTGTACCTGGCTGGGTGCACAAAAAATTGCGCAACTCATCTGGATTCCCAATTACAGAAAGGTTAGCCTTATAATAGTTGCCCTAGGACAGGCTTGAAGCTATTGAAATGGCTTGAAAGCCATGTTACTTCAATGAATAGCTGAAAATACAAAGAGGGATAGTTGCTTCAACAGTTTCTTGGGTGGAAGAAAAAAGGTTTTATTGAGAAAGAACTGCAGCACAGCTTAGTCATACAGGCCCAGAATATAGGGTCCTGTGTGGGAAGAAGTTAGGAAAAAAATTCTGTTGTACAAATGAGAATTGTCTGAATTACTTCCCCCAGAAGCAGGTTCTAGAAGGACGAGAAATTTCATTAGCAAAAGTGAACTGTGTTTTTTTTTTTTATTACAAAATTTCTTCCTCTCTTGCTCTAGCACCTTTTTTAAGCGGTTAAATGTAGGTAATGTACATCCCCCTAAAGAATCTTGAGTTTCAAGGCTTCCTCGAAAGTGTGTACCCTAAAGAAAAGGAAGGCTTCAGAATGTGTTTTTTTGGTATGCCCAAAATAAAAACCTTACAATACTAGGCCACTTTTTTAACCCATCTTTTCATGCTAATAGTGGAATGAATTTGAAGACATGAAGAAACATAGCACAGGGCAACAATGAAGGGACAGTACTGCAGTCTAACCTAGGTGGGGTTATTCATATGCTTGAAGTTACACAACTATTTTGTTCTATCCAAACTCACATGTAAGCACACCATGTTAACTAGAGTGAGTGAAGAAAGACTGGATGAGTAAGGATTGCGGTGAAAAAATACGCTGCTATTTTGAGATGAAAATGTATGACATTTATCTGTGAATAAATGCAGAAGGCTTGTGAATTGGAGCTGAGTTTGAAATGTAGCATGAAAACACTTTCACACCTTTCCATAGATGTGAGGTACTCTAAAGCTGCTTTTACTGTGGAGCAAATAGCAGTTCCTAGCCATTTCCTCACAGTTTCAGTACTTTGTTTTCTATCCTATATTTGTTCTTAGAGATAGTGAAAAGAGAGAGAGACAGCATTTCAGCAAAATGTGTGTCATTGCCAAGCAGATATAAGATCTATTACGATGTAATTTCAGGTATCCCCATGCATTCAGTGTCTCCTGTATTTCTGCTTTGTCTATCTGGCAGTAGTTGTTTATCTATTGAAGGCATTCCTCTTTCATTTTTCATAGCAAAAAGGAAAAGGTGATCAACAAACCTCCTAAATTCACCTTCCTCTCAAAGAGCGTTTGCTGCTTCGGTTGCTACTGTTTGTCTTTGAAGCAGGGTAGACCAAAGCTCTGCAGCATCGGTGCTCCATACTCATCCCTACAAAAAAATTGTTTTGACAAAATGCAGCATTCTACAGCCCTGAAGCATCTGGCCAGTAACTATATCCTCCCTTTGACAATTGTGATCATTAGATCAAATTATGTTCTGAAGCTCATGGAAGTCAAGGCCATGGCACAGAATGGTCTCCTAAGTGATATTTTACCCTGGAAACTCAACCCAAAAAGCTATGCATCTTCAACCCATTTACTAAGTTTAAGAAGGGAGTCAGATCACAATACTTTTCTTCATTCAGACTCTCCAGTAAGAGAGCAAACTGGCCTTCCCTTGTACTTAGTATGCTGTTCTGTCAGATCTTGGCAAGGAGGCTAGGTCCAGTACTACAAAAGTCAATGATGTGCTCTTTTTAATATGATATTTGTTTTGTTTTGTAATCCAGGAATGAGGTGGGGAAATATTGATGCGTGGACTTCCTAGAGAGGATCTAAAGAGACTATAAACATCTTTCCCTAGGCTCTGCCTGCCCCCCCTGCTACAATTTAGTGTTTCCTGTGCTCCCATGCAGAGGGCGTAATAAAAGCAGTGTAGTCTTTCCCCCCACCCAGATCCCAGCTGCATCTGTTTTTGTGTCTAACTTCAGAATTGCAGCCCTGAAAATTATTCACTCAGCTGCTACATCTCCTGGGAGGCCCCACAGTTTCCTTTGCTCCTGAGGTTTTGTATGTGCCTCAAAGTGCTTCAAGTTTGACAGGCCTGAACAACTGGTTCTTAAGCTGACTGGCATCTGGATGGTGGCGGAGGCAGGCTCAAAACTAACACCAGCACTGACTTCTCCACTTTGAATCCAGTATTGAGGACTACTCGTTTTTCCTCCAGTGACTAAGCTGATGTAAAATAATAAATGGTTATTTTAACTGGGCTTGGAATTCAGATTTCCCTCTAGGCCACAACAGACTCGAACACTCATGCACTCATTTCCTCTCCATCTCTCTTTCTTTCTTTCTCTCCCTCTCTCTTTTTCTTCATGGCCAAAGCTAGTCTGATGGTTAGAGACCTAGCAGTTCAGGTCATCATCTCAGATATGTTGGTTCAAATTCCTTCAAGTGAGGTGGACCCCTTCACCTCTGAAGTCGTCTATCCAGTACACTCCGTTAAAAATTGTGGTGGAGTACCAACAGCCATGTTTTAAGTATGTTTCTGCACCTTTTTTGGAGAGGGAAAGAGAGGGAAAAGGCATTCATGGAATCCAGTTCCAGGCCTCATGATGCTGAGTGGAAAAAGGGAAAAACGAGATAGAAACCTTACCCATTTTCAGTATTTCAGCAGCGCCTGCCCAGGCTGATGCTTGTGTTCAACCATGTTTTCAGAGGCTCCGTTCTTCCTGATGCTTTGAATAGGAAAATAATGTACTAAGACCTAACATACGTTTCTGGACCCCATCCAGAACAAGAAAACAGAAAATGCTTACAAGTCATAATTAACCTTTACAACAGCTTAGTGAGGGGAGAATATCCCGGTGCGCAGGTATATATATACACAGGAGGCGTCACAACATGCTTATCTGTTCTTTTGCTCTTCATTGTGCAATCACTCTTTTATTCTATTTCTTTATTGTTGTTGTTTTTGGTTCTTTACTATAGACTACAGTCTCCCATTTTGCCTTTTCCTGATGTGCTTGCCCTTAGCTGTGCAGCTACTGGTTTTCCTGGGCAGCAGTTTGGCATGGGTGTTGGCCAGAAGCAGTAATGGGTTTCTTCAGCAGCTTATTTAGCTTCCCACTGCAGATGGTGAGCTTTTGGCAGGTGAGGTTGATCAAAGGAAGTCAAATTCCCAGCCAGCTTGTGAATCTTAAGCCGTCAGGTACTCCAGCCTGAGGCCCAGGCACCCTAGAACACGCGTTCTGTTCATGTTGGTTGCTCCTGAGAGACAAATGTGAACATGAACCACAGAGAACTTTGAGCCTGGCTCAGGAGGGGCGAGACTTGGCCTTGCCCTTGCTTTACCATCCTGCTTTCCATGGCCTGACTCTCTGATCTGCCTTCTAAAAACACAGTCTGGGCAGACGAATTTCTGGTCCAATCTAGAATGGACATTCTTAACTTTGCCCTGAGCCCAGAAGACACTTTAAGATTGGGGGGGGGTTCAAGTCCTTTTTTGGAGTTCTGTCCTAGCATGGCACAGGACAGAAATGGGAGGTAAAAGGATAAGACAGAATATGAAAAGCACTTTCACTCTCTTAAGTATTAGCACGTGCTTCACTGATGCAATGTCTAGTCTATTGTGCTAAGGCCCCTATTAAATTCTAGTCCCACCTTTTGAATAAAGTGATGTCTCTTAGTGCTTCCAAGCATAGGATAATTTTAGAGAAGCTTCTGCCGCTTCTGGCAGTTCAAACATGGACAGTAGAACAGTAGAATAGTACCTAACATAGAGTAGTACATAACACTGAAATAAGTAAGTAAGAGCCAGGGAAAGGGTCTTATTATATATTCTAACAGGTTTAAATTCTGCTCAGACTATTCACACAAATTTTAGCTTCATTTGGACTTCACACATGCTTAAGAAGAGCTGAATTTGGCATATAGTTTGAAAAAGAGCAGGAAAGGATGCAACATTTCCTTTCAACTTGAAAAAAATAGTATTTTCTTGATTTTAATTTGAAGATCTGGTTTCTCATATCAGCAGTTAGGAATTAGAGCATGCTAGGTGGCAGTGTGCTGTCCATTGCAAATTTGCTGACATCTATGCCTTTTCTGTTGGCAGCAGTTGAACTTCTTGGTTAAAAATAAATATTTTATGTACAGTGTTCCATCATGAATCGTCTTTTGTCAAGATTATCTATCTATTTATCTATCTATCTAAAGGACATTTTCACAATTGCTTTAAGCTGATTTGCAGGAGTAGCAGTTAACTCGAAACATAATAGAGAAGAGGAAAAGAAGCTTCTTGTTCCCCTCAGATGAATCAGTGAAACATGGGGCCAGTGTGATTACTAACAGGTCACTAGCAGTGATCTTGGCTTGAATTTTTGGAGGTGTAGAGCAACCACCATTCTCGACAGAATTTGGCTGCCCTGCACCCCCAAATCCACAACTGAGAAGGGTAGTGCAGCTCCAAAGGGGAAGCATTGCTGCTTTGAAAGGTGTTGACCAAGTGATTCTCTTGAAGACTGCTCAGCAGGCTGAAGGACCCAGAGGAACTGTGTGTTTTCTGTATTGAAGATGACATTCATGACTCAAAGACATTTCATTTACTTTGTTGTTCGTAATTTTAAATAACTTATGTGAGCTCCAGTTGAAAAGCAAGGCACATCTGTGGATACGTGATGACACTGTGGTCAGACACCTACTGAGTTATTGCTGAATGCAGTATTCTGCCATTGCCTCTGAGTGTCCACTTCAGCCTCATAGCTTGTGCCAGTGCTGACACCCATGCTGTCTCACCGTGAGTTGGATCCATCTGATAACTAATCATTTGAGGAGGTAAGTGGGGGAAACAAGGAAAGAGGAAGCAGGTTAGTTTCCAGCTGAGAGAGTTCTCTGAGCAGGCCATCACCCTGCTCTGGCCAGAAAGGGAGATTGGGCATGTGTGCTCTTGGCTGGTTGAGGGGCAAAGCCATGCCCTTGCAGCAGCAGCTTATACTTAGATTAACTGCAAGCAATTGTATCTCATACTTGCTGTTAGCACAGGAGCAACAGGTTAGGGTGGTTAAAACCCTTACTCCCATTCCCAGCGGTATGTTCAGACACCTCAGCCAAAGCATTTGTTCAGACACACCACAAGCTGGCTCAAGTAGCTGGTCCTCCAGGAAAACCCTCTCTCTTTACACTTCATTGCCTGCCAGCTTAGCTCCTTGAGCTGTCTCATTGCTCGGTGATCCACGCGCCAGTGCCATCGCAAGGCAGAAGCTGGGACCGCAGAAGCAGCAAATGAAATTGCTATGGAATTGCGCCCCTTAAGAGATCCCCTGGAAACCAGTAACCAGCCTTACAGTCAGATTAATCTGACTGCTGGCTGCCACTGCGTAGGACAGAGAAACTGGTGATTACTACACGTTTCCTTCTTGATCCCCATCCGACCCCTCGCTCTCTCCCTCTCCACCTCCCAGCCCCAGCAATGTTGGACCTAGCAGTGGTGGATTACTGGATGAACGGTACAGCTAGGTGGCCTAGCAGAAGGTTTTATTCCCACCCCAAGAGAATCCTTTTCTACTGAATTAACCAGCTGAATCCACACACCCTGCACCCGCACCATCACTAGGTCTATGTAACACAAAAGAAGTTGGGAGAATAAGGAGCAGAGGAGGACTGCTTTCCGCTGGTTAAATGGCTCAGCCTTAAAGTGAAATGACACACTGATTCTGTCTTGTCTTGCAGTTTGTAAAGTGAATGCAAAGTGGGTGTAAAATGCTGCCATTTAGGCTTTCACAGGTATTGAGGCAATGATTGCATGGATCATTTCTCAGGAGCAGTACTGGCTGAAACCATCCTGGTGCTACTCCAGCTTTGCTGTTGCTGAGTAGGTGTTTGTGATGCTGCACACAGAACTGAACTCTAGGGGATTGACCCACTCAAAAATATTTCAAATGTCAACAGATTATTCTCTAGCTGGACCAGCTTCCCAACACAGGTCACTCTGCTACAGCAGAGAGTTGTGAACCACGGGAACTGCTTACCCCAGCCTAAGTGGTGCTGCTGTCAAATATGTAACTACAGTCTGTCTGCACGTGTTTCAGTGAGTCTTGGACTCCTAAATATCTGCAGCAGAATAAATCTAAAGAGGCACTCTGATATCATAGTAAGGTTGTCAGCAAGTGGAAAATGGTCGCTGGTGATATGTGAAAGGCATAATGGAAATGATTGTCACAACTATCGCCTTCTTGTATTTGTTTGGTACCAATAATTCTGCATTCCATAAATGGAGAAGAAAACAGAAGATAGAAATGGAAGTACAGGATTCCCTTGCCACTGCAATCTTAGGGAAGAGCAGAATGAGTTAATATGTATGTGTGGCAAAAGGATTTAATTGATTTAGAAAATAATATTGGAATACATTTTCCATGTGAAATGGCACAGAAGAGGGAAAAGAGACCATTTCTAGTCAGGACAATATACTACCTTGAAGACGACACCAATATACAGTATCCTCATTTCATTCCAAGCTTCCATCTTTAGCTTCAGTGCTGCACTGATCAACTTTCGTTTCCCTTTACTACTTCAGTGAAAGCCAACTCAAAGTTTAGTTTCTCAGCGGGTGTCCTCAGCTGCAGTAGAGGAGTACATAGGTCCTGGTATTTTTGTGAAAACTTCCGAGTGTAATATCAGATAACCTTTAAATACTGCATTTTATCAGCTATGAAAATCATTCCAATTATGCAGAAGAATGTAACAATTTGCACAAATCAGAAGTGTAAAAATAGGATGTTCATATGACAAGTTGAAATAATTTTGTGATTATATGCACCAAAGGCACCTTTCTCTTTTGATGTGACTGGTGTAGTATTATAATATCTAATTTTGTGCATCATGTTAAAAATTTTGTAATTTATTCACCAGAAAATTTTACTTTAAATAAAGGCTATAAATCAAGATGGACAACATAGATATAATGCATTAAAAAATCTAAATTCTTGTTATGCAGAATCACAGGCAATGCCCCATCTACCTATTGTTATGAAGAAATGACCTTTATAATAAAATGGAATAACAAACACTTCACAGCGTCATCAAATTAAATAAGAAGAATGGCCAAAAACTTACTTATTGTTCAAAGACAGCATTGGAGTAAGTAAGGCAAACAATTTACTACTGGGAAACCTCTATGTTGGAACCCCTTGCTATAAATTGGTAAGTAACTGGCAAAGAATGATCATCAAATAGTACATTTAAAACAAGGTTTTGTGTTCAATGGATTTAATAAGAATATAAAAATCTAACTGTGGTATTTTACATAATTTTCAATTATCTCTTTAAAAAGATATTATCCTACTTAGGAATGGGGAACAATACCTGAGAAATTACACTTAGCTCTTTTTTTTAATCCTTTTAAGGTTCCCTAAATATGCCTCACTTTCTTAGAATAGCACTAGTAGTTTAATAGTGACTTTCACCTGTGGAAGCTTTTACAGCCTATACTCCTCAGGCAGAAAGGAGATGTCTGAGAATATATATGAACATAGGAAACATCCTACTGGGGGGAGTGATGGTCCTTCTAGTTCAGCATTCTTTCTCCAACAGTGGCAAAAGACCCTGGGGCACACCAAGTACTTTGAGTGCACATCAAATGGGCCAGGCTGTGAACTCTCTTCCAGCTCCTTCAGAACCTCTTACTGAAGTTTTAGATGCACTTTTCCCTTCACCTTGTTATTTATACAATATATATGCAAGACCTCCTTGTCAACCTCTTCCAGTTCCTATTCAAGTTGGTTATTCATGTAACGAGGTGCAGGAAGCTTGATGGGGGGATACTGGTGGCTGTGGGACCTGTTTCGATTCTGTCATCCTCCCACATCGCCAGGCAGAGCATCACTGGGCAGCCTCCACTAGCTCTTCAGTTACATTCAGGTAGTGGTGGGTGATGTCAGGGTGTCCCTGCTTGGGGAAACCTCCAGTTCCCTATCTCTGTGGTTTTGATCCTATTATTCTTCCCTTTATTTCATTTTTTGTCTATCATAAATGGTTCTTCCTCCCTGCTTTCTTTTCCTTTAGCCCTTTCCCTTCTTGGAAGGGCTTCAAGGTTTTGCTAATGTGTACCAAAACAGAAAAGCCAATAGGAACAGCAGCAGTAGGAGACACTATTTTTGGACGGTACGCAAGCCTGGCCGTGTTCTGCAGGCCTTTTTGCTTTTCCTTCCTGGCTTCCATGGTTTTTAGGAAGGTATGTCTTTGCCTGGTCCTTTTAGTATCCATTTTGGGACCAGTTGTATGTGAACTTGTCTAATTCCATTTTGAACCTGCGGTTGGTATCTGTTTCCACAAACTCCTTTGACAGCAAGTACAGAAATTCACTAGCTACTGTGTAAAATAATGCTTTATTTTTTTCAGTTTTAAACTAATTTCACCAAGTGACCCTAGCTGTGAAAGTCAATGAAAAACAGTTCCATTCTTATCTTTGCACCCACCAGAATGATTTCATAAACCTTGAACACATCCACTTCAGCTCTCTCCTTTCCTAGGTGGAGAGCCTTAGCCTTTTAGTCTGATGCAGCTGCTCCATCCCTTTAATTCTTTCAGTTGTCTTCTCTCTGTCTTCCCTAACTCTGCCATGTCCTTTTTCAGATGCCAAGACCAGAATTGTATACAGCATTCAGAATGTGGATATGCTAGAGCTGTATGTAGTGGCAAAATGATACTGTGTCACTACCCAACACCTTTCTTTTTCCTGAATTGTGTCTGGTGGTTAGATCTGGCACTGCTGTGTGACAACTTGTGTGCTTCAGAGAAAACTAAATAATTCAGCTAATTAAATTTTTAGAGGTGATATTAACCTATACAGAAGCTTCCTTTTAATCCTGTGTGTGATTATTTTTGCATTTGTTGTGTAAGGTATTTGTTGGTCCCAATGTCGTAGGTCTTCCAAATGAACAGCTCTATTTTGAGTGAAGTGGAATTCTTCTTTAAATAAGTTTAAATAAACTATCTTTGGTATGGGGTAGATGAGGTAAAAATGCAATAGATGCAGATCCTAGGAGGGAAGACAATAGAGAAAGGGTAAATTAGGGTTACCTTCGTAGCAGCACCTGAGTCCGCTCTTTCTTTGTGGCTGGTGATCTCCACTCAGAGTAAAACAGGAGGAGAGGAATGATGCTCCTAAAACATCATTGTCATCTTCACAGATTTCTAATCCTTTTTAAAATTTCATCTCTAACTTTTTTAGATGCATGAATGCCATTAGTGAGCAATTGGTTTGTTTTTGTTGTTATCAGAGACCTCAGGAGAGCACTGAGACCAATCATATTGTGCTTTTTGTGCCTGTATGTGCACACACACCCCTTATATGATGCATCCCCTGTCTTGAAGACCTTGCAGTAGAGTTTGAACAAACAGGTACAGGCTGGAGAAATAAATTTTCTCTACCCGTTTTACCTAGGCAGGAGCTAGGGTGGGAGGCAAACAGGATAAAATAGCTTTCAGCAGATCAGACAGGAAGTCTGGGAAAGAACTGAAAGATTAGCGGAGACCTTTGAATCCCAGTTCAATACCTCCATCACCAAGCCATCCTCCCTCTTTATCTGTGAACAAGCATATGGGGATTGCCAAATATTTAAAAAGCTCTTTCACTTTTCTTATTTTCATCTGTGTTAATACTTTAGGAGAAGGGAGAATCCCTGTGGAATGTATTAAAATACATCTATTACATTTTGCTTGGCACATTGGTTCTCGTCTACTCCGTATCCATATGGAACAATAATGTTTTTTAGCAGGGCACCTGTATAGGCAATCACACAAACAGACAATAGGCTATTCTTTTATAAGACTCTTCATTGTTTTATATCTCATACTTTAGAAATCCAGGCATTTTAAATCAGTTTTCCAAGCAAACAAAAGAGGATGCAACTTGGTCTTCGGGGGGGAGGGTTGCAGAGGGGTTGTTTTGTTTTGTAAAATATGCAAGAAATAAATAAAACATCCATTTAAAAATGAATAGTTTGAACACTCTTCTACTCTTAGGAATGCTGACTACTGGAAGAAAAAAAGGTTTCTTAATTTGCAGGCTCTATATCCTTGTAAAGCACCTCGGTGTTACTAAGTGTAAACACAATAGAAGAATCAGCTTTTTGCTATTGGTCAGAATTTTACTTTCCCTTGTCTTCAAATAGACACAGCTGCTGGTAGCTCTGTGTTTTTTATTCAGGGAGGAGGAGGTTACCGTAAAGATGTCTCATGAAAGTATTTTAACCCAGGAACTTGCAAAAATTATAACCATCCATTTTGCAGTTTCCTATCATGTTTACTGAAACATAATTCTCCTGATTGCTCTATATAAAGTCCTTTCTAATATTATGATTGATGGCTATAAATACACAGGGAGTGAGGTGGTAGAAGAGCTATGCATAAATTTAGGCTTGAAATTTAGAACATTTCTACTCAGCAGAAGAATCAGATTCTGGAACAGCTTTTCAGCAGAAGTCACAGTGGGATGAACTCTTTACAGTACAAAGATGACATCTGTGATTTCCAGCTCTGCCAATTTAATCAGAGGGCTGTAACACAGCCTATATGCTTTCTTCCTTGCATGAACTACCAGGAAGAAGGAACTCTGCATTCTGAGCAACCTACTGCCTGTGTGGGGACTTAGTGACAACTGTATCTTAGGGATTAAAGGGAGAAAATCCACATTCTGGTCTATTCAGGGAGTGAGTTCTTACTGGGCTGCGGAGTTATGTTAAATGACTTTTGGGAAAGCATCTGCACAAGTTTTAGATGACTGCTCTTCTGCTGGAGGGTGCTATTATCAGAACCGAGCGGGCAGAAGGGCTTGTACAAGCATGCAGAAGGGCTTGTACAAGCATGTCTTACTTGCTTCTGCAAAAAGTCAGCCAAGATTAGCCCAAAATACATTAAGCAACAGGTTAAAGTAAGCCAGCTGACTTTGCACAGAAGTAGATTAGGAGTGCTCACAGAGTCCGTTCCACAAACTGAGCTGCAGGGGCAAATAACCTCTGAAAGGAAGGACAGTAACATCTCCAGCCATTTCTGCTGTTTCTATGGTGATTATCTGGCACGGCCCAGTAGCTGTATCTATGCAACCAGTTATTTCTACTGCAATCTGAATCACTGTCTCCACGCAGTGAGGACCTCTGAGATATTAAGCTTGCAATATTTCCAGGCAAGTTG
Organism: Struthio camelus; assembly: GCF_040807025.1. Taxonomy (NCBI): domain Eukaryota; kingdom Metazoa; phylum Chordata; class Aves; order Struthioniformes; family Struthionidae; genus Struthio; species Struthio camelus. The sequence continues at coordinate 53,362,264 of NC_090944.1, forward strand.
AAGATATTTTGGTTCCAGATTTGTGCATTCTGGGATGTTTTCCTATGGCACACTGAGGGATGCCTGGCACATGGCAAGAAAAATCAACAGAAATTATGAACTCGAGAGTCTAGCTCAAAAACTCCTGTGCTTTCGTGCTGTCCGGTGGCCCATTTCTTCTAGGCCCGTTTGGTCGTCTCTGTGCCACAGTCCCAGTCCTTCATGTACAGAAGTGTTGGTGAAGGGATGTTTAACACCTTGACAATGCATGTCTCCAGGCTCGTGAGCCAGCCACAAAGCTAGTGAACGCCTTTAGCAGCACCAGTACCAACAGCTACTCTGCCTGCAGCTCTGGAAAAAGGAGGAGAAGGACACTCGTGTTAGCATGCTGCCATACAGATCAGACCATGTGGCTGTCACCATCTTAAGCTTCACTGGAACATAAAAGCAGCCATACTGACTTAGGCCAGAGGTCCTTTTAGCCCAGTGTACTCTTCTTAATAGTGATCAACAGCAGACGGTTAACAGGAACGGTGTAAGAAACAGGGCATGTACCAAACGATTCTGTCCAGTTTCCAGCAGTCAGTGACTTGAGGACTTCCTGAATCAGATGTTGTTCTTAGAAGATGTTACATCCAGACCATTGGATAGAACAGTTACAGATGGACTTTCAGTTCTTTTTTTTTTTTTTACTTCTTTTTCAGTTCACTTAAAATACTTTTGACCTCCATCACATCTCATGGCAATAAGTCCCACAATTTAATTATACATTAAAGAAAGGAATGGCTTGCAGGACTGACAATGCACAGTAGCTATGTGTTCCTCAGAGCTTTTTTGCCATTTTAGCACGCTCATTTCAAAGTTTCAGCCTACAGGAAGACATATAGAAGCTAGAAATGGAAAAGATCCATTATATCATAGTGTTAGCGCTAACCTTAATAGAAAGTGTTTCAGTCACAGCTTGACATAACATCAGTGCACTTAAGAGATACAGCAGGTCTCAGAACAGTCTGCAGGGTAAAAAAACAAAAACAACTTCTTTGGCCCCCAGGGTGTTTTATCCTCAAAAGAGTGAATAGGTTAGGATTCTTGTTAGAGTTATTTTGAACATCTCATTTGGAATACTTTATATTTTGACTAAGCCTGTTATTTTCCTGACAATTGTTGTTCTAGAGGTATTTTCTATCCTTCACAGCAGCAGCAGTTCTTAGACTAAAATTATGTGAATTATAGAGTTAAGTTGCAACTCAGTGCAAGAAGCAAGAAGGCAACAAAGATCTGAACAGTGATTAACTGTAAGAACAAAAGCTATATGGAATCTTTTGGGATTAATAATGAATGTAACACAGTCTTCTATTTTATGGTATTACTAGACCACAGTTTGTGAGCATATACATGGGGAATGCAGTCGGTCTTCAGTCCAATAAACAGTGGTGTAAGAAGAGGCAATAAATGGTTGAAAGTTTACCATAAATAAAGCCATTCTCGAAGAAGAGCTCAGACTTGAATGGTGAAGATAACCACTGTGATAATTTTCAAAAGATTGTAAAGGACTATCTCTCACTTGAAATTATTTGATCAATAGTGAAAATATGGGGTGTAGTTTTTTTCCCCCGTAAAGGCTGTTCTCTGTTTCAAGGAAGCAGGAATTTAGAGAAGCGTTACATCACCTATATTTTAGGTCCGATTAGATGTGCGCAGTGGTTGTGTCTAAGATTATAAAGTATAAAAATAAGAATAAAGGAAGAACTCAGAATACCACTGAAAGACAATAAACCACTGAAAGACATAATTTATTTTGGAATAATTCAGAGGAAGTAATGATCAGCTGGCTTATACAAGAAAAAGTTTTAGTTCCTTCAGTACTGCTGTTAGGTGAAAGCTTTATTTCCTTCTTTCTTAATGAAAGTTTCTGAGCCTTATGACTGTAGAGAAAAGATTAAAAGTCTGTCACAAAGGCTCAACAATTGTACACCAAATAAAACAAACCCTGTGAACCCCTTATTTCTTTTCAGATTCCCTGATCTTAGGGTAGTACCGTGGAAGTTGAGACTGTCATACGCTTGTGACTGATAGTATTGTAATTCCTACCTCTTTTTAGCCATTCATTGTAGATGAGGTATAACTTAGATTGTGTTATAGCCTCAACTCTGCATTCCAAGAAAACTACAGCAAATCTCATATAGATTGGGTGACTCCAGAATAATGTTAGTGTTTTTTTTTTTTTTTTCAAATGCATTCCCTTTGTTCCAAAGTACCCTTGATGAACGGGAACATTCAGTGTCATGATGAAAAGGGAACCAAACTGTGTTGTAAAGCTCAATACTTTGTCATGTCACCTGCCTGGGTTTATTTTACCTAGACAGACTTGAACTATAGTATATATTCTCCTCAGAACACTATACTCTTGCTAGGTTTTAAACCAGGTACAGGATTATCGTATCTGAGAAATAATGCTCACTGCACAGAAGAACAATTTGCCAATTTATAGGTACTTACCTGAACCCAAAATTGGCAACGTTCTGTGCAAGGCAGTTATGGAAAACAGCTCAGTTCTATCAGTCCAGCTCTCAAAGTTTGTCTTAGCTTTTTTGTATTACTTTTAGTCATTATAAGTGGCTCTGATTTATATATACTTCTAACTAAAGCAGACCTTCTGGATACTTGCATTTCATTCACCTACCAGGCTTATGGGGACTGTAGAGAAAATGTAGATGTGAGTAGCTCCACAGTTATTCATTGGCCTTGGGGACGGATGGATGCTTAGTAAACCATCAGCATCACCTCAAAACATTTTGGAAGTCTGTTTGAATACTGCCCTTCTTCAACCTTGCTGAGAATGCAAATTCTCATAAGATCATAGCTCAACATGGTATCACTATTTTATTCAATATTCATATTTATTGGATACTCAACATTAATTTTCAACATAATTGTATTCCAGGTGTTTGTGCACCACAAAAGATTTTTGTTTCTAAGTAGGTGTTCTGCTATGGTAATTATCCTCCTGCACTGTAATTCACCTCCTCAAGCCTGAAAGTCGATTTATTCTCCGCATGTTCTTTGTAGAATTAAATGTGTAGCTGTTGCAACAGACTTCGTTCTGACAAAGCTGATCTAAACAGTTGCAGAAATGTCTCATTACCTTCACAGTTATGAGCCCAATTAACCTGTCAACATTTTCCAATGGGTATTTACTACAGATTTACCACAGCTATAATCTAATAGAGGCAGGATAAAAAGGGACATTTCGTGTAGGGAATGTCTTTCCTTACACAGTTTTTTAGTGACAAGTGAAAACAGATCCTCATCTTGTAAGTATTTTAGGAGATATTAAAACAAATAAATCTCCCTATGTAACATGTGTAAGACTTTTCTGGCTTTGATGGAAGAATTTTAGAATTTTCTATTATGCTTAAAGTTATAATGAAAAAAACAATGTATTTTGACTGTTCAGGATGTGCTCCTTTCCACCGAATTATGCTTCATCATACAAGTTCTTACAACCCGTTGTTGCATGGTCTCATCCACATGAATCACGTATACTGCTTGAGTGTTAGCTCTTAAAAGCTGCCGGAAGTCTGAAATAGTGATGGGTCTGAAAATTTTGAACAGGCTTGTTTAGTAATTGTGAGCTGACTCTGAAACCTCCTGAAATTACCTTTTGTACTACTGTTTCATTCTTGGTTGTTTCTGTAGACAAATTCAGAAAAAAAAAAAGGGGATGATCCCATCAGTCTTGGCATACTTCATATGTCATTTCACATGTAACTTGCTGCCTGAGGACCAGCTTATGCTACTTTGTTCATCATATTCTGAGAACACTTGTGCCGCAAGAAGGTGAACATTTAGAAAAAATTGAGTATACTGTCTATTGTTCTGATAGCATTAATCTCTTTCATATTTTGTTCTTCACATGTGTTTTGTTTCACTCAAACTAAATTACTGTAGATTTTCCTAGGAAAGTATCACACTGTGATTTAAGTACAGCTAGCGTCCACAAGGGGCCTTGTTAGAGAGGTCGTTGTGCGTTTCTCTTATGGCAGGTGTTCAGAGGTGCCAAAAAACCAGAAGCTGCTGATCTAGCCTGACACCTTCAGAATAAACACTGTGGTCAAAAGGAATTAGCTTTTCTCTTAGGACTTCAAGTCTCTTTTTTTAAGTCTGTAAAGACTGCAAGAGTAGTATGACTACTCTTTTAGAAGGGGACTTCCTCCACACTTCAGATCTTTTTCACCTCCTGGAGCATCATCGTGCAGACGCCTGTCCTCCTCGCAGCTTGCCGAATTCCCATTGTGGCCGCTGGCCGTTCCAGGCCGTCCCTTCTGCCCCCGAGGGCATTCAAGCCCACTGGCAGTTACACGCTACTGACTAGCATTGAGCGGGAAGTACGCAAGCTGTTAACTTTCACGGTGAGTCATAACCTGCCATTTTCAAAAGATTCATCCCACACCACTCAGCTCTCAAAGAAAAGGAATCTGCGTGACAGTGTATATTTTCAAATTAGCTTCTAGGCCTGGGAAAGTATGTATCTCATTCCAGCAATAGAATCATCATGATCTGTCCACAAGTAGTCAGTTTGCAATTCTGTTTTTAAGATACCTAAAGTAATATATGTAACAAATAGAAAACTAAACTTGTTTCTTTTCTGAGAGGGCACCATGACTGAATGGAAACCATGGTAACTAGGATGGCATATGCTGGTACCTTATTCTCGAGTGATAAAAACGCATATAGAGTAGGCTTTGTGCTTAGCAACAAAACCTAATTAATCAAGTTTTCAGAGAGCCCTCCCCTCAAACTTTTGTTGAAGCTATCTTGCTTGCCACATGCCGTACGTTCGCCCAGGCTTGGTACTTTCACATTTACTAATCCATCTTTTAGGCATGGAATAAACAGCACAAAATATATTTCTTACAAAAGAAAACAATTTATTCTCATGGCCATTACTCTGAATGAATACACAACTCAAATCTTCTTCCCTGTAGAGCTGTTGTGAAATATGACTCATCCTTAGCCAACATGTTGGATGTTCACTTTCATTAGAACATATGCGTCTGAAGATTGTTGTAAACATTTGCTATTAATAGCAAATTAATACCTGCTATACAATGGAAACTAAAAGCAATATTAATACATTAAGCTGTACATTTTAAGTCATGTTAGGGCAACACAGCAAAAAAAATTAATTAGGGAAATTCTCTGTCATACATTGGCTGCCATACAAATCATGTTGGCATGAAAAATGAGAATAATGCAAATTGTACTCTGTAGTGACATTAAATATTTTCTAAACACTGAATAATATTATATAAATCCTTGATATCTACCCTGTGTGGCAAATCTGGATAAGAGTCCAATTTGTTTATTAAAATTAGAGAGAAAAAAAATATTGTTGCTTTCTAGCTGTTGATGATAAACATGAAAAAAATGACTTTCAGCTCGCATGCAGGCATTTTCAACTGTACAGCCAGGCGAAACGCCTGTCTGCTTACCTGGGATCTAACCAACCCGCACATCTGACACAGTAGCTGAGGAAGCAATACATTTGGGAGACTGGAGAAAAGAAAGGTAAAAGGAATATCCGTAGGTAGCTTAGGACCCTGGAGTAAGCTTACATAGCCCCAAAATCTAAGCTATTACACTAGAATGATAACAGGGTGTGCATGTGTGCGTGCGCACACCTTTCTCCCTTGTGCAGAATCAGCTATAAGCAACATATCTTTTTTCTGTTTTTGAAGTAGTGTCATTTACTGACTTATGATGTACAATGTCAGATTTTGTAAAGTGGCATAATACTAAAAGTCAGTGTGTGTTTAAAAGGCGTCTCTAAGGTATTAGACTAATTGAATTTAAGATCATCTGTACTTTTAAAGTGTTCTCACGTGGTCAGATCAATAGCGCATAATTACAGCATTATCATGCCTTTTACTACTCAAACCTTTACTGGGTGCCACCTCACACTTTCATGGAAGAGTACTTCAATGTTTTTCATCTCTCAAACAAAAAAAGTTGACTTCAGAATCTTAACTGAAATAACCTTCTTTTTGAGAAATTCGCAAAAGCCTCATAGCTAATTTTAAATGAAGACCTAATTATTCATATTTTTGGTCACATGCTTCATTTGTATCAACGGAAGCCTGAGGTCAGCTGAACGTTTCTGTAAATAAATAATCACATACGCAAACGGCAGGATCAGGACCTAAAGGTCTATCTTATTGCATTCTGTTCTTGTTTCTTGTGTTATCCATACTGATGGCAAAAATAACACCAGCCTGTACCAGCACAGAACCTGAGCACAAGTTTTCTCACTGTGTCCCGCAGCCATTCTGCAGTCCCCACGTGGCAGGTCAGAATTTTTCAGCTTTCTTTTACTACTAACCTAAATTTAAGATGAACTCCTTCCATAAAGACAAATGTATAGGTGCCACTGTCGTTCCACGGAAACATCAGTTCTCCTGAGTGATTTATCTGATAGAGTTAAAAACAGTTTGGTGCACATTGCTAAGGCATTGATCAAAACATAAAGACATCAGTTATTGTGCCCGGACTTCTTCATACGCCTAATGCAGACCTGAGGCATTAAGAAATGGTGTGCAATTTTGTGTAGCACCTCTGTGAAAATGTGAGACAAGAACGTAGAATATCAACTCACTTGTGCCTATGTATCAATACCATCAAAAAGAATCAAAGCATCATAAATTAATGTAAGATAGACTTGTTGCCAACGACATCATAAAGTTTTGTGCCTTATAAAACAACTAACAGTTACAAATAGTTCGAATGTGCAATAAATGGAAACAATTCCTTTCATGAAGTGGCCTGACTGCAGTGTTAGTCCTGTAACCTTATTACTAGAAAATGTAACTACAGAGAAATTGCTTGGGGGCGAGGAGCAGTTGTGAGTTTACATACAATTTTTCTACATTACCGTTCATTAAATAAAATAAGGCAACGTTATTTCCAGTGTTAAAACTGCAAAGAAAAAAAACACAGTGAAGTTTAGTTTGGGTTTTTCACTCTTCATTTGTTTTCCTGTTCACATGCGCAGAACCACAGCTGGTGCCTTCATGAGGCAAATACATTTCCTTGTACAAAGGATATACGGAGAAAACAAGCAAGGTGGGAGGAAGAAGAAGGATGGTATTACAACTGTGGGATTAATCCTTATATTGCATGCTTGTGTGCTGCTGTTGAACAATTCTTTTGTCTCTTAAGCTATATTTTAGTACCTTTTCTCTCCACTCCTAATAGATGACATGACAGAGTTAGCTCTGAGCAGGAACAAGAACAGAATGAATGACGTTCCGAGCAAAGCAGTTAGGCTCAGATGAATAAAGTTAAACTTCTTTCCCCATGATTTTTAATGTTCTGGTCATGCTGAGACAAATTTGGGCGGTTATAGAAAAAACTCAGTTGCTCTTCCCACAGGCATGCAGCAAAAGGACAAGGGGAAATGGCCACAACTTGCAACAAGGGAAGTCTTGCCTGCACATACAAAAAACAGTTTTTCACATGAGGATGACTGAGCATAGGAATGGGTTGCCCAGAGAAGCTGTGGACTCTCCAAACTTGGAAGCATACAAAGCTCAACTGCACAAGCTAAATTATTCCCTTGTGGTCTACGTTATTCTGTAATTCTGTGAACTTAAAATGGCAGCCAGTGCTACCCAACACAGCACCCAATGGTTTCAGGTAGCAACTGGTTTACCTCTTTCCCAGCTGAAATACTCAGTTCTTCCCCTTCTTTCGCTAAGACTGTTCCTTATCCCCTAAACCCCTACGTCCTAAATCCCCAGATGGCTAACTATGCTTGACTTCCATGGAGGTTGCCAAGCCCCTGTTATAACTATGTCATCCGGCTCCTGCATGCTAATAAGAATCTAATACTTGTTATTCCAGTGCAATTGGCTCTGTATAACCTTAATGGCCTAAGGACAAGCTCTGAAAATTAGTATAGAAATTACAGGTGTTGCTAATGATCTGCACTTTCATAAATAAAATAAAAAATAGCCTCTCTGAAATAGAAATAAAGTTGTAGCATGGCAAGAGAGGTGCATGTCAAAAAGAATGCCCAGGAAAACTCAAGATTAATTTATTATATTTCATTATACATTTTTTATTCATACTTTAACTGCTAGCAGAGTTCAGAAAAAATAAGACGATATTATTTCTAATGATAAACCACAGAGAAAAACACAGCAATAAATTAGTCAGTGCTCTGTGTGATGATTTATCTGAGTAAATGTGGGGTGAAGTGTCCTTGCAGCACATAGCTAAAACAAATATTATTCTTGTTTTCCTATTTCACATTTAGGTGCATATTGGTAAGTCACCTTCCCACATGATTCAGGTTCCCTGAATCTTACTGTAAGACTGAAGATGTTCTAATAAGTCTTTGGCAAGCTTTGCCAGACAACAACAAAACACACAAAAGAGGCCAACTACACTATAGTTTTGGCAATAGAGGATATGAACTTCACAGGGTTTTTTTGGTTTTGTTTTACTTGGGAAGAGGGGTATCTGCAAGGATTCAATGCCAAAAAAAAACCTGCCTGTATTTCCTATGTAGCCTAGAGCTCCATTTTACTCTAGCAGATCTGATGAGAAGATGCAACAGGCTGTTTTCTCATCTTTAAACTGCTTTTTCAGCTAAATCTTTAGATACCACTCTGCAACCATAGAAACAGTTTGGCCAATTGGAATGCAAATTGGGTTTCTATCTCTTAAGTAATCACTTCTCCTTATCATGGAAATAATGTGAAACCAGCACTGAATGAAGTTAGTTTGGAGTCAAGTTATCTTGCACTCGGAACAAACCTTCTGATCAAGACTGTACAAATGCAATGCATCCCTCTACTGTCCTGTGTAGAAGGGACACTGTGTTTGAAAACTCTTCAAGAAACATTCTTCAGCCTGGCATTTGTATCCATTTGTCTACTGTTTTCCTTCCTAATTCTGGAACCAAAGACGATCTGTGCAGGGGACGGCAAGCAGGTGCTAAACTACCCTTTGATTAAGGATAAAAGTTTATTTAAGAAAAGCCCTTCATACTCTGTTAAAACCTATAAAAATGAAGGAAATTGCTGCACAGGTCTGAACCAAATTCAAGACGGAGAAGAGAAATAGCACATCAAAAGCCCTATGTAATCAATTATACTAATATAATTGTAGTCTGTGCTACTTGTATGTACTAATATAATAGTCTGCCTTTTGATTTTAAATAGATTTAAATTTTCATCCTTCCTTTTCAGAACTAACTGGCAGTTAAGACAAAGGGAGCAGTCCATATTTCTCAGAGCTATTGCTTTAGGTTGCAGCAGACTCAAGGGGATTTGAGTAGTATGGTTCACACTCAGTTCAGATTTTCCAGCTTGCATTTTCAGCTGAGAAATAATTGCACATTTTGGCAAAATTAAATGTTATATGCTAGAGCACAATGTTATAGCAAGGGGAGAATTCTACAACAGAATTACAGAAAACACAAATTTTTGAGTGTAAAAACCCAGCAAGGGTTTCCTAGGGTGCTCTGTCAGTAAAACTATGTTTTTTCCTTACGGTCTTTCAGAAACATTGCGGTTTCATTATTCTTTGAAGGCTGCAGAATTACATATGTCATGGAACCTATACGTTGCAAAGAGATATGTTACTTGCTGAAAGAAAAAAAAAAAAAAGAAATACTTACTTTCAGTAGTATCTCCTCAGCCTTTAATCACAGCTTTGAACCTATGATATAATTTAAATAACTTTTCTTCAAAGATGTACAACATTGTAGATTTCTTTCAAAAGGAATAGGAATCCATGAGTAAGTGTTGATGAGCCTATTAAGAGTTACAAGAAAAATGGCTCCTTTTTTCAAATTCCTACATTAATGAGAAAGAATTTTACTATAAAAAAAAAAAAAAGAGTTAAATCCTAAAGTATTGCATCTGCTGAAGTGAGCTGATAGAATTTATCTTTGTTATGTGACAACAACTGTGAATTTGCTCCCACATAGGAAATCGTTAACTGGTGACAGCTAATTGAGAGAGGCAGAATGCAATATGAAATTTATTCCCACTTTCTTCCTCTGCAGAGGAGCAAAGCCAAGAGAGTAGCATTATTTCTTCTTAAAGATGTCTTCAGTAACCTACTTTGCTTTGATTCATTGCTATTCAATGCACTTACTTTCTATTTATCCTAGTTTCACTGTAGCTTTAGGTACATAGTAAATCAGTCTCCCCCATTGTACACAGTTAATTGCGCATCTATAAAACTGGACCAGAAAGCTGACAGATGGCGCTCAGCAACAAACTAGCAGAGGAAGTGGGAGGACTGGATTTAAGTAAGGATGGGAATGGTATTGAATAGGATGAGATGAAAAAAAGAATCCTTTTGTTTGTGAAAAGCCTTAGCATTTCATTGCGAGACAGATCAAAGCAAAAAAAAAAAAAAAACCTCCATTATTTGCCAAGTCATGGAGTCAGAAGAGGCATCTTTGGTGCTTGAACAAAATATTTTGCATTCAGTTTTCACTAGTCTTGGAAGTAAATGTCATCTCTTACCACAACACCAAAATATTTCATTAGAATATAAAAATATGTTTTAGAATGCATTTTTCCTATCCAAAATCAAAGAATTTAGTGCATTTGCAAAAATCCAATGGCATTTTGATACCTCTGCATCTTTATTCTTTTTCCTCTAAACTGCATGCACAAACACATACTCAGTTTTAATACTAGCCACATCTAAAGGGGAAAAAGGTAATAGAATTAGGAAGAGTATATGTTAGATCCAAGCAAAGAATACAAATGGATGCTGATGAAGTTAAAGATTGTTTCAGCTTCTCAATTCTGTTATATTAGCAAATTAAAGCAGTTCAGGAAGCACTATGGCACTTGCCTGAGCTGGCAAAAAGAGAGAGAAGACGTACAGAAGTGCTGGGAACAGGAGAGGGGCAGGAGTAGTTAAGGAAGAAGCAAGCTGTGCCCTTTGAGCAGCAGTGAGATATGGCTGAGTCCAGACTCAGCTAGACTCCTGCCTAACAGTTCATTTCCTCCTCAGCTTGAGGGGATTCAAGGCCACATCCCCACTTTAATGGGAAAGACTTAACTGTCAAGCCTGCAGGATCATTTAGGCTACAGTGCTGTTCTGCAAACATAACACAATAAGGCAGAAGCCAATTGATTGTGACATGCATCCGATGTATGACTCTTAACAGACCTTTATGAACTGCAGCTCAGCTCTGGAGCACAGTTCTAGTCATCATGGCTTACAGAGATCAGCCATTAATTAATATCTGATATTAATATTAATACCTAATATCTGGCCTGGGCAGAGTCAAAACTACTTGAATGACAAACCACACTGTGTTTATTTTCCTGAGAAAATACCCTGTGCGATTAATACCAGGATATGCTTTAGTTCAGAAAAAATGCTCTGAAGATCCCACCTTCACCTCTTCCTCTCTCTGCCAGCCCGGATAATTATAATCAGCTTTGTATTCCCAACCGCATACAAGTTACCAGTGCTGTTTTCCTTCCTCCAGAGTCCAGCTCTCTCTCACACATGCATAGCTCCCAGCTGCCAGATGCTGCCACTGCTGCTTTAAATTCGTGCTTCCAATTATAGCAGCCTCTCACAGGAATAAGTCTAGCTTTCAACAGCACCATTTGCAGCTCATCAGTACGGCTGGATACCTCAGTCTCTAGGTCAGAGTCAGCCCAGCTCACAGGTGCAGCTGCCACTACACAGTTACTTCAAAGGTATGCATTCCTCTCGCCACAAAATTACCTCCCTCATCTTCTAAGAAGTAGCCTGAGGGCATCAATACTACAAGACTCCATGCATTTTCTACTTCTGTGTAAGAAAGGAGATGCCAGAGGAATCTAATCTTCCCCTTTTCCCTTCAGTTGTCTCTCCTGGGTAATGCAGCAGTATTACTCGTCAGAAGGCCAAAACATGCAGATGAGTCTAGTGCCTGCCTACCTGACCAAACACAAGAGAGATAATGTTTTACTTAAAGATAGAGCTTTAACAGTTAAAGTAACCCATGGCCAAAGCGATCTTGCAAAACAGTAGTAGAATAAGCTTTGTGAATTTAATTTTCGAATTCTCTTACTGGCAGCATACACACTAAACATCATTGCACTACGCAGAAGCGCACGGCTCCCTGAACACCCCTCCTCCATTATGTTACAGCATATATACTGCAGTTACCTGCTGTCATCTCCCATAAATCCAAGTCACCATATCATAGTTTCTCTAGGAGAAACTAATGAAGTAATGTTAATTTTTTAAGAAAAATTAACAAGCATTTTTCCAAATCTGTCCAAGATAGCTTTTGGATAATAGTCCTCAGAAGCTAATCAATTAGACATGATTTAATGCCTTGGGAATTCTTCCCCATCTTTGGTTAACTAGAAGGCATGTTTCTTGGACCCAAAAGGTACTTGCATTCTCTTAAATCAGTTTCCTCCTGCGCCTCCCAAACCTAATAGAATCCATGCTGACATGGGCTGAAAAGCCTGTTCACCCTTGGGGGGTTGGGAGGATGGCTCTCTACTGCAAAAGGTTTCTCTGGAAGCCTTCAGTAGAAAACACTTAGCAGTGATAACAACCCAATGGTATCTAAAACATTAAAGGTTACAATATTCATTAGATTCATAGACTGCTGACAACGATATTTAATAACATCAGGCACTTACATAGTGTTTTGATTGCTGATGACATGTCAATCTGTGTAGAACTTTCCCAGTCTTTATTTCCATAGTCTCAAGCGCCTAAATCCATTTGCACCCGAAGTTCACCCACACTGAACAACTGGACTTTTAGTGCTGTGAATTCAACACTGGTGCCACCTATCAAGACCAAGAAAATTTCCATTTAAAGAAAGACTCCAGAACAGAGTCACAAAACATTAAGTTTCGTGAAACTTCAAACATGAAAGTATGATGCTTACGAAAAAAGCCTATACCACTGCCTTTTTAATCTTTTAAGTTTTAATCCTATTTCTTGCCTGCTTGGGGTTTGTCTCCATTTCTTTCAACACAGAAGACAGAGGAGTGCATTACGCTCATAAAGGGACTAACACATAAACATCATTTTCTTTTCTCCTTGCATGAAAAGAAGCAACTTAAAAGATGAGTTCTCCATGTCAGAAGACTAGAAAAAGATTGTTTTTTGTACTGCAGTTCTCTGCGACTATACCGTTCAGAAAACAGCTAAACCTCCTTCCTGCCTTACAGATCTGATCTTGCTATCCTGGCATCAGACAGCAAGAATCTAGCTACTATGAATATATGATGAGGAGCACAAGATTACTTAGTTTAACATTACTTAGTTCTATGGAACAAAACCCACTCCTTTCATCTTTATCTCAGCAGAGGTGCTATTCCTTCTAGAATTCAAGATATAGCTCTATAGGAATAAAACAGGTCATTGATACTGTGAGGCCAGAACATAACTAGTCTTTGCATGTGGGCTAGCAGAGAGCAAAGAGGGCAGGTGCCTTAATTTTCATAGAAAGAGCAAAGACAAACGATTGGAGAAGATTGCAAATACAGAATACTCCACTACCGGTAGAAACAATATAAGAGCACATTCTTCTTCATTATAGAATCAAGCTAGAAGAACAGACATACTGAAGTGACTGTCTCAGAAAATGTGGATGAGTGAGCAAGTGGATCCCCTAAAAAAAAACAAAAAACAGTATTTTTTGAAAATTTCTATCCCAGAAACAGAATATTTGCTGGAACTTCCCTGTAGATATTCAACTCTATCCCTCACTGCAAACATAACCCTCATTTCCAAATGACACTACAGCCTGTACTGTCTATCCGTATCGGCTCCCAAAAGGCCCTAGCTTCATTCAGTGACAGACCTTACCAAACACTTTGGAAAACTCGTGAAATAATCCTACATATTAAGAAGTATGTTAACTTTGCGTCATTCAGACAAGAAATGAAACGTCTTCCTCACAGGCTCACAAAAACATACACCTACTACATGTTCTACATTAATTCAGTAAGAACAATACAGTTCGAGTAGTGCAGGTTGTTCAGTACCAAATGTAACAATTCCATCCATACAGTGGCAAAAACCATCTGAACTAGATCTAACACACTATACAGCAAGGAAAAATGAAAAATTCTCCACACAAGATTCCCAGAGGCCTATATTGCAGTCTACCACAAATTCCCCATAATTACTTCTTTAAAAAGTTTACTTGAAGAGGAACTTTTTCTGAAGCTGACAGTCTAACAGCCATGGGAAAGGGACACAGACAAGTTAAAACTGCAGAGGAAAATACAATTTATAATCAGAAGAATAACAGTATCAAAACCAAAAACTGGTAAGCAGGAAAGATAACTGATGTGGAAAGCGTCTCTTAAGAAAAAGGAATGAAGTAAACAGTTCCAGGAAAGAAACAAATAGTGGTAAGAACAGTCTTGTCCCAAACATCAACCTTAAAGACACTATTATTTCAAAGGCACACTATTATTATGAAGATTCGCAGGCACTCATTTGCACATCGACTGAGAAGATACCTGCCAAGGACCTTGTGGATGGCTGTGGTGGGTAGCCTATATAGGAAAAGATGGTAGTGGCATTTGGGAGCACTTGATCAGGGACAGGCTTTCCCACCAGAGCAAGGAGAAAAGATCCATGTTTGTGGATGTTCCGTGAGCTTTGGACAAGTGAAATATTCCATGTCTGAAAAGAAAATGAAAGCCAAACATCCAGACTATGAGATAACTTGAACATATAAAGGTACTGATTTAACCAGTACCCACCCAGTACCATCAGCAACGCCTTCCTAATGCTGGCTTGACATTTCTGATTTCCTGGCAAGTGGGGCACATGACCAGCAGTGCCTGACAAAACATTGGGTTTTGTCTGATTTTCCTGCGTTGAATACACTGCGCTGAAGAAGCTCCCTTGTTCCTGAGGAACCTTCTGCGCCACTGGGAATTCACCTATTTCCAGGGAGATGAATCCCTGGACCATCTCTGTACCGTGGGATCTGCCTGCCTCCCCACCATATACAACATATCCTGAAGATGAGATCCTGCCCCCCAAAAAAACAGGGGTAGTTTCACAATAGTCTCATTCGTGGCAAGGATTTTGTCCTGAGGGTATGCCAATGAGCATCCAAAAGCATGTGCCTGTCGAAGAATACAAGAAGAAAGGAATAGTATATCTCAGTGCCTCCAGGGACTTTCTGCATGAAATGGGGTAGCGTAATGGTTTAGACACATCGCAAGATAGTTCGGAGACAGACAAAACGAGCCAAAACACATACTGAGCTAGCCAAGAGGCATGGTAAGTTGTTGTCTACTGCTGACAGACTGTGAAGCAAGGTTTTAATTAACTCTATCAAATATCCAGGCAAAAATTCATTTTTAAAGAAGGTAATGATAAGGCTTCCAAAAATAAACAAGTATCTACCAAACACATTCCACAGCTGTTCTTTCTGAACATTACTTTAAATATCACATTAGCTTGAACAGTAGTCAAACATAAAAGTACTTGTGGCAACATTCTATAAAACAGAATCATTTCTGGAAAAATCTTCATGTGATACACAGTTCTGAGGTAATATGCATTAGTTTCAGAGTACAGCTCTGTCCCCAGTAGGACTTACAAGAACAGTGACAAGCCTATCATCTGTCACCCATCCAGATGCAGAACAACAAATTAGAAATTTTACACAATGCACTTAGGTGGCTATGTCATCTTTCATTAATGTACAGTCAGAAATAAATTGAGCAAAACCACACTGTGGTATACTATACCGTAAATAGCTTGTTTCATCTCAGTCAGATAAGTGGAAAGAAAGGATCTTGCTCTGAAATAGCAAAACTGGTGTTTTTCACAGCATATTTACCGCAGTCAGGAATGGGCTGACAGAAAAGTTCTTTAAAGAAAGTTATAGTGTAGGCCTTGTACTGACTTCTGCCCAAGAGGGGTGTATTAGGGATGTCAACATCTCACCACATAAAGTTCGGGGACGGAGGAGGCAATCATAATACATTTCTAAATATAAATTGACATGGTTTCTCTCCCTTTTATGTATTTTAGCTAGAAAACATGAATCAGTTTTTACTACAGTCAGTATTTTTTAATCATCAGTGCAAAACTCATTCCTTATTTACACACACCTGAATAGCTTAAGTATCCAAAAAGTTATAAACCACTTCACAGTTTGTAATACCCTTTACTAAAAACTGAAAAGGACAGTGTTCAATTTCAGTGTTGTAGCATGTTGACAAGTTACCCGCACTGAACATAAGCTGATCTAAGCCCACACTTGGGTAAAGCAGACAAGACCTCCACGAGGAAAACAGGGCTGATAGATCTGTAAATTGCTCCCTGTCTTGTTTCATCAGTGGATCCAACTGCTAGATCCAATTGCATTTGACAGCTACCTGTTAATTATGATATGAGCCTGTGCTGTAGGTGACAGAGACAGCTGCAAGAGACTCAGATGCTACAAGATCCCTTTACTCATTACAAATTCACAGACTGACAGACAGCATCTAGGGAAGTACAGATGTTAAAGCTAAATCAGAACAGAGTGGAAGAAGAGAAGCTACCCATCAGCCATTACTGTTCCAGCATCATAGAGAGGCCTTCTTACCATTCATCTTCATTCTAAGTTTTTGATAGAGCTGAATTTTCCAAGTCTTCTCATCACTATCCTTCTTTGCAAATTATAAACATTATTCCATTTTAATACAGAACAAATATAATAGTATTCTTATATATACATCTTGACAATAAGTCCTTGAATATGGACCATAACATGAAACTACAAAGCTGGTGCACACAGAGCACTGATTTAGCTGAAAGCCAGGAAGTCTCTGTTAAGAAAGGCTACCCATTTTAATGAAAGTTCTAACAAGAACTTACTTATTTTAAGTGAACGCAGGCATATGACAGGCTGTCACGTGATTCTCTGATTATCTCATTAATACAACTTAATAGTTATATTCTGGTTTACAAACTGCCTCCAATAATTGCTGCGTTTAACTGAAGCCAGAATGGAATTGCCTGAATACATCTTACTGGTATAAGAAAGTAGCCTTGTTGGATGACAATTCTTTTCAGACAATGAATACATTCAGAGTAAAATTAAGACACCAGTGAGATCACGTAAGGTTTTGGTAATTATTTTTATGTTGGTTTTATAGCTTTTCTGCCTTCAGTAGGAAATTCCTGCACAGCAAAAGGAATGAAGAATTCCAGAAGAGAGGTGACCTCCTTCAGTTCCAGACTGTATTCCTCTGCTATTTTCTCCGCAGTCCATATCTGAGGATGAAGTTTGTGATTATTGAGAAGTGTCAGAGCCTCCACAATGGAAATTTTGCCTTTGGGAACTTTCTTAACGTCTAGAGCCTCCAAATGACCTAGTTTTGTAAGTCTCTTTTCCTCCTGTTTGCATGGAAGATGTTCACCACCTTGATCTTTTACCTAATTGTGGGAAGGAAAACAAAAGAACTTAACAGCAGTTCTGTTTACTATGCATACTGTAAACAGCCAAGTTGTTTTCCTGAATATGTCTTTTCAGCATTTTCACAGCATTAAAGAAAGGATGCTTTGTCTGCTGCACTTCTTGATACCACTACAATTATAGCCAGTTGTTGCACAGTCGTTCTAGGTATGGGGCCAAATCTCCACCTAGATTCAGGAAACCCAAACATCCATTAAACAGTAGGTATTGTACAGCCCTATATATGTGACACTACGGATTGTGGTAGTCAAACACAAATACAGGTAATATAATACTGGGTACTGATTCGTGGTGGGGGCATCATACTACAAATTGGTATCCTCCTTCTGGTATCACTGTAGCCCATTCTCTCTCTCCTTCCCTTTTTTCATATTTACATCTTATTTTTGTAACTAGCAGACAGCCCCTCTTTTGCTCTGCCTGCAGCACAAGCTTTGTTGGACAAAAAAAAAAAAAAGCTATTTTGCAGCTCCATAGGCAATTTAATTCCCATGATTACTGCAGTGCTCACATACCCAAAGTCCCAAGTCCTTTCACATTTCATTTTCTAAGTCATTTTCAAACCAGCTCTGCCTTCCTCATATTCCTTTTTACTAGGACTTTACCAGTGAATGACACTGCAGAAAAGATACAGTGAAGAACTTCAAGCTCAAGAAACACTACTTTTAAAATTATCATAGCCTATGGCCACTGATTAGCCCACAGACACTTTGTATTAACGCATAAGCTAAAAAGATTCTAAAGCATCCGTGCTGTTTCTAAATTACAAAGAACATTTGCTAATGTGTTATCAAATTTCCCTTCCCTAAGCCATCCTAAAATTACACTGAGATAACAACAAATTCTTAACGTCTTAATAAAATAAGCCAGCTCTGGATATCTGCTACTTCAGAACTGAGAGTATGTTTTTCCCCTTAATATAGACAGACATGTGGAGGTGTATGCATACATATGTATACATACACACACAAGGCATACAGATTAATAGCAGGAAAGGAAGAAATAAGCTGCTGGATGAAGTTTTGCCAGTAAGCCTCACTGCTAACGCATTTTTCATACTTTTCCTAACAATTTTAAGTAGATACATTACAAGAGCAAGTCTTGCAAGCACACCAGCCACCTCAGACTAGGCTCTCAGACTTAGTCAAGTACTAAGACACCTATTCTGCTTTTGGCTTTTCCTCAAATCTCTCTGAACAGCCTGACAAAGGGAAGCGTTTGAAGATAGTGAAATTAAGCCAAAGATATTGAAATCTTTAGCGCTTCAAGGTTAGAGTCTTAATCTCTTTACGAAAATAATGGATAGAGATTACTTGGATACTTCAGAGAGAAACTGCAGAAATCCATTTCTAGTTTAAGATGTTTTTAAATCTTGAATGGAAGGCACCATAAAAGCAGTAAATCAGAGAGACTTATGAATTTTATTGCTGGATGTTCAAATAACTTTTATTACCACATGAAGGAGCGGGAATAAAATGATCCAGTAACGCAAGAGGTAAAAAAGCACAAGATGTAGCACAATGAGGTGGAAGAGAGGAGACTGAACCCGAGCCTAGACATTACCGGAAGGGCTATGCCTTGCCTTCCAAGTCAAAGACTGAAGCCATTAATGATGAGGAAACTGATCAAAAAACAATCCCAAAGGTTATACAGAAAAACCTAACTAAAGCACGACCTCAGTCACATAAGGAAAAGGCTCTGCGTAGTTTGACATGAACATTTCACTGGAGTATTTTTTTTTTTTAAACTACTGATACTATTGTTCTCATCCTCTACCATACCCATGCTTTTATATTAATCTCAGTCTCCTTCCTTCTAGCAAGTCTGCAAAATCTTGTGCATTTTTCCAAAAGACTGGCCAATTATCCTTGTGGCTTTGAGGAAGCAGGAGTACTAACTTAGGTGAAAAAAACCCAAAAATAATCACTGTGAGGTTAAAGACTACTAAGAATTTAAAAGTTACATTACCATAATCTGTCACATGTTCAAGACCACTCAGCATCAAACACAGTCAGTGCTACTGATATATAGAAGGGCAATGAAAACATCAGTTTTACCTATAAAAAATGGTAGTTTTTAGGCACTAAGAGAGTATTTTTCTTGAAAAATCTGCCCACTAGGTAGGATTTGTGTTGAGACTAAAAACCACAAAGCTGATGCTCGTATGCTTCCTACAGCGAGACATACTCACCTGCACAGGTGGACCTCTAGATTCAACATAAACATCTTTTAGCAAAGTGAGGAGCCTATCATCCTTTCTGTAAATTTCTTCCTGTATTTCTGGATGGTCTAAAGGCAGAGGGGAGAAGGAAAAAAAAAAAAGAGAGAGAGAGAGAGAAGAAAGATCCGAGTCATAAAATTGTTTCATTTTCATTACTTCTGTCAGCCTTATCACTTCCCCAGAGCCATCACAATACACAGAGCCTCAATATACACAGTGTTTCTCAGGCAGATTTCAGTTCTGCGTTAGTTCTAACATTAACAGTACTGTTTTACACCGAGAAACAGGGGTGCTGCCATAACTCCTGGCGCTAAACAGCACGATAAAACCCCCCTCGTTTGTAACCCGTACGACGGCCTCACTTCACTCCAGACACGCGCGCTACTCCCCAGCGGCCCGCGAAGCGGACCAGCGATTCACGACATCCGCGAAACGAGCCTGAGCCGGCCCAGGCGAGCGGGGCGAAGGGCAACGCCAGCCGTTTGCCGCCCAACCGCCGCTCAACCGCCCCCCGCGCGGCGCGGCGCAGCCCCGCACCGCTGGGGCCGCCCCTAGCAACCGCTGCTAGCAACCGCCCCGCCCAACCGCCGCCGCCACAGCGGCTCCCGGCGTGCCCCGCGCGCGGCCGCTCCGTTTTCAATGTCACCCGCCGCCGGGCCCGGCTCTTCCCGCCGCCGGCCAGCCGCGGGCTGCCCGCTCGCCATCGCCGTGCTTCCTAGCGCCTTATCAACGCAACCCTCCCTCCGCGCCGCCCGCCGTCCCCTCGAGGCCGCAGCGCGGCTCCGCTCCGCCGGACCGGTGCTCGCTGCCCGCCGCGGGCAGTCCTGCCTGCCGGGACTCACCAGCCAGCGCGTCCAGCCGCGCGGTGGGGTGCCGCGGCGCGGGCGTGGGCTTCTCCTTGCTGATCTCGCGGCGGGCGCGGCTTTCCACGTTGAAGGTGCGGAACACGCGACTCACCCGCCCGCCCATCACCGCCGCAGCCACCCGCACCGCACCGCACCGCGCCTGCGCAACTCGGCGGCAGCGGCCAGGGGCGGGGTGAAGCGGGGTGCGCCGGTCGCGCATGCGCACCGGGTTGGGCGCCGCGCCGCCGGACGGGAGGGGGAGGCCGGGGCCGCTCTGCCGTTCCCGCCTTGGGGAGGCGCGGCAGGAGCGTGGCTGTGCCTCGGTTTCCCCATGTAAGAGTCCAGTGGTGCGTGGCGAGGTACTGAGGCAAAGTGTGAATCACAAGCAGGGTGAATCGCTTTTTATTTCACGGTGTGACTCGACCGTTTTTCTCCTCTGCCGCGCGCGTTATCGCTGTGGCGTCGGCGCTCGCAGGTGCGTGGGCCTCGGTGGTCAAGATGGCTGACGCGCCGGCGTGGCGCAGGTAGCTCTGCCCTGCTCAGGGCGGGCGGGCGGCGCGCCGGCGGCGCTTTTCACCCTACCGGCGTACTTAAGTGCACAAATTCGTCCTTAAAACTGGCCGGTAGCCCACACAGAGAACATGCTTTCCCTATGGTGCTGTGTGCGTACGTTGTTGTGCTTTTAAAATCTCCGTTACTCTTTTGAAAGAGTGATGTTCCCTCATTGCTGCAAGAACGGAGATGCGTTACTGTTTCTTTTGAGGAGAAAATCGCACTTTTCTTTCAGGAACTCGTACGTGTGCATAAAAAGTGCAATTCTAATGCTCTCATGCAACAGCGACATATATCTTAAGGTATCTTTCGTCTTTTGGGAAGAACATCTTCCTGTTGTAGGCATTCATGGGCATGACTGGTCTGGTGTAACTCAGTGGGGTTTATTATATAACTAATATTACTGATGTACATAGGATTTTTTTTTTTTAATACATTGATCACCAAAACTTAAAGCAAATATTCAGTATAAGGAGAACCAATGCTGCATGATTTCTTTTGGGGTAAAGTTGGCAACATCCTCAAGGTGGCAGGCTAGTCTAGGGTTTCCGTGCTTGGTGTTGTAATCGTCGATGCAGCTGTGTCAGCATTTTGGTAAAAGACATATGAATTGCTGCTTTATAGATGATTTTTAGATATGTTACTTTATAAGTGTATTCACTTGATTTATATGCAGGGTTATTACCTGTGCACATCCTAAACCTCAAGAGAATTGTTAGGAGAAGGTAGTGTAATCCAGACAATGAAAATACGGATCAGGCAAATACATGTCATCTGCACCAACAAGCTGTAGTTTATGATGTAAAAGCTTATAAACGGACTGAGTGGCCCTGATAGCACGAATAAGAGGGCCATTCAATGTATAAAATATTATCTGCACCTTTTTTCCTTTTTCACATTTTAGCCTCCAACATACAGTGTCATCATGTGACACCACATATACTGCCGAATGATGAATCCTCATGTAGAAAGGGTATTATCTCAACTTTCTTTTCTGACTGTTATCAACTAGTATGCCAATTTAAAATATCTTACATGTTTTCTCTTTGGAGTTTTTACTTGAATAATGATAATGTGGAAATATTTAAGGATGTTTTTCATCTTACTATTACTCTGTCATTAGTGTGTGTAGCATTTCCTTACTAGCACATAGTTGCTTTATTCAGTGACAGAAAATTAATTTTCTACGCAGATATAGTCTAGAACGTATACCCTACACGGCAATTTGGAGAACAAATCCTTTGTATCATTCAGAGTTTGTGAGCTATGATATGCTGTTAAGCTATGGTCTTGATTAGGGTGTAACCTTTCTTTTTTAGCTTTCTGTGATCCAAGGCGTAGCTTTGATGCAGCCCAGCTGAATCACCTCAACCTTGACTTCTGAGAAAATTGCTAAACTGTGAAAAACAGCTGTGAGAAAGTACTTAGTCCTGAGTAACATAAGAAAGGTAAAATTGCAGACAAAGGTAAATTTTTGAGATAGAGCCAGCAGCTTCAGGATTCAAGAGAGGAAGAATATAACTATGAAAAGTTATAAAGTTCCGAGAGAGCAAAAGGGAATGAGAAACAGCAACACTACGGATTAGTGTTACATGAAGCAGTAAAGGCTGACCCCTCTCTGTCTGACCGATGACTGCCTGGCAAACACAGACTGAGAGGGTAGCTTACCAAAGGAGGTAAGCGTATTACTGACTTTTTAATCCTAGCTATTGTTTGTCTTAGCCTATACACAATTGCTTTGTACTTTTGAGTTGTTTATATCCTGTTTGCAGACTTTCTTCATGCATGGTAATAGTTGCCTGAATCAAGTAACTAAGAGTCAGTGCTATGAAGGCTAGTTAAAAGGTCCAATGTCTGTGTTCCTTTCTAGGAGGAAGACACCTATTTTCTGTCCTGGCATCCATCTAGTTTTGTTATCACTGTGTGCATGCAAAATCTGGATGCCTGTTAGTAGTGTAAGTAGCAGCGTTACTATTAGTAATAATGGTGATGATGCAGTAGCTATTAAGGCCACAGTGTGCTGGAATACTGCATAATGAATGACAGCTTTTGCTTAAAGGGAATTCAGAAGACAAAGCAGGTGGATGAAGAAAACAAATAGATCCACAAAGGCAATGAGGGCAAGGCAGCATAAGGTTGATCTGTACTTCCTCTGCGCCTTCTTCGAGAGTTCTGAAGGGGCAATTTTTTCACTTCCACGTTTTGAAGACTCTCATTGTCTATAGGGGAAGGATAGAAGCATCTCTTTAAATTCTACTCTCTGTTTATAAACTCACCCTATAACCAACCTGATCCTATTTTAGGCATTGTATGTGTACTGATAATAGGAATGTGGAACCCGCTATGAGATTTTATATCGCAAATCAGGCTGATGGCGTGTCTAATTAAATATCAGTAGTCAATTAGTGGCTGATTTTTGCCTATGTTCTGGAGCATGGGGTTTGATATTTTACTGGTGGGTAGCCTATCCGGTGTTGTGAAGGTAAATGTAATGGTAAAATTCACATGGATGCTTTTTCTTGGTGGCTGTAGACCTTTGATGTGTACTTTAGTATTTCTCTAAGACATGTTCTTACTCTTCTGTCTGTGCATGCAAGCATTGCTACAAATTTGGAAATAAAGATGCTGCTCCTTCAAAAGCTAAGAATTGTTGGCTTTCAGGATCAAACCCAGCACAGTGATTCTGTCTCTGTAAAGCCAGAATGTGACTAACACTGCTGTAATATTTACTGACAGCAAAATAAATTCACCAGAAGACAGACAGTTAAAAATAGTGATGTCATTCTCTGCCTGTCTCTTCCTATCACTGAGGATGGCACAAAGCTGTCCTTATTATGTATAAGGAAGGATCAGAAGTGCAAGATTTTTATTCTGGAGTTATAATATTTCCTCTTTCATTTAGACTGTAGCAGCAGCAGAATTGGGATTTTAAAAAATTGTTTGATCATTCAGCATTTTATCAATATAACCATATTGATGATATTAAGTAGCAGTAACCAAAAGCCTGGGATCCTTTTCTATCACGTGTCTATAAGTGTATGTTCTTAAAAAAACTGACCATATAGTTCCTCAAAGCATAAAAACTGTATGTATGTATGAATTTTTCCAGGGAACTTAAAAATAACAAAACACAGGAAAGGAACAACACAGAATATTCAACTCAATTCATTTATACCAGCAACCTGTTTTCAACAGCAGACAGTGTCAAACATTTCAGAGATAAATACTGGAACTGGCATCATATATATGTGCCATAGGCTGCCTCCTTTCCCACATCCGAGGGAGACATTTCTTAAAACTGTTCTGCACTTGGAGAATAAAAATAAATTTGCAAACATTCTTGAAGCCTTTCTGTCAGTTTTTCATGCCAGTTCTGATATTAATTTGTGGGGTTTTGTTTGTTTTTTCATTCTTGACAGGTTCTATAGCTGAATGAAAAATAGGTCCAAAATTAATTTTATTAGTTAATTAACATCAAAAAAGGCTGACTGATCTGTTGCAGATTCTCTTTGTGTAAGGGACAAAGGGGATGTCTGACCTTTAACTTGATTTATTGTGAGATGCTACCAAGGTTTCTCTGCCTTCTTTACTACTCAGAAAAGCAGGAATCAGAATATTAGTCTAGAGGAAAAGTAATCTTGGTGAAATAAGAATCTCTTTTAGTAATGGATGCTCAATTTGACAGTTTTTGAGAGGAGGCAGATGATGTTCACTACGTCATTTTATAGTCTTCAGAAGTTCCAGTGTTTAAGGCAGAGGAAAATTTGAATCCCTTATACTGTAGTGACATAGTTTAATATTTGATTCTCTCCATGCTTTCTACCACTGATACTGGTTTCTCATATTTATTTTCCTAATTATTCATAAATTTTAACAATGTATGGGGATACTGTCTAGCAAATTCATGTATAATTAGGATTAAGGGAACTCAGCCCTCTTTCCTGACTACTGGTTTTCCATTAAATACAATGAGAGCATTGATCCATTTGTTCCTTATCTCATCAGCAGTAAGAAGAGCCAGAGAACGTAGCATTAGCAATAATTATGACCTGAGCAACAATGACTGTCCCATGACTTTCTGAAGATGAGCTCAAGAAAGATGGATGTTGAGATCACTATTACCTTTAAGTGATTTCTGGTTGTTCTATTTGTTACTGAGCTTCACCTAATCCATCTTTTAGTGGCTCCGGAACTATCTAAAAATATACGAAGACTTTTGCCTGATTCCAGGCTATGACCAGAGTATTACTAAACACTTGACTCTCATCTTTTCAAGACTAGGTGGCTGTACCTAGGAATTAAAGAATTTCTGTCGGTCCTTTGCTGGATTGAAGCTTATGAGTAGAGTGTAGCAAGCCCACATTTACAGTAATGTGTCTGAACGCATTACTACTTCCTTATAACATTCATTTCAAGGTGGTACATTTACATTCTTCTGATTGACTGTGGCCTGGTATAACTGACATCATCTTTCATAATTTTCCGAGCTAATTTTTATAATCTCAATTAGCAGGTTATTTGACTTGGAAATGCACAGTAGGAGCCGGCATATTTGATAATGAGACAGCCTGGTACTGGCATTAATTACCTAAAGCAATTAGAGATGTGCATTTTGCTATGCTATTCAGTGAGAGCTAACATGGTCTTCATTCTAAGTCACAGGGTTCACTTCCATGTACTCTGTTCTTAGTCGCAGTACTGCTTTAGAGAAGTGCTGCCCTTATTCTTTTAAGCCTTGCATCGTGTCATCACTCATGCTGGAGCAAGACTGCAGGATCTCTTCAGGGTGAACAACATCAGATAGTTGATCTGATTTAATAAAAACAAAAGTCCTGTAACTTTTTATAAGGCATATCAGTTACTGATGGTTTGAATGCTCCCAGAAAAACTACAAGCAAAACAGGAGGGGAAACAAGGGATTGAAGAGAAGAGGCGTACAAATACCTGAAACTGCTATTGCTGCCAAGTTTTGCTTCTTTTTGTGAAATGGAGAGGGTGTACTTTGCACTCAGATCATTTAGTTTCAGCAGTCACACAAAGAATTGTACCAGCCCAAGTGAGGAGGAAGTGAACCAGAGTTTGGGGGGGGGGGGGGGAACCACATAGGATGGGAGGTGGGCTGGCTTTGCTCACACACCAGAATCCTCAAGACAAACACCCTTGGGCCTGTCAAAAAGTGGGAGTGAATGTGCATCCACTGGAAAGGTAAGAATCGTGTTAGCTGTACAAGAAGTTTTGTATCATGATGAGAAACGGTTGCAGAGAGTGCTGTGCTTACCAATACGCAGTTTGTATGTGTACAATAACCACAACCATCTTGCTGGATTAACTACATATGAATTAATGTATCTTTAGACCGTCAAGTTCTGGTTGTTGAGGATTTTGCTATTCAACTTGCTTAGCAAGCCCAGAAAATTCCCCATTCTCTGGTAAGATTTCCCATGAGGAATTTCCCTCAAAGAAAACAGCAATTTCTTTTAGATGCTTTGATATCGTGAAACTTGTCTGTCTAGTTTTTGCTTGACACATCCCTTCCACATGGTGGGATGGTTTGGCTTTATAGTGTATCAAATAATACTATATTCTGTGTATGTTTTGTGGTTGTTGTAAGTTCATACAGAATCACAGAATGGTTGAGGTTGGAAGGGGCCTCTGGAGATTATCTCGTCCAACCCTCCTGCTCAAGTAGGGTTGCCTAGAGCACATTGCCCAGGAAACAAACATAGATTTAAAACATTAAAAATGTTTGAATACATTGAAAAATGTAATAGTTGTTCCCCATGAAATGATTTCAATAAATACCAATTTTGATTTTAGAAAGTGTTTTGATCAAGTTTAAAGGATCAGTTTACTTTTATATATGTAATAAAATACAAATGTCTGAAGACCAAAGTATTTCTTTGTAAATAGCAGGTTTAGTACAACTTCCACCAATTCCATGGACTTTACCTTGCACTGTACTGTCATCTGGGAAGGTGACAAAAGTTAATGGTGATGAGCATGAGGTAAATTATGTGACTGAATGACCAATAAGCTGAAGGGAGTGGGATGATTGAAGTGCATTAGGTGACCTACATATCCAACAACTGAGACCTCTTTCTTTCAAGTGTAGCAAAAAAAGATGCACATAGAAATCCTTGCTTTCTACACCCCAGTCAGTCAGTCAGCAGGGTTCCTGGTCAATCAGACACATAAATAGGCTCTTTAAACAGAGCTCTGACTACTGAAGTATATACGTATCAATGAATTAAATGAATACATTGAAGCATTCATCTTAAGCATTTTGAATATGCCAGTAACAAAAATGAGCTGAGCTGCGATAATGGCAGTTATTAGGAATTTGGGGTCCAGCAAGGATTTAGTGATTAACTCTTCAGGAGGGCCTTGATACACAAAAGCGTTGAGAATACTGATCTTCCAAAATGCTAGTCCTTTCTGAAGATTTATGTCTTGAGTCTAATGTTGTTGAACAGGAAGAAAAGGAGGAGGAGAATGAAGAAGTTTTGACTTTACCCACAGAAAAGAGCTGTGAGGAATGGGAAGAGGCAGTTCCTTCTTTCTCATGAAAAATGCAGTCTCTTCTCTAGAACTTCTCCCAGCTCCTGAGGAAGGGAAGAAGCGGCACTTGCTTCCTTTTGTGCTTTCCATTAGGCTTCTCCACCTAGGAGACCAGAAGGGGAGAAAACAGCCCAGGCAGAAGGTGCTCTATCCTTGCCAGGCTGAAAATCAGGAGGTTGTTGCAGCACTGAGCCTCAGAAAAGGACTTCCTACACCATGTACTGTGCAGGCTTTCTAATAGTTTAATGATTTAAAGGGAAAAAACATGCTTTTTAGGATTTGCTCAAATCCTTTTTCTGTTTGTTTGAATGTGTCTTTTACATACAGTCGTAGAAACTTAGCAAAGAAACATTAAATAGGTTAATGTCTTAAAAGTGGATCTTTGGCAGAATCTTTTTCAAAGATACACCCTTAATCCTTTCGAGAAAGCGAGCTTTTTTGAGGAAAAAGTACTTCAGAGACTATCATCAAACTGTTACCCTGAGGCACTGTGTATTTATAAGTAAGTTACATTACTCTTTCCAAAACACTGAAACGAAAGAAACCTAAATATCCGTGTCCATCTGTATTTATCTACTTCCTTTCTTTCATCAAGACTGAACACGCTCTTCTAACAACTCTAGAAAAAAGTTAGCATATCCTTGATATCATTTGATTTGTGCTGAAAATAGCCCAACTCCCAGCACATGCCATGTGCTGTATAACTATTCACCAAGAGGTTCAGACTTCCAGTCTTTACAGTTATTTACGTTGTTTTGATCCAGCAGAGAGAGATTTTACAAGCAGTTGTGCTTCTCTATCCACTGCTGTGTGTGTTATTTGATATTCTGAAATTTTATGTTCCACTTGACAAAAATGAGCGTTGTCGCAGTTGGAAAACTTGAAATGCAAGATTTTTGGATTTCAGCACCAAGTGCTGTATTCTTAGTCTGGTTTGTATGAAGCGTACTGATAAAGCTTTCTAGATTCCCTCTCTTCTTACGGTATTTTTTTTAATAGGAAAAAAAAAAAAACAGTTATCCTGATGTTTTGTATGGGCTAAATGTGCTATTAAGGCCAAGAACAGGAAAGCAGAACAATTATTATGTTTTTAAATCTATCTTTATTCAAAAAATCCGGACCAACTTTGGACCAAAGCAGTCTCTGACATAACTTAGGTTTTCAACTCAGGTCTAGTTAGACTGGGCTGGCCAAACTCTGCCTTCACCCCACCCATTTCTGTCTCCAGGCCCTACAAAGGGGGCTTAAGAGAGGGAATATGTATGCCAGCGTAAAGCTCTACTTCTGACATCAGTTCAGCAGCCTGCTGAGTTTGCCCTAAGAAGGACTATTCTTCCTTATATCTTCAAGTGTCTCTAAAGAAGCTGTTTTAAAGTGACAAGAATTTCATTTCAGTGCATTTAGGAACTTTATTTATCACTTTATTTTGAAACTTCCCATGTTATGTTATATCATGCTGAAATCTTTTTCATGTCGGAAGGAATGCTTCTAAAAACAGAGAGAAGAAAGAATCCAGTAAGTCCTTCTGACACATATATCCTCAATTGAAGGTAATAACCTCCTTTCACCTGCTAATTGAAGCATACTATTTCTTATCTGAGTCCAACACTGCTATCTGCAATGCTAAAAAAACATACAAAAATGAAAGCCGCCTACTTACTACCGGGATTTCTCAAACAAAACTTAGCTGACAATTCTGAACATGATTTTGTCTTCAACAAATACTGATTTACTCTCAAGATTTAGGAAACATGGATGGTGAATAAGAAATTACCTCAATGTAACTTCAAGTGTCCACATCATAGCCCTACTTCATCTTTTAGAAGATGAAGTAGAGAAGTTTGATTCTTACATAGCAAATGTGAGGCACACAAGTTTTGTGATATAAGGTTGCATGTGCTATAATCACTTATTTTTCTTGAATAAAATCATATTTTTTTTCCTGGAATCTAAATATGTAGCTTGCTGATTATTAACTTGAAAATAGACTATAGATGAGAATTCCTGGGGATCCTGTTGTTTTTCTCATGTTTTTTACACTATGCCATCTTTGTTTACATCATTCATGCCTTGTTTACTCTGTATCAACCAATACCTTTTTCTTCCTAAGTTTGTGTTATACATTTGACAGTCAGCTGTGAAAATAATGAATGAAAACCAAGGATATGCAGCTGTCTTAAACTATAAACACAACTTTAAAAAAAGTCAACACAAACCAATGCAATGTCCTGTTGAAACAGATGCATCTGTTTTTGCTAAAAATTAACTCTTTAATATCACCATGTGTCTTAATTATTTTCTGTGATAACTACTTAAATGTTCTTTTTGCAGAAAGCCAACAACTCTTCTAGTATCTGGAATATCAATGAAAGCTTAGTAACAACATGGTCTAGACAGAGAAGACTATTCCCGGCTCTGTCACTGGCCATCCGTCAGACCATGGAAATTGCAGCCAACAGGCCCGTAAAATCTTAATTTTTTTTCTCCAGAATGATGATTTATGCCTAAAAAGATGCAAGAATGTTATCAATAATATCTGCAAATAACTTTTATTATTAATGTTATTTCTGGCTTTTAGTGGAACCTGTGTCATAGTAAGTTGGAGCACCTACCAATGAATGTGGGTTTTTTTCTTTTTGATCAGATTTGTCTAGATTTCAGGAAAGCCTTGGTAGAAATTTACAAACAATTCAGGTTTTGTTAGTATGAATGCTAGTATCTAGTTGAAGTACCTGAAATCCTGTTATAGTCTTAGAATCTGAGCGAATCCGAATTTTTTTGGAGAAGGAGAGCTTTATTTTTCTTTTTATAGGTGTAGGCTACAAAACCACAGAGGACTAAAAATGTTACATCATGCAGTATGCTATACTGCAAAGAGCAGACATAGGAGCACGGCTGCAATTTACCTAGGGCTGACTCTATGCAGTAACAGTAGCCATGATTTTAGTGCATTGTCGCTGCAGTAGCAACGTTATAGCACAGAAAACAGCTAATATACTGAACCTATTCACCATCTATCCCTTGGCATAATAAATAAGTTTCTTTCATGAAATAGAACACATGCACATATATGTTAGATATTTCTTGGTAAAATGCTATTCTATTATAATGTAGTATTTTTCCTTCCCAAAAGGATATTATTATTTTCTCAACATGATTTTAATTTATGATCATGCATATATATTTATGCAAGTGTGATACGTTTTTGTGTACAGAACTTTCCAATTTAGTCCTATTAACTGTGGCTTGGTGTATCCTGGGATTGCATTTGCAAGCCTCTGTAAGTAGCTGCAGAACCATTTTTATTTATTTATTTCATTTACACTTTAATTGTCGCATCTGCAAATTCTATTATTTGGAAGCACCATTTTCATGAAAACTGAAGTCGAAGCTAAATTTTTGTGCAAAACAGGAAAGCCAGAATAATACTAGTGAACACTTCTAAAACTATTTACTTAAGGTTAGTTATTATTTACATATGCATACATCTTGCATCAACCTCTGTTTTCTACACAGTCGTTCAGTTTGCTTTCCTCAGTGTTTGTGCATCTTTACTACAAATGGTGGAGGATATCATAAATGATCACATTTGGTGATTCATTTGAGTAAAGAAGACAGAAGGAAAGCATCACAGGCTAGAATCTGCCACTTCGTGGTGGGGAGCTGAAGAAGTTTGCTTTTCAGTCCCTCAGTTCTGCTGGTTTTGGCAGTTGAGGAGTGGAGGAGTGCTGTGCAGCAGATATACTTTCTGTCAGTACAGAGATTGCAAGTGGGGAATGGTGTAAAAGTAATTGTTGCTTCGAGCTGTAGATTTACCAGCTCCCCCTACTCAGTGAAGCAGCTGAAATCTTAAGAAACTGGAGAAGTTATGTCACAGTTTAGTAGGTCAGAATATAACACTGGCTTGATCAGTGTTATGCTGGCTAATAAGCAGCGTTTGAGTCCCTGTCCTACACCTATTTTTTTCCTAGATCTACGGTAGCTAAAATCTACCTGGCGCTTGGAATGGATGTTTTGCAAAATTTCAAGGAATTTCTTTCAAGGAATTACTGGAGTTGCACATCCTTCTGTAGTGCTTCCATAAACCATTTCTACCAATTTGTAGTCCTCTCCTTTCCAAGAAGCAAATGAGTCTATATTAATGATAGAAGCGACTTTCCTTAAGGAATGCTACAGGACTGCAGAGCAAAGGAAATGCGTCCATAGGGTTACAACCTTTAAAAGCTTTGAAGTAAAGCAGGAAGTGTAACATATTATATTACCAGAAGATAAGTTTCAGAGCATGATTTGAGAGATACATTGTATTAATTTAGCCTTTAGTCCAAAAAACAAATGACAAACCATCATCTAACTTTTCTAAGAGACACAGCCTCCAATAAGATTACAATAGTCAAGCCTAGCTGATTCAAGCATGAACTTTTTCAACTTTGTGATTATATTCATTTGTCTCCATATTTTAAATAATAACTGTTTAGGGGCTGATCATAAACTTGTAAAAGCTAATTACACAGGACAGGATAAATAGGAATGAAACAAAATGGCAGGAAGAATATAAGGCTATAGACAAAAATCTACATTTGAAGTGGAACATACATTCTCAGGCTTGGGGTATGGTCCAATGAGGACAGAAAGAAAACTCCCCAGCAGGAAGATTCTCATAACTATCTACTGCTGTCTACTCTAGGAGTTTTTTGTTTGTTTGTTTCTTTTACATCTGACTCTGAAACATCTTGTGCAAGCCATTATTAGAACCACTATTCAAGACTACCCAGACAGCTAGTCTGATTCATTTTGCTGATCATGGGAAAATAGACTTATTCTTCACTTGCTTCATTTGCCATACTTGCTCCATTTATCATAAAAGGTGATGCTGTTTTTGACTTAGGAATAAGACAATATTGATTACTGCAACATACTGCAGAAAAATGCTTGGTCTAATAGCA
The DNA here is from genome assembly GCF_040807025.1 of Struthio camelus. Lineage (NCBI taxonomy): Eukaryota > Metazoa > Chordata > Aves > Struthioniformes > Struthionidae > Struthio > Struthio camelus. Next base: position 53,394,856 of record NC_090944.1, read on the forward strand.
GTAAGGCCCACTTCAAAGGACTGGGTCTACATCTAATGCAAGGGTACCCATTCATGTATGTAAAGAACGTCTGAGGTATCAGTCCCCAGAGGAAGATATAATTAAGACAAATAATGCTGTATTACTTTTAATTATTTTTATATTATTCCTATATATTATACTTCATGTATAGCAATGCAGAAAATGAATTAATCTCTAATATGATAACAGGTTTTCCAATAGAGTTCCCTCATCACTTCTGAGCCTTCTCATTTTCATCCATAGGCATTTCCCTGACTACTTACATATACATATATATAGTGTTGGTAGAAAGGACATTAGAGAAGCAAGAAGATGTTTTGATGATGCCAACACATGACTACCAGTATCCACACCAGTATGGAATTCATTACTGCAGTTAGAGCTTTGTCTGTCTCTTTCCACAGCATCAAAAATCTGGGAGAAGCATGCGGGCTACAGCTGAGTTTGAACTAATTTGCTAATTATGTATAAAGATACAGCATCTAAATATGCAAGTATCAGGTTGCTTTGGAGGACACTAAAATAGACCATTAAAGAGTTCCCAAATTATGTAAAGAGGGACAACCTCTATGTATTAAAAGTTCATTGTCATTGATTGTATTATAAGAAGATTAAGCTTTAAACCTCCAGCTTTAACTTTATGAAAGCAGGCTTACTGAGACTCCTTGAAGGCACAGAGTTCCTTCTTTGTATAACATATTTTTAAGATCAAGACTTGAAGCTACTGAACTTCCCTATATATAGTAATATAATGCAGAGCCAATTTTCTCGACCGTCAGTTTAAGAATTCTGTAGAGATTAACATACTTTCAGGCTAGAAAATTAATGCTAAAAATGGTGGGAATTTCTTAGTTGATCAGTGTTTTGTCAGTATGACTGTCAGTATGTCAGTATGTAGTTTGAATATGGGCTCAAGCAATTTAATTCTCCACAGAAGGCTATAACGATGAGTGATAACAAATGATACATTTCACATAAACAAGACTCCTAGAAGCTGTTTCCATTAAGTCACTAAGTCATTCAGCTGGCAAAAAACCCCTCTTGAGTGCTTTTGTATGGGAGCAGGCCTCAGCATCTAGTTGCTGCCTTGAGATGAGATTCTCTACCTCTAAGTAGCAGAGCCCAGGACTCAGCATGTGGACTGCAGAGACTTTAAATAACTCCAAACACTGAGTTACTCCAGAGGGACTGTCTTTTGATGGGCTGCCTGAATGATAGCAGCCTCGCTTTTCTTGCCAGAAATACTGCCAGGGTCTCTTCAGCAGTTTGTGACATGCGCATGCTTCAACCTGGTACAAAATCTCTTGCCAGACTCTGGAAAGGATCCCTGCAGGGCAGTTAGTGGCAGTTTCCTCTCTGTAGCATGGGGAAATCCCACCTCACACACCACCAAGAACTTTGACTTTTTAGATTTCTGCAGGTTGTTCCTGCACTCTTTTACCCTTTGTTCAGATATCAGAGAGAGCATGAGAAATTTTGACTTGTTTTTACTTTGTTAATCTGTGTGGAAAGTATGGGTGATTTTATAATGGTTAATTGCCAGGATGATAGGGTGCTTTCTTTTTCCTACCCCATCCAGAGGTGTTACACTTCCTCTTTGGGCATGGGAGAAAGAAGCAGAGTCTGTTTACACTGCAAACAAAAGAATGGTGATCTCAGAATCTATTAGCTCTCTCTCCCTTCCCTCCCTCTCTCCCTCCCTTCCAGTGCTGAAATTTGGAATATCAGTGGTCTCCACAGGCAGATTACAGCATCCTGTGCATGGATATTCTCCCCCAAATGAACTTTCTGTAATTTAGATTATATCAGATATCAGTAAGAAAGTAAGAATTTTTTCTTTTAAAAGGAACAGATAATGTTGACTATTTCCTTATTTCTTTTCAAGATTTTTAAGATCTTCCATTATTTCCTAGGACTGGTTAGAGAATGGAATGGAAGTAACAGTGCAAATTTTAAAACAGTTGCTTACATTTTGCTAAAATCTAATCATTTTTCAGATGCGTTCTCTCCTCCTGAGGCATAATTTTTTTTTTTTTTTGCAGTGCAGTGTATAAGTTGAAAATACTGAGAGTGAAAAACTAAGTTACCACATTTACAGCTATATGGAAAATAGGGAAAAATTTTGAAAGTGCATCCCTTGTTTCCTAATAACAGTTAAATTCTGAAAAGCTTAAACCAGCTATATACTCTTTCCAATTTATCATTTTATTAATGGAATACCTGCCAGAGATGATCGTGCTTATGTTTTTTTTAGTTACCCTGTAGAATGGGAGTTGAATGGCAACCATATTTTTTTTAATGCTAAAGCTCTCGCTAGTATTTCAGATTTTACAGGTTGTTTCCACTGGGAGAAGAAGCCTGATGATGGCTTTGGCTACTTTTTTGAAAGAGTTCTGCTCATTTGTGTCTTGTTCCTTTCAAGCAATATACATACAGCCCCATTTTTCTGAACACAGCAGGAAATAGGAGATAGTTTCCATTCTCACAGTTTCAGGCCCCCAACAGACAGCGTTCACACACACACACGCACACACACAATCACAATCATATGCATTTGTTGCTTTTATGGAAAGGAGGGCCTCTTGTCATCTGTAGCCCCTGCTGTCACAAGCCAAATGTTTCATATAATAACTTCCATAAACTGGCTCCCTCCCTGCTGCTTTTTGTCTGTTTTTCTCAGAAGTACAGAGCTACCCCCCAGACAAATCCCCACCCTCCTGGCTGCAGACCAGATTGTTCAATTTCCACTGCAGTCTTGTCATTCTGCTCAATGGTTTGAGCAATTACTTCCATCATTTCCAGAAAAAAAAAGAAAAAAAGAAAAAAAAAAGTGCTCGACTGTAGCTGGAATGGAAGTAGGATATCACTCCTACTAACCTTAAATAGGTGTTAGACTTTCTCACCGATCAGAGACACGTCTCTTGGAAGTTAGATGCATTCTACCTGCTGTCATCTCTTGTGTTGTTACGACTTGTTATTTATTTGAGTAGACAATATGCACAAGGTGCCTAGTTTTCACGGTGGAATCCATCACCCTGAAATCACATTCATGCATCTTTTTGTGTGCTTATCAGAAACAATTTAAGGCTGTGATCTAATAGTACACTGTCTCTAAAGGAGAGTCCCTCTTCTGCTAGTAGCCACCCCTCAATCCCCCTGCAGTAAGGCTTATCTGACTGCATGGTAAGCCAGCTCAACTCCCTGCCTCTGCAGAAAACCATTCACTTTTTTTTTTTTTAATCAAAGTTTTCTGCCTGGAAACCTGAGTCAGCTTATAATAGTATTAGCTATCCTACCAAATCAAATAATTCAAGGAGCATTCTTTGGCCCTCAGGCCAGCTAGCATGCAAAACCTGCATCCATACAGATAAGCCTCTATTATCTGCCTCTGTCCATAATGTTGCATACTGTCCCACAGCTGTTACTGAGGTCACATTCAGATGCTGTTAGTAACTGTATGAGCATGCCTCTGCTTCAGTACAAGTTCAGTCAGATTAGCCTAAAAATTGAAGATTTAGCAGCACAGCCATATACTGTGATAGTACCCATGCCATTTACCAGTCGTAAGCAAAACAAAGTGTGTTCCAATAAAGTAGCTTTTTACCTCTGGTATAATGCAGTAGCATTTTTTGGAACAGTCATGGTAAATTATTATGATTACTTGCTGCAATCCTAAGCAAGATAATTATGTCAGCAAAACATTTTAAATTGGAATCGGGACTCAGACTTGTCTGTATCCTAGTCAGGTCGTATTTTCAATTCTTTCCTAATAACGTAAAAGCCTAAACATTAATGAGCAGAATCATGAGAGTACAAGCTATGTTTTCCACTTCAGGTTACTCTAATAAAAAACATACAGCCTTTCTACTTCTACATGTACATCACTGTGGTACTGTGATCCTTGCAATTGCTGTTATGTTCAATTTTACAAAACCCTAGAGGTAAGAAGGTACTTTTGTGCACTCTTTACATGTTGACAAATACAGGCTCAGCTGTGAAAGACCAAGAATCAACTATAAGAAAGGATTTAAGGTCCTAAATGGGTGGTATGGTGGAATGTAGATAAGTCCAGAATGGTGACCCTGAAAGCCAATATTAAACTGCTGCTTAATCCCATAGACATCTATTTCACTCTATTATTTCTCAGATGCTCCAGAGTTTAACAGGGTGAGTAAGCAGCTTAGCACATATATCATCAAGTCCAGTCATGATCTAGAAAGTAGCTGAGGAGTTTCAAGACTTTGGTGGTGAAGTTAGGGATGTTATGTTTCCTGTTTTGTCAATGAAGCGAGGTGGGGGGATGTACTAAGCGTCTTCCTCTTATAATTGACTATATGAAGGGCCTACATTAAAGAGACTGAACAATATCCTAGCTCATATCCTAGCCGAGGGAACAAAGACTGCCTTCCTCTAGAGTGTGCACTATGCCCTAGAAATGCAGAACTCCTTGCAAAATGCAGTCTGTTTGTTTGTTTTTTTTTTTTCCGCTGTCTAGATGATTGTTGTTCATTCTGCCACTGTCAGTCATCTTTTATGTACCAACCTAATGGGACTTGCACATCCTCTGATCACTCCGGAATAAGCCCTGTTTAGTTTTTTTCAGATAAGCTCCTAGAGGGCACATCCAGAGTTTGTGAAGTGCTTGAATCCTAGAGATTCAGTTAACACCTCTCCTTAAGAGGTAATCCTGAACTGGGGATCCCAAGTAAAGGAAATGTGTTAGTAACAGAAAAGGGAAGCATTTTGTACGTGCTCTTGCAGTCAGTGTTTTCTATTAGGAAAACTAGGCTGATTTTAGGCAACCTAGATGGGTAGTGGAAGGACTGCATCTCTGAAAGTCTGTCCACTTTTTTTGACTGTATTAGACTAGCTGATATTATCTGATCCCTCTTGTTCTCTTTTCTTGTCTGTATGGATAGGGAGAGGATTGTTTATTTTATTGTTCCAGAATTAAGAGTGCCTCAAAACATTCAGTCGTTCTTTCATTTCTTCACTGTCTCCATGCTACTTTCCATTGTAGGAAGAAACTGAATGTTAGAAGATGCTAAAGGTACCGTAAGCTGAAAAGGCTCTGGTTCCTGAGGTACGCTGGCTTTGAAAACAAAATGCCTGCAAAGTGCTGAGACCTAGACTTTCATTAGCCACAGCAATGGTGCCAAGGTTTGCAGCAAACTCAGTAAAGCATTATATATATTGGCTCATCTACCACACTGGAAAAAGCATTGCAGGAGTTCCTGGTCTCTCTCCGTCTTCATGACCATTTTGCCCTAGCACCTACCACTGCTCTTCCTCTGCCAGTCGCTCTGTGGTCCTTTTCCTCTCATCATGGCACTCCTACAGGACAGCCTCTGGCTGCTCTTGCAGCAGCCACACGCTAAATGGAACAACCACAGCTTACAAGTACTAGCAGTATGATATGCTTGTTTGATGTTGGAAATACACCTCCTACTTTGCAGGAATAAAAGCTGTGGACTGTCACATTTAGCATGCCAGGCTGTTTGATTTCAACAGTTCAGAAGCTGAGAATGATTTTTTTTGAAAGCAGCATCAGATTGAGCCTGCTATATTTTCCTTTGGGAGTAGGGAGAAACTGGAAAAGGGAGGAGGAGGAATAAAAGAATTTTTAACGTTCAGTAGCCAGCAATTTACTTGTCAACAGTGCTACATGGGTTGCTCAGCAAACTCTTTTTATAAGTTCCCTGACTTTCCCTTTCTTCTTCCTTTATGTAAATGTTAAGTGCTGCATCTAGAAGTATATTCAGAATACCATGCATAGCAGAGAAGGCATTGCAAAGTTCAAAGCTGGACCTTATCCACCCCGCTACCCATCTGGAGGCTTCCTTTTTCCTATAAGGAATGCCATCTCATCTGACTAAATCTGTTCCAAATGAAAGAACCAGGTCAAAGCAGTAATCTAGATAACTCCAATATTACAGTTAACACTGCTATTTATATATCTACTACAGAGAAGGGAATAGTTTCTCCCTTACCTATTTTACTTTTGGCCACTGAGCTGCTTTTCAGCAGGTACTGCCATGGAATTGGTGTTTTTCAGCTCTATCCAATAAGCAGAACTGAGGTGCCTGTTTTACTGCACCCATGTGCTTATGGGTTTTCTTCTAGCTCTAGTTACGAGCTTGGAGAACAAGTATTGTGGATAGCAATTTTTCATACTTTTTTTTTATGCCAGACTTTCTTCTATTTAATTGCTTTATATGCCTGTGGTACCACAGTGTAATATGAGAAATGCTCAGCTGAGCAAACTGCTCAGACCTTAGTGTAGTGTTCAGTATTTTTATCATTTTACTCAAAATAGTGGTACTTGCTGTACTTTTTCCAAACATAACTAGGATTTCTCTAGCTAATTTTCGAAACGTTGAGATAACACATGCTAGTACAACAGGTTTACAGGCGGCTTTGCAAGTCAGGAAGAGCATTCTAAGAGGAAAATGATGGATTATGTGTGGGTAAGTTGTAAAGAGCCTCTGAGAAGAAAAGGTTTACTGAATTATTGATTGCACAAGAACAGAGATTGCAATAACTTGTGGTTTTGTGAAAAACTTACCATAAATCACAGTAAGGTTCAGAATCTTGCAAATCCATGCTGGGATCTGAAATGAAAAGTTTTCAGTATGGATAGCTGAGTGATGTATGTCCTCAGATAGTGACTGTTTGGCATTTTAGATGTTTTTAAAAAGCTCCAAGGAAAAAACACTTGCTAGCACCTCTGGGTAAAACTCCTCTTTTTCTACTATCAGTAACCAGGCACTGCAGTGTTTGTAGAACTTCCAGTAAGAGCACAGAGATGGAATTTTGCATTTACTTTTCCATTATGGTGTCAGAAGAGGAAAAATAAAATTCTGAATGTATGTTTGAAAACAGTCTCAGTTTTAAGTTCAGCTCAGCTCTACCCTGTGGCTGAAACATGGCCATGTTTTGGCAGTAGGGAAGACTGCCATATGTTATAGTGACTGAAAAATTACACTGATGCCAATCTGTGAAGTCAGACTTATAAAAAAAAATCTAAGGGAGTATATGTGTAGCAATATAAGCTTTTTTATATATATATATAACAAAAGAGCCTGACAAGTTAAAGTGCATGACTGTTAAAGACAGAAAATCTATCTATCTATATTAAATTTATATAGATTTAGGGATAATTTTTCTATGTCTTTAGCAGTCGGGCACTTTGTAAATGCCACAGACTGCAATTCACTACTGTTCTTGAGAGAAGTAAGATCTAATAAATAAATCCATTCTATTTCCCTGTTGTCATACAGAACTGCTTGTTGTCTGCCTACCAGCTTCCAATAGCCGTAGCACAATTCTACTCTTTGAATAAGTTCTTACTTATTGACTGCCTTTTAGTGAGCACATACTGGAAATCAATAAGCAGATTCCTTTTTTAGCATGGCCTTTCATGTAAGGCCTCTAAATGAGAGCATGGATGAGGCGAGTCCGAACATGGCTGGCAGCAACATGACATTTTCTTTCTTTAAGGTCACTATAAGCTGTTGGTTCATAGCTCTCATGGGTGACTTCCAAAGCTTTAAAAATTGTCAGTTAGCTCATTTTAGTGCCAGAAATATGTTAAGTGTCTTTAGACACAAAACAGTGTTTGTATTATTGATAGACAATAGTCTGATATAGGATTTACTCACAGTGCCAGACCACATCTATGCAACTTAATGCAGAACAAGATACACAATCCAAAATATCCACCTCAACCGTAAACCTTCAGTTTCCTTTTGAAAAAAATGAAGTTGTTACTCACTGCTGAAGGAGGACAGCTGCTGATCAGTATAGCTGACTACCTCAGCAGTTATAAATTCACTCCATTTATGAGTATCCTGAGACACGTTTGTGAGATTTGTGAGAATTTGCTGACAGCGGCTAGTGGATTCCTCCAGCATTTTCTTTTTTTCACTACTTATGCCTCTGAGTTCTGGAGAGAAATTATCTAGAGACACAATAAACTTGTTGTGGTTAGAAGTTGTACTGTTGGTTAGGTCTGTAGTTTTCAGGTGAACGTTTTCTTGCATAGCAGTGATGGTGGTCTTCAAAATCCCATTTTTTTTGCCAGTACACCGGGTGAGTTCTTCTGAGTCCCCTGAACCATCAGGTCCAGCTGACTTTGCAGTGGAGGCACTAATTCAGCAGTCCTCCTTGCATGCGCAAGCCTCGTCACTTCCACTTTTAAATTCTTGCAATCATTCTGAAGCAGAGCAAAAACACTGGCTGCTTCTTGTGATTTTTTTTTTCAGAGTGAGACAGATATCTCCAAAGGAATTATTCATTTCCTTTTTATGGGCCTCCATCTTATCAGCCACTGCAGAATATTCCTTATCTTATTCTGAAACTGACAGTTTAGCCTGAAGAAAAATTTCCACCATTGGTATAAAGCTATCTAATGCTCTTCCTAGTCCAGATGTATGGTCCTTAATCAACCTCAGAAGCTCCGCTTTACTATCAAATGACAGTTCTGTGATGTAGTATTTTTTAAGACATATAAGAAACTTCAGGTTCCAGTTCTTTAACAGAGGTAAAAGACAAGGATATTACCTGCCAAAGAACTGGTGGATAGGAGGTCACCTATAAAATTTGTGTAAGATGACAGCAACTATTCCTGCTTCAAATTGTTCTTACTAATTGAATCTTGTATTCTGTTGAACAGAACATTTGTTTCTCCTGCAGATGTATTTGGACAATCCAGTTTCACATGGAGACCAGATATATCTTTTGTGTGAACAGTACTAAGCAACTTGCTAGCTATGCCATGATTTTTTTCTTCAGTGCTTTCCAAAACTGAAAGCATATATGAACCTCAACCAGCTGAACTTGGGCTTTTTAGCAGATCTTTCTGTGTTTCTTCCATTTCTTTCTGCTTGATTTGTAGATGTCTTTTTTATTAATTGTGAGTGGTTTAGTGATTCTTTTCCTCTTCTCCTCTTCCTCTTTTCTCTTCTCTAGTGATTCTCTTCTTCCTCCATGGCACTGATAATGTCAGCATACTCTGCAATTTGTTCTTCCTCAGCTGTCAGCTTTCCATTAAGGGCTTCATTAATTTTCAAGGGAAATACAGAGTCCATTTGCTTCTCATGCAGCAGCAAAGTCTCAGTTCAGATGCTCCATTTCTTCAGCATATTCCTTAATAACAGTTCTTTTTGTCAGCTTCTGGTGAACTTCAGGTTTGTTCAGTATGTTCTTTGCTCTGTGGATATATGCCGGTGTTTCCTCAAGATTTATAGATGGAGCAGAAACTGTCGCAATTGTTGATTTTTTTTTTTTGTCCTCTTAAAGAGTCTTGAAGGATTCTTGTGAGTTTAGATTCTCTGTATCTTTCCAAAAGAGCAATACTAATTTTTCCTGGAGTCAGAACAGACTAGCGATATTTCCAGCTTCATGAGCTCTTTTGTCAGCTGCCCTAGACTGACAATATTTTCACTTCCTGCAATATCAACCGAGTTTAGCTTCCCAATTTTAATAAGCTCTTCTCCATCTATTGTGGGGTTTTTTTCACCTCAAAAACAAGAGTGGGAATGGCTGGAATATTCATTCATATAAGTAGCTGCAGTAGTTCTTTCTTCTGTAGCCCTTTCCAAGATTTGATAGACTTATTTTTTGTTATGTACAGTTATTTCTTTCAAGCCTTTATTATTCACACCTCTCTTGTTTCAAGGATCATGAAACATCTGCAGTCTTCCTCCAGCATCGGGGCTAGGATTCAGAAGATCAAAAAGTTATTCGTTATAGATTTCCAGAAGAAGGACTTGCACAGAAAATCCAGTATCATTCTCTGTGAGTTTTTCAAATATTTGATATAATGGGGTATTATACCTGCTACTGGATCCTCTTTGCAATAATGTTCTTCACTGAATGACTGCTCCCCTTCTGTTGTGAAGGTCTGCCCAGTACCAGTTTGACCATAAACACTGTACAGTTGTAATCCATAATAAATTCATCTTAAATGGGACACACAACACTCATGCATATAGCAATCTGCTTTGCCTGAGCTCCAGAAACCACATCAAACATGTAACTCTTTCTTGATATCTTGTCTGTAAGTCCTCCAGTATGGACACTAACTTCTTTTCTTGCTTGATGACAGACTATAACAGCTTAGGAGTTTGCTTTATGTGCTGAGTTATTAAAACCATCAACCTGGGGTTATTAAAACCTAGACGTTCTTGCCCTTCTCCTCCTTAGTGCTGCCGCCACTCTGGCAGCTCAGGGAAGCTATATTGGGCTTCCGTGTGAGTTTGCTGGGGGAGACGTGAAGTGTTGTGTCCTGTGTTGCTCTTGCAGCCCCTCAGGCTCCTGCCAACTGCCTGGTCCTTGCACGCACTCACCTCAACTGCTGGCGCTATGCTTCCTACAGCTCCACGCTCCAGTTCTTGCTTAGTTTCTGGTTACAGCAGCTCAAAACTGAGCATAGCGCTTCCCTTGTCATGTCCACACTGTGTAATGCAGCAAGATGTGGGCCTACTTAAGCTAACAGTGATCAAAATAGCCCTGCAAGAAGAAGTAATATAGCCACAACAGTGTCGTGTTGCATGAGTTAACTGGTCCTGACAGAAGCAGTGGTAATTAACTTGAGTATAGCTTGTCTTCATGCTTTTGTTTTGAAACTTGATTAGGTGTCTCTGGCTAGTATTGCACTGCATCAGTACCAATCTGCTTGAAACTTGACTTGGAGAAGATTTGCATTACTACACAAAATGCATTATATACAGCATCTTGTGTTGTACACCCTCTGAACTAACCGTCTAGTTTTCCATATCCACTCTGCAGATGAAGAACTGTAGCATTTTTAAATGCCTTTCATGGACACCTTAAAGTAAAACAACTCATCTGTCAGTAGGCTTAACTAAAGTCCCTCGCTGTCTGAAAAATGTTTTGGGCTTTGTCACCTGAAAAAGGCTTGAACTCCTCTAATGCAACATGTATTTAAAATATAATATAAAAGTACATTGGAGATGAAGGCAGAGATTTTTGGAATCTATTGTTTTTATATTAACTATACAGATCAGAAGACAGGAACTGACTCCTAAAAGTCTTTCAAAAAGTCCAGTAAGAGAACATGGACTCTGCTCGAAGCTAGAGCTGCTCCAAACAATTCTCAAGATAGTATTTGCTCTTATATTTTAAAGCAATGTCCAATGTTGCTCAGTTATGTGAGTGGCTTAATAATGATTGAATTTATTGTTTTAATTCTTTCCTGGCTTTTTGAACTTACAGCGTGAACCTGAATGTTCTTCACAACCATGAGATCTGCTGGGCTGTGGGGCAAAAGAAGCGCTCACATCACCCTTATAGTCTGGGGAGGCCAGGTTGAGAGAAAAGCGCTGGGTGTTACTGAGCTTCATTGCAAAGGCTGGTAATATCGTGTCCTTCCAAAGACATCATCTGGGAAATTCAGCGTTCCAGCATGTCATTATGCAGCAGTTTTCGTCTCGGAGAGGTCTCCCTCCTCACTCTTGCAGTACGATTTAAAAAAAGCCACATCAAAGCCCTTAATAGCCCTTGAAGCAGATAGATGCTTTAAAATCTTAAATATAGCCCCCAGGGCCCTCACCCTGCTGGGTGTCTGCCCTTCTTTTCTTTCTTCAGCCTGACTTCTTGTCCCCCAAATCCTCCTCCCCACCCCCTGCCTGGCTGACAGCCCCCTTGCTCCCCCGGGGGGAGGCACGGCCTCGGCGGCCAGCAGAGCTTCTCCGCAGCTGCTCCGCTTGCCAACTTGTCGCCCTCTCCAGGGCTGGCGCAGGCCTCCCCGGCCCGACAGCCGAGGGCGGCGGGAGGCCGAGCCCGCTGGGCGCCCCGGCAGCGCCCTCGGCGGAGGCCTCGGGGGCGGCGGGGACCCGCCGCCGCCGCCCGGCTCCTCCTCCAGCAGGTGCAGCCCGTCCGCGCCGGGCTTTGCGGGGGCTCCCGGGCCGCCGCTGCGCACTGGGCGGGGCGGGGCGGAGCGGGGCGGGGAAGGGTAGGGACGCTCCCCCCGAGCAGAGGGAGCCGCGGAGCCGGGCTGGCGGGTCTGTGGCGCGGCGGTCCTTTCCCTGCGGCTTGTTCCTTCCCTACCGCCGCGGGAGCGGGCTGGAAGGCGGCGCCGCCGCGGCGCGCACGGGCGGCCCAGCGCCCGCCGCGAGGTGAGCGAGCCGCCGCCCCGGTTACCTAACCGGGACGAGGTGGCCTCGGCGGCTGGGCGAGCCGGGGGCAGGGCGAGCCGCGGCCGGCGGTGGCGGCCGCCGCCAGGTGCTGGCCGTTGTCGCGGCCGCGGCCCGCCCGCGTGGCCGCCCGGGTCTCTCGGTGGAGACTTCGCCGAAGCCGCCTCTGGGCCGGCGGGAAGGGGAGGGGGGGGCTGCGTTGCCGCGTTGCCACGGAGACGATTCAAACGGCAGCGCCGACCCTTGGGGCGTCCCAGGGTAACGGGCCGCCTAACGGCCGGCGGCCGCCTCAGCGGCAGGGCGGGAGGCGGCGGTCCCGCCGCGTCCCGGTCTCGGGTTAGTTTAACTTCGGGGCAGGACGCGGCCAGGCGGGGAGGATGAACCGGAGCTGGGATGGGGGGGGTGGTTGGGGGGGGGGTCTGGGGCGCCGAGGGCGTCCCGAGCCCGCCGGCGCCGCTGCGCGCGCCTTCCCTGCGGGGCCGCGCGGAGATGTCGCTCTCGCCTCGACAGGAGCGCTGCGTGTCTCCGGCTGGCTGGTTTGTTGCTGTTTCGTAAAACATGGCTCTGCTTGTCTCTACGCGGCACGAAAATGCATCTCTTTACTTAGTAGAGCGGTTCTTTTCTCGTATCTAGACTGTATGCTCCCCTGTGGAGTGACAAAAACAAGCTTTTTGCTCCTTTGTAGTATTTTAGTATGGCAAATCCCCCACCTCGAAAAGGGAGCTGGACTCCCTTTCAGCTCTTGAATTGCTGGAAGATTGAATGTGCAATCCCAGGGATTTCAAAGGTACTACCCAGGTGGTTAAATACATAGGTCAGAGAGGGGAAAGATTTGGCTCTCAGCTGCACTAATAAATTTCCTATTTGCTGAATCCGGAACACTTCTACCAAAATGCATGAGTTCCTCCGATGCTGCAGGTTGCAGACGGCTCATTGCTGCAAGTCTGCCGTGGACATCGCTGGAGGGTGAACGCAGCCTGCAGAGCTACCGGGTTGGCTGCATGGTCCGCAGCAGGGTCCCACAGACAATCGATAGACATAGCCTGCGTGTGCAAAAACACTGAGAAGCAGTATGCTTGGCACCATACAATAAAATGTGGAAGAAATAGAGCTACAGTTTAAAATAAGAACAGAGGGATAAACTACAGGCATTGATCTTGGCAAGATCAGCATTAATAGGTTTTTAGCTTGTTATGAATTAATCTGTTTTTGTGGTGGTGGGGGGAAGAGGATATCTTAGAAATGTTTCAGAAGGACACTGGGGTTAGTCTTACTTGCGTAAATGCTAATGACAACATTCCTTTAGTCATCAAAAGATCAGGATTAGACCCAGGGGTCAGAATCCTGCTAACTGTAGCACATGGGGGATCTACTGTAACCTTGCTGCTTCGTATTTATTGTGATATCTGCTGGTACGAAGCAGTTGCTGTGGGCAAGGCCTCCATGGGATGTTCAACAATCGGTTAGAGGTTTTTATCTGAAAACTCAAGTCTATTATTTAACTAAACCTTAAGTAAATGCAATGATGCACTGAACAAATAATATGGTTACCACAAATGCTTAAAAATCTAGTGATATGTAGCTACTCAGTAAGATCTTTGTTTTATTCAAATTTGCGAATGATTAAAGAGAGACATTCTTACTTAACATTGAAAATGTTCCAGGAGAACTCCTTTCATCTTTTGTGTGCTTTTCAGATTCTGAATAATTTGACAGTGTTCGTAAAGCACTTTGCAGCTATGATGTGTGAAGTATTACAGTAAGTATGGTTAGTCTGAGAAACTGTATGGAATAACATGATCTTATTTTAGTAGGACACTGAAAGTAATGTGGTTGTACTAGCTTCTCTCTCAAGCATAAGATCTTCTTGTGCTTACGGTGTTTATTTATCATTGGGATGGTGATCTATTGTGTATATGAACAACAAAAGGTCCTCTATTTCTTCCTCTATTGGCACGTATGGAGAAAATTTAGCTTTGGGCAGCTATTGAGCTGGTAGATGTGAGCAAAGTGATACTCTCTTTCTTCAAAACAAAGCAAAGAAACAAGGAGAAAGAAGTGGCATCTGGGTTGCTTCAAAAATGATCCAGTTAGATTTGCAGGTATATTGCACACTTAGTTCCAAGAGAGAGCAAGTGCTTATAAGGAAGGGAATTTTAGCATGAGAATAGGAGTGTTATCTATTTAACCTTTATAGATCAGCATGTTATATGAACCGCAAAGAATATTGGAATAAGCATTATCTTGACTGTCAGAAAATCAGGTGATATGTTGAAAGTAAAGATGACTATCCAAAATTGGAATGACTGGATGTTTTTTTGAAAGCAAGCTTGGAAGCGACTGAACTTAAATCAGCCCTGAGCAGAAAGCAGAGAGTCTTGTTCAGGTAACCAGCCCAGGATTGCCTGACATCTTCTATCTGAGCTCTAATCTTGTTTGAGTCTGTCTCCTCTGTTAGAAGAGCATGAACCTGTGTTCAAGATGGCAATTCTTGTTTAAAAAGTCTGTGTTTCGCTGCATGCTCTAAATGAATTTGCCTCAGAATTTGAACAAATGAAAGAATTAGAGTAGCATCAAGAAAAAGTTGGGTTTTTTTTTTTTTTTTCATAGTATGAAGAGGAGCAATAAATTTAGTAAGAAAAAAATATGATGTAAACATTTGTAGCAAATAAAAATCTAGACTTGTGTGGGCCTATTTTTCACTGGGTATTTGCGAAATAAGGTGAGCTGGATTTGACCTGAGAAAATTCAATATTCACTTAAAAGGCGATGGTGATAATAGCCATTTTTTTTCTTAATTCGAAATGTATTGCTTATACCTGAAAAAATCAAATATTGGTGTAGTGTAGCTTCTGACACTGATGAATGAAGCTTCTGACTTCTGATGAAGTGGTGATTGGTGGTTAATGGCAGTGTGAAATGAGTTTCTACAACACAGTGAAGAGGAACCTGTTCAGTATGAAATCCATGGCACTACTGTGGTGCTTTTGATTGACTCTGCTGTCTAGGCTATGATTGACTTAATAGCCAAGAATGGCAATAATTTATTGCCACACGAGTACAGGAAAAGGATGATTATAAGTTGGACTAGAAATGGGAATTGGATGAAGTGAAAAATGAAATTAATTTAATTACCCAGAGGAGAACAGTAGACAGTGTTATCAGAAGCAACTGAACAAGCATAAATGTTACATGCTATAACTATGCTCACCTACAGTAAACATGCGGTTGTCTCACTTTAGTTCTTGTTAGTATAGGGAATCATCCATATGTTTCTCATCCATCTGGATTTTCATATGGCGCTTCTCAATGTGTTCTGTACTCTGAGGACTTCAGATTACTCTAGAACTGATTGGGAAAGACAAAAAAAATCTAATGTTTGCATTTTTTTTAATTGTTCTGTCCACTGTGCCTCTGAAATTGTATTCCTCGCTCCTTTAGAGCCAGTCATAGGAATAGTACCTAGAGGGTGAAAATCATAGGAATTTTCCTAGCAAATTATTCCATTTTTAGAAACCTGAGGGTCTTCCTGTTCCTCCTCCCCCCCCCCCCCCCCCCCAAAAAAAAAAATTGCTAACTGATCTTGGTAGTGTGTCTCCCTGATTTCTTGAATCATCTTAGGATTCTTTATGTAGCAATTTTTCTAAATCTTCACCTCTTTGCTTTCTGATTTTTGATGACATTTTGACCACTTTATGAGATCAAATGAGGTTTGACACTAATTCTGTTACTGTTTGCTTACATATTTGAAAGAGTGCTTGCTTGTAGATAAGTAGGGACAACTACGTTTTTTGTTCTACAAGCTTTGGCTAATTTGATTTCTGTTAGATTTTTGAAATTTTCATTATCAGATTGTGATGTCTGACGAAGACAAAAGAACAAACGGATACTTTTCACTTTTTTTCCTCTTCACTTTTTTTTTTTTCTGTGCCGACTCCGGGGTTGGATTTGCCTCTGATCAAATTTTAGACTTTAAGCAATTGTTATCTTCAAGCTAAAATGAAACCTGCTTAGGAGTCTGTTGAGGGACATTCCTGCTGAGTCCATGAAGAAATTTCAGGAATAGGGTACAACTCTGGGAGGTTGTTTCAAGAGGAGAAAGTGAAGTGGTGATGAAGTTTGGAAGTTTTGAAGATGATGATGGAGTTTGGCAGTTTAAGCTGGGAGACCATGAGTGCTTTGCAACTCTTGGTTCTGAGTGTTCCCACCTGGATTGGCCATCCTGAATCTGCTTGGCAATTGTAGGAAGGAAACATCTTTTGTAGGCCAGAAGAGAGCTGCAGCCTGTTCTGGGCAGGTGCTACTCCTGTAGTCTTGGCCACAGCCTTTTTGATTTCCAGCACTCGAGGAGAACTCAGTGCTATTGGCCAGATTGCTCAGCAGACAAGAGTAGAACTGGAAAATTTGGTTTTGTCAAGATTTTGTCAGTAGGGGAAGATTTATATTTTAATTGCCCTTTCAACTATGGGAAACTTGGACATAGCTAAGCTGTGATGTTGAAGTCTTTTACCAAGTTTTTGTGGATCGGCAATGTTTGACCTCCTTTCTCAAGAGCAGAGGTTTTGCACGTGTAAGCTGAACTGGAATATCTTTTGGGCTCCACACTCAGTGGAGAATTTAATCACTCAAGCAAAAAAATGCTGTGCGGGAGCTGGGTAGTAACTGATGTCTCTTTGTATGTATACATACATGTCTAACTCTTGAAAACGTCTCTCTGTTGGCTTCAGAAATGAAAAAGTGTCATTCCAAAAAATATCTGAGTGCCATTCAAACTGTTTACATACAGGCCATTGCGAAGCTATTGACTTGGTCTCATCAGTCTTGCCCATAAAACTGAATTATTTAGTGTGAAAACAACAAATACTTAGTTATGAGCAAAATAAATCAGAGGCTTTCAGAACTTCAGTAATACTTGAAAATATGTATAATTTTTCATTACGTTGTGTGACTACTCTGAGCAATTATGTAAATAAAGAATCTGTTCTGAGCCAAAATTTCTATAGCAATATACTATACTAATGTGGAAGAAAACCTTTAATTGTAGAGAATGAGCTTTATATGGGGAAAAACATTGTAAATGTAATTTGGTCTATCAGTATGTAGAAGTTACAGTTGTTCTGAAGGCTGTCCTTTTCTGCAACTATCTGTCTTTATTTTTCCCCACAGGAATGATTTTATATGTATAGTGGTAGTTTTAACAGTATAGAGGAGGTGGTGTTATAGCCTAATTTACTGTTATGTTTTTCCTGAGTGTTGTGATGACTTAGGAAATTCCTTTAAAGTGTGCATGTGCTTTCCTTGGTAGTCTAAACACTTCAATTTTTCTAATCCATTTATGCCTATAGAATAGTCTTTCATTGCACTGTTCAGTAAGGTTACACTTCAAATAAATTGTCAACATCACTCCTTTGGACAACGGAGGGCTTTTGCTCTGCAGGTATCACAGCTAGGAACGTTTGAGGTCCTAGCTGATTTCTGCTGAGCTGATAAGATTTGATTTGTCGTATATGCATTTAAAAAAAAAAAAAAAATTGATCAAGCAAAAACAGCATTGCTTAGATTAATTACGAATTGCCAAGTGGACGTGAGCAAGCTTATGGCCTTATTATGTCTGAAACATTTTCCATCAAAGTTCACTTCAGGTGAAATAAAGTTAAAAGGGCTGTTGCTCTTAGTCAGTTAGACTGGAACTCTACCTGGCTTGTCAAGACAAATCAGATAAAACTATAAAAGTAATATCAGGATATCTAGAATGCATTCTTTTCAAGTTTCTTTTTGAAAGCTTAGTACCAAAATTAGTACTAAACATATTTTCCAAACAGCTAAAACTTTAAGCAGAGATAGGCTTTGAATGCATTTTCCCCATCTCCCCCCCCCCCCATTCTAATACAAACCTGAAAATAAAGGTGTCTTTAAAGCAATAATAGCAAATCAAAGGATTCTCTTTTTGAGAGGATGCATCACTTGGGTGTTTCTTGTATCTGTTGTATGATACTTAGTTTTGAAAACCTTATTTCAATCAAAGTGGCCTTATTTTAGATGTGTACAAGAAAAAAGAACTGAGGTGACATTTCTAGAAGAGAACTATGACTTTGATCTAAGTAGAGGTATCAAGAGCTATAGGTTGAACTGGAGCATGCAACCTCTGTAGTGAGATAACAGCATCTGTGCTGTGGGTCAGGTGTATTCCTTAGTTCAGCTTCCATTTTTTTTTTTCCTCTCCTTCAGAAGAAAACCCAGGCAAACAAACAGGAAGGAAGAACTGGTTTTTGGCAGGGTCCTAGTGGATTAGGAGTACAGAGTGCCTTGGAGAGTATGCCATAGCCCCACTTCTAATGCTCAGACTGTAAGGGTATTTTAACCGCACTGTGATGAGTTTTACAGGCAAATATGACTGGGAAATACAGGAAAATATGACTGTTCACTGGGAAAGTGCTTAGGAAGTTGGAATGATGAGATGACACTGTATAATTTCATACTTTTCATTTATATGCTTCATCCCCAAACAAGGTCACTGTTAGAAGTGCAAAAGCATAAGAGCTACAGAAATATAAATAATAAAGGACTGGATATGCTTCATCTACTTAGAAGCAGGAGAAGAGCAGGAGAATTAAGAATGCAAGTAGAACAGAAATGGGAGCTTTGCATTTTGGAATTTGACATGATTGCTGTTTCTGTAGCCAGGACTGGTCTTCTAATGTGTGACGCTCTCTTGTGATTGGGCCCTCAAGCACGTACTCAGTTTGAAGCATGCTGCTTGATCTTATTGGGGTTGCTCATTTTCTTTAAGACCTTTTGATCATATCTGTTCTGTTAGGTGCTTTATAGGTCTCATGCCATGCTACAGATTTTTGGATAGAAAGGATAGAAGAGCATTATTACAAGAGCAAGTAATGTACAAAGCTAGTATAGCGTATACTACTTGCAGCTGTTCATATTTCCGTAGGATTCCAAACCTGGCATAGTGCAACTCTAAGGAATGTTAAAGGGAGGTGAACTGCTAAACAGGCTGTATGAATTCACAGTCCCTGGTTATTATGAGCAACTCTTGCACTGTTGAACTTCCATTGATTTAGTAGTGTTTCTGGATGAGTGAAGAGCACTAGGTCTCTGATACCGTTGCCTTACCAGTTGTGGTTTGTGATGGTTTAAAACACAAAACACTTTCAGCTTTCCACATCCCTGCTCTGCTCATGTAGTAAAGCTGGTAGAATAGGGCATGTGTCTACATCTCAGCTGGCTGTTGAACCTGCAGCAGCGTATTGCCCTTCTGTTGTGCTGACATCACTGTTCATGGTGGTGTACTGTGAGCTAGATCCCAACATTGATTAACTTTAAGAGAAATTTAAAAAATAAAAAGCAGCCCCACAGAAATCTCTATATACTTTAAGCCAGATCAGGAAGGGGAAGAAATACTATTAGGCAGTATTGCTTCTAAACTTCTTGTGCTCATTTTGGAAATGGCAGCAGCTGATTGACTGCTTTGCCCATTCGTGAATATACAGCTACTAGAGGAAGAAGCCTTGACCTTGTGTGCTTAGTGTTTTTTTGTATTAGTGAGCAATAAAAGGTGTTAAATTTGTGTTTTTATTTACCAGTTTCTTTCACTGAAACTGAGTAAGCAAATGTTTTCACTGCGGCTTACCATAAATAAACAGAAGGGTGTTTGGAAATCCTGACCAGCTTTTGTGTAGGAGAGAGCAATCATAACAAACTGTGGTTCTGCGATGAATTGAAAACAAATAAAGATGAGCTGTTACTGATGGTTTACAAAAGTAGGAAGAGACTGTACCCAAAAAGGAGCAAGTTATTTCTGAATCATGAAAAATCTGGTTTGCAAACCTGGGGCAAAGTTCAGTAACTTTTCATGTTCTGTTCACAGTCTTCAGAAGATCCCAGGAAACCAAATGCAGTGATTCTAACCAACTTTGGCCTCAGAGAAAGATGAAAAACTTCTGCAACTGCAGCATTTAACTCTGCAAGAAGTCTTCTGAATCACCCCAAGGTATTTCCAAGATCTTCTCTTATGTGTTCTGAGTGTTTTACTAATTATTTATAATACCACAATTTGCTAAAGCAAGATCATTTCTTACAAATCATTTCGTACTAGGAAATCTTTTATTTTGGTATTTAAAATCAGCTGGATTATTTCTTATTCTTGGAAATTACTTTCCATATTATTTTATATTCTTGACATATTTCAGACTTTCATAATTTTCAGTCCAATCTTACTGTACAAAATGTTGTTGGTAGGCAGTATTCAGATGAGCAGAGTGTTTTCCAGTGGTGCAGCTGAAGGATGGATTTGTGCATCTGAGAGAGTTTTTCTGAGTTTTCAGTGTGTATATTGATGTTTACTTTTTTTTGTGCCTGAGTAACATTGTGATATGTTCCTAGCTGATAAAAAATGAGGAGGAAGTTAATGCTAGACACTTTCTTTGAGGCACATATGTGATTGCATGAAAACAGTCAATCTCAGTTAAGGGAAGGCTCATGCTGCAAGTGGAACTAATGAAGTGATGATAAACATTCTGCCTGAAGCTGCACTTTTCTTTCTTTCCCCTCCCCCACTCCTTCTTTCTTGCTCACTTTCTCCATGGAGCAGAAACCTATCTCAAGACATTTTAGGATCCTCACAAATGGAGAATCTCTTGGCTGCATCCAGAGGACCTGCATCCCTTTAACCAAAGGGTCAACTTTTAGGTTTGGCTGGGTTCGTTCACTTGGCAACACTGCAGTCATTCCTACGTAATCGGGAGACGTTTATGTTCTGTAATAATAATCATCATAAAAGGGTGCAAAAATAGGTTTGAGACACACCTCTCCGCTTTGCAACGCTTTGCTCTCTGATCTGGTAGCAAGCAACTTCTGCTTGGTTTGGGAGGGGGGGTATATGCGGTTTAATTTGGTCCTCATTCCTTTCTGAAGTGCATTGTCCCTTTCATGTCAGCAGAAGTTGCTTTTGCTTGTGTATAAGTCCATAGCAGCTGGAATCAAATGCTTTACACTTGTTCAAGAATGATTATTAAGAAAGTAATCTCTGATCATGCTGATACCAGCAATATTTGATGTCTTTTAAATAATAAAAAATGCGAGTGTGAGATCTTTATGGATAAAATAAAATGCACTGTTAAGACCATTAACAGCATAAGATCTAGTCAGTTGAGACTTTCAGTATAGACTCCCTTCTGCTACAAAAAAGCCTCAATAACTATATGAAAAAAGATGGTGTAATGTAAGAGTACTAACTGTATGCTCTGAAGTGTTCAAAAGATCATGGGTCTTTCAGATTTAGATTCCTTAAATGTATCAGTGGGGAAAAGATCTGAGGGAATAAACCTCTACAGGCTCTCTTGAGGAGTTTTGGTAATGCCATATCCAGGAAAGTTTTAAATGTCTTCTGGGATATAAATAGACCAAAGGCTACTGTTAACCCATCTAAAATTCATGATTTCCCTTCTTTTGAATTCCTTCCCTGCCTGGCAGTGTGGCTTTGGTAGAAGCGTCTGCCAAACCCTATGGGAACCCACTATCTTGAAGCATCCCCATAGGAAGGTGCAACCTCTGGCTAACTGTGTTAAACACCATTGTTCTGGTGCTGGGTGAAGTATGTCTTTTCCAGTGACTTTGCCCAGCTGTGGCTTGCTTGCTTTTCCAGTTCTTCCTATGTAGACCAAAACCTGAAGGCCTGCTGCATGCTGAAACCCTAGGCATAAGGGAGAAGTTTAGCAACTTCTCCCACTGCATAAGGAGCTCTGTTGCTTTTACTGCAAGCTCATTAGAATGTGAGTGGTTAATTATTATCTCAAGGTTTAATTTCCTATTTTTTCATCACTAGTGGGAATGCTTTATACTTACGTACCCTTGGAGATCTGCTTGCCAGTATCTAGACATACGTCTAGCTGCATATGTAGGAGTGATCTACCATTAATATTTCATTAATTTTTACAAATTATACAATCGTGTTTCTACTAGTATGCTATGAGAGATGTTACCATAAAATGATTGAAAGAAATACGAACTGTTAAACTACGAATTCAGTATGGTTCTCCTGAATAACCTAGATCAAACTGTTGATGAATTTGATGACAGCAAGGTTTGACCTGAAGTAAATGGTAGGATATACTTTATGTGAGTTATTGGATACTCAGAAATTTTGGGGTTAATTCAGAATATTCCATATTTGCAGCAGCTTTCCCTGTCATCAGAATTTAGCAAAATTCCCTTTCAAGAAGGCCCATCAGTGCAGCTCAGTTCTGAAATACTCTAAATTGTTTCCTGTCCTTTTGATACTTAGCAGCATTGTTATTTAAAAGGGAGAATCTTTGTGATTCTTGAGCTAGTGTGCAAGATGCTTTTATTTTTAGCAGTTTTTGTTCTTGAGTGATGAAATTCTTAAACTTCTTGGAAAAAGTACTCATTAAAACTAAAGTTATATAAAATAAATGCTTTTGCTTTTTGTCTATAGTCATATAGGGCTCCATTCAGTTGCCTATACAAGGATGCCTAGTGCCATTTGAGATACTCCGTTAGCCTGCCAAGCATCTAGCTGCTAATCTGTAGAAGAGATTGGGTGTCTCTTACATCTTATATCATCTCCCCTCCACCCTGGGAGATGTCTTAGTTATAGAGGGGGGTCTGAAATGGCAACAGATGTTTGTATACGATCAACTGAATTAAGCTCTTAACTTCTTTTCCTTAGAGTAAGCTCAATTAGTTCCATGCACGTATGGTTTACAAAGCATTATTTTTATGAAGTGAAATAATCATCAGATCTCATGCAGATTGCAAACGCAACAAAATTTCTACTGAGTTTTCCTATCCAAAAATACTCTAAACCCCCAACTTGTTCTTGCATATGGCAAAATTATTTTTTATTATTACAGTACAGTTGCTTTGGATCAATAGTCTAGCCAGGAGTTCAAAGGAATCATAGCTTGATGTAGTAAATAGGCTACAAGTCATGCATGTGTTCCAGGAGAAGATGGTAGGATTCATCTTTGAGGTGCTTGCAGGCCCATAAATACTTTATAGTTTTGATAGAATTTGCCATTTTTGCTCTCTTTTGTTCTTTTAAAGAGCTCGAACTGTCCCAGAAGACTGACATACAGGATAAATAGGGCATATGGAGCTAATATTTTCTTGCATACGTACCACATGTTCATAATCTTCTCTACCACAGAAAGCCACAAAAAGCAAGTGGGGTTCTGAACTAGTAAGGCAGTAGTCATGCCTATCTTAATGTGCATTTGTAGTTTTGGCGTTGGAGAGAATACTTCCTAGCCAGCTCAGATCTCCACAGGTAAGGCACTGAGGATCTGAACTGGGAAACTGGATTCAGTAATTAATATTAACTTGTAGTTTTCTAAGATTAGCAATAATGGCTAAACTTTAACTAGAGTTTTCACTGGTTGAAGTTCAAATGAAGTACATAGTTTTTCTGACTGCTACCTTAAGACTATACTTATTTG
Source organism: Struthio camelus (assembly GCF_040807025.1). NCBI lineage: Eukaryota > Metazoa > Chordata > Aves > Struthioniformes > Struthionidae > Struthio > Struthio camelus. The sequence goes on from NC_090944.1 coordinate 53,418,506, forward strand.
AAATAATAGAAAAGCTGCTATTTTGCTGTTAAATGTATGTGAATATTACCTGTTAATGAGTTTATGGTCTCAAAGTGAATACTTACTTAATAGACTCCTGTTTTTGTTTTTTGGTTTTTTTAATTGCAGTAGAATTAGTTTTGGGGGATGCCAGCTAACAGTGGTAGCTGTTTGGTATTTTACCAAAGAAAGCTAAGACTTCAGCTTTTGGTAAAGGTTGCTACCCAGCATTTAAGTGTGTTTTTAAAAAAAAAAAAAAAAAAAAAAAAAAAAAAAAAAGAATTCTATTTAAATTATAGAAGAGGCAAGGTTTTAATTTGAGTGATAAGTGGCTATTTCTAGCATTCAACAGTTTTTAACGAACAATGGAAATGTTATCCTTGTAATTAAAAACAAAAAACAAAAAAAAACAAAAAAACCCCACCACCATTTAGGAATAGATGCTACTAGAGTCTTTTCAGTTATATCTTTCACAACGTCAGGTATGTAGATGGTGCCTCTGCAAAATATTAGCTCCAGAGGTTTGCGAGGAATTATGCTTGGCATTTTTTAGCTTCCCCAAGCCTAATAGGCGTCTAGTGCTTGGAATGCAATTCAGAAACTTCAGTTAGGCATTTGGGACCACCTCCAGAAAGCATTTTAGGTTTGGTACCAGGGGTGGTATTAACAAACTCTACAGAGATGCTGAGGTTTCCAGTCCAGTTCCTGATAGATGCTTAAGAGCAAGCATTCTCAACAAGTGAAGAGTCATTTGCATGTGTATGAAGAGAAGAACAGGATGTCTATGATAACTGATATTAAAAAAAAAAAAAATAAGATGTATGTTTTTAAAATGCCTCCCTCTTCTGTTTTTAAAATGCCTCCCACTTAACTGTGGCCTTACTAAGTCTTTCATGGGTGCTTAGATTCACAATCTGCTTACAAACGTAGGCATCAAGTTGTTTCACGAAAGAAGAAAGTGGTTTACCTCTTTATTTAAAAATGCATCATCTCCTGGTTTTATTAAATAATCTCGGAGCTGTTCATATAGCACTCACGTAGTAATGGATCAGAGTTCAGTTGTCCGTAGTGTGATGGGGATTCAAACCCATACCTGTCATCTCCTAGGAAGAGAGCTAGAGGCAGGCTAGAGATAGCTGGGGAAATTCTCCATTCCTTCTTGCTGATGTGGCTCATTGTCTCACTAAGAATGCAAAATTTGGGTTGGAAGGAGAGTGAGCAAGAACAGGAACCTGTAATCCACTGATGAGGGTGTTGTCCTGGGGAATAGGGAGACCTGTCTTTGTCCTGGGATCTGGGCTCACAGTGTTGAATTGGCATTTTTGAAAACAGGGCTGTAATGCAAGTTTTCTAGTCTAGCTTACAAGTATTAAGGAACAGGAGATTTGAGTGTACCTCTTCTTGTTTGGTCAGTCTAAAAGCAGAGCTGATATAAAATACACCCACTTAGCGTTCTCCAGTTGCAGTATCTCTACACTCACTGGGAGCTTGCATCAATTTCCACTACTGAGACGAGGCTATTGCTGAGAAGTGATGGAAAGTGATACAGTTTTTATACCTATCATTATAACTGGCTCTCCTCTTGGCTGCCAAATGTGTCAACAGCTAATATTAGACAATCTGACTTGTGAATTTATGCAGATTTAAAAAAAAAATCAATTGAACCATGCAATCTGTCTCCAAATCTGTGTACACTCAGAGGATTTTAAGAATGAATAATGGTGGTATTTCTGAGAAAGACTAGAGCTTATTGATATTTGATGTTTGCAAACAAGAACTAGAACGTCTTTCTAAGAGCCTAATTGATGAAGCTTAATTAGAGGGATCTTACGCTTCGTTGTAAGGTATTATCTTAAAGTGAGTTTCTTAAAGCATATTATTGAAGATATGACTCACAGTATAAAATGCATCATACATGTCCTCAGAATGAATCTTTTAAGATTCTTATTAGCTGTCACCTCTCCTCTCTCCCTTATATATTCTTTCTGCTCTGAGATGGAGGACTTTTGTTTGCTGGATTGATCCTGGGTATTAATGACAGTGGCCAGTATGGGACACTTCTAGGTAGCCAGACTGGAACACAGTCTAGCTGTGTTGTGCGAAGCTGGGTAAAGGGGGCGGATGAATTCCTAGAGGAAAAGACCACGCCATCTCTACCATCAACTTGGGTAGCTCTTTTTCTCGGTAATAGATCTGGTGCCCTAATGTTTTTCTTTGTGTTCCCAGTAGATCTGTGAACTACAACCTCCCCTGGCATGACATGGATAATACTGTACCATTCCAGCTGTGTTAGTGCTTCAGAAGCTCACACACAATAGCAGCCTGTACTCTCGGGGAGTAGGGAAAAGGTGCAGTCAGTTCCTCCAGTAAATCTACGCTTTGATAGCCCTCCTGAGTTAAGAGAAAGATTTCCCCTTCTTTGTAATGGTTTGGGGACCTCTTCTTTGATTGGTATAGTAAGTTTTCTGTCTTGGTCCAATCTGTTGTCGTCTTTTTCCTTTGTTCAGTTTTAACTCTACAGCTCTGTGCATGTGGTGAAGCTCCTGCATATTTTTGGCTTTGGGGTGCAAAAAATCCCTCAGACCTCTTCCAACCTACTTTTCTCCTCCCAAATTTTCTATGTTCTTTTCTAGCTTAGCCAGTTAATATTTTAGAGGTAGTAAATGTGTAAATATATTATAGGCAGTAAATAAAAAAAAAAAAAGACTACAGCAAAAGATTAGTGAAGATGATGGAAATTTAATTTTCCTCTAAGCAATAAAAGCTTTTTTTGATCTACAGAAGGCAGTATAAAATGGGGTGAAGGGCTGGGAGAGAAACCATCAGTCACAGGGATAACAAGTGAGGGATTGTAGCTAGGGTAACCAGTGTCCTTCCAGAATGACATAGACTTAGTGCTTTGTTAGTCTGTAACCATGGTGCTTACAGCACTTCTGAATGAAACTTTTGGATACTGTAATGAAAGCTTGGAATAAAAAGAGTACAGTTCAGGTAGACTGTGAGCCCTACAAAAGGGAGCTGAGAGAAGAGTTACTGCCGCAGATGTAGCGGTACAAGTTCTAAAATTCAGATTTTGCGTGCCTCAGACGACAATTTTGTGGGACAGTGACTGCTATGCAGCCAGCAGTATTAAAGATGTGACATACATCTCTGCTGTCTCATCTTCCCTGTAATAAGCTTACAGCTTTTTTTCTTAAAGATAAGCATGGTATTTCATTGTAAAGGAAACATCTTTGCAGTTACCACTACATTAATTATGACAATGTCAACGTGTTCATCTTCATGTGTATATGTAGCTGATGTTGGAAGAATCCTTTGCAAATTCTTACAACTGCCTCTTTCTCATAGAAAGAAATAAAGTCTCAGGTGTCAATCTGTCCTGTAGGTCCTGTCAGATTATATCTTGTTGAAATATATCATATCCAACTAGAAAGTAATAGTTGGGACAGAGCCTGCCACAAATTAGAAGGGAAAAAAAATCTAGAGAGAAATTCTGCCTGCCCCTTACTGCAGATGGCAAATAAATAACTTCCTGTCACAGAAGAGACAGTATCTGATTAGTGTGTGGAACAAATGGAAGATGGCAAAGGAGATTGTTCCTTCCTAGGAAGGAACGTACATGCTGGAGGGAGAGCTTTCACCTGGAAGATGGAGCTGGTGGGGAAAGAGAATGGCAGCAAGGAGCTGTGAACTTTCAGTGCAGGAGAGGGACTGCTGAGAGACTGCTGAGAGGAACAGGGAGCGGATGCCTATGAGGATCTATGTGACTGAAAAAGAAACTTCTCAAAAAGCAGAGATAACTGCAGAACTTCCTGTAATCAAGAAAGCCACAAGCAGTCTGCAACAAAGCTTGCTGGTCGGCAGCCGTCTTCCTCCTTCCCATTGCCAAACAGTGGGCAGAATTTGTTTTTACAGTTTTTCTAGTTACCCAGTTAATTTGGATTTTTCTCTTTCAAACTGGAATTCTTCTTTAATATTGTAATCAAATCTGGCTTTTCAGTTTAAAGGTATTTTGGTCGCTCTGATAAGTTCATTGTAAGGAAGAAGTTTGGATGGATCCCACTCAAAATTCTAGTTAATTTGAGGTCCTATCACATGTTCTTAAGATTATAAATTACTTAGTGAATGGCACTAAAAACTATATGTGAAAATTCTTTTTGTACTTAAAGAAGCTTGCCGCTCAATAGTAAGTGGCATCACCGTAATGCAAGAGTTTGTGGAAATGGTACTAACCAGGTTTATAGAAGTTTGGGTAATTTAAGGATCCTGGGGAAGTGGGTGTTTTTTTGTTTTTTTTTAACCCCCATTGACTTTATTTTTCACACAAATAAAAGCCACGTTAGAAGAATTCCACTGAGATAAAAACAAAAACAAATCCAAATGTTCAGAAGTGTTAGAATTAGAAATCCCCGTGTCTTTTCTGGTACATTAGAGGCAACCTGTTAATTTGGGCTCTGGTGTGCTTAGCTTTTTGACTTTTTTTTAGTATTTTTTTTTACTTCCTGGGCCTGTAACTTTCAAGACTTTAACAACTTAAAAAAAGAGAAGAACAATCTGGAAGAATTATACTGGCCAAATGAGGTAGCAGAATGGTTGGAACCATTAACACTGACCTGTGCTGCCTGAGCGGACATAATACTGCCAGGTATTATCCGATATACTGCAAAAAGCAAAGGCAGGTGTTCTGGAGATGCTTTTCCACAAAGAGGTGAAGCCTGGTGATCTTGATAGCTCAAAATCTAGAGGGAGTGGGCTTCAATAGACATTGATTCCTCTGGTTGCTTTTTTTTAAAATCTGATATTTTTGTCACATGCTGATTTGAGTCTAGGGTCTTTCCTGCCATTAGCTCTTTTGTCTTCTCTGTGCCTTCCTAGTCTTCAATGCTGAACTGAACATTTAGCTTCCTTGCCTGGCATCTGGCCTCTATTCTTGGGATCCTGCTGTGTAAAAATCCTTTTTTTTTTCTCCGTTTCACACAGATAATTCTCCGATTCTAGTATGGTGCCCTATTCCACCAACTTTGCCTTGCACTTTGGAAAAGAGGAAAACAGGAAACAAAACCACAGCCATCTCGTCCTGTCATCATCACCAACTTCCAGTTGTTGTAATCCTTTCCTTCCCCTTCTGCTCTCTCTCCCACTCCTCATCTTCCAGTTGTTCTGGCCTGGTCCAGGTCTGTTACATCCAGGTTCATCAAGATATTTGTCCAAGTTACTAAAAGCTGACAAAATATTTTGATATTCTCTTCTCTCTCCAGAAAGCTGTTTCCAAATAAGTGTATTTTCTTTCATTAAAAACCTGCAAAATAATTGGTAAGCCAGTTAAATCACGACAGGCTAGAAAGCAACTTTCCTTCTTCCAAAGCAGAATTCTGAACCTCAACGTTTAACTGGCAAATTATTTTTCCCATTCAAATAGCAAACAAACCCAAAAGCTCTGTAATAAACCAAGATTATGAACGCCCTGTTCTATTCTTGACTCAAATGAAAATTTTAACTTTGTACAAAGAATGTTTTAAATTAGCAGTGCTTACATTAACAAAGCATTTCCAGTGATGTGTTTGAAGCGCTTGCTTATTTTTATATGAGTAACTAGTGCACATCTCTCCCTCCCCCTGGTCCCCTGCACACCTGTATTTTATGGAAGACAGAACAGACAAACAGAGATAAACCCACTTATGAGTCATCTTGGGCAGTTTTATATGTTCAGAGTTTGCTAGAACTTTGAATGTTTTTGCGAAGAGTCATATTGTGTTTCATGAAGGGGATTCAAAGCCATGTCTGTGCTAGTAAACTTGACAGAATTTGAAACTCAGGCATTTGTACTGACAGACTGTTAAAACAATCCCTGGCAAGGTCTTGATCTGAACCTTCTAGCATTCTCCCAAAAAATTTCCACACGTGATTTGGGGGTTAGTGGTGTTTCCCAATTGGCAGTTTGGATACGGTCACGTTATTTTGGAGGCTACGAGAGCCTGGATTTGGACTAGTTGACCTTATGGACAAGGAAACCAGCCCTGGCACTGTTAAATTTACTAATATTGATGAAATTTTCCTCCCTACTGAAGAGGGATATGGGTGGAATTCCCTATAGTTTCCACTTTCAGTGGAGAAGTTGCTAGGATTTCCTTTGACTCGTTAATGTGTGTGAAAGACTTCATGCTGGTTAAATGAATATAAAGTAAAATTGATAGTGGCTAGTGTGTGATCAGTCACTGTATTACATGAATAGTAGTCAGAATGGAAACATGGAAGCCTATCTCTGTCCTGCTGCAGTACTTGTTTGATGTTCTGAGAAGTGCTGGTGGGTTATACTCTTATGTTCCCAATTCATTTCAAGCATTGGATAAAAACAGGCTTTTCTTGATTCCCACTGTTGAAAGTGCACACTGAACATGTGGCAAATATTTTATGCTATTGTAATTATGCTGGGAGGTAGGACCCCTTGAAATATTCTCTTGGATGTATAAATTATCTTGAAGTATAGTTCTGCCACCCTGTGGCTAGCTAGGGCCATTCTGAGGAGGTGTATGTTTACTTAGTAACATCTGCTAGCACTTATAATCTTCTTTTAAACATAATGAACACTCTTTTGTGGAAAAAGTTGAAAGAGTATTTAAAGTCCTATGGAGAAGTCTCAACTCACTTACTTATTTCAATAAATGCATAGAGTAGTCTTCTTCCTTAGAAATGCTGTAACTTAATACATCTTCTCATGATGGCATATTATTTCAGATGACCGTTTATGTGTCTGCATACTTGGTTACACAAGGCTGACTGCTAACTAACAATCACTTATTCTTTACTTAGCATTTTCATCTGATTTTTAAGCAGAAAATGTGATTATTTGTATTTCAAACAAGTATAAAATGTAAAAGTTCACGTAAACTGATTGCCAAGAGTCTGGACAGTCTATAGTGCTGTATACCTCTGTCTCGCGTAAATATATGAAAATCAGAATGGTTTCAAAATCATACTCATATTTCTGACTTTCACTGAGAAGGAACAATTGCTGTGGTCAACAAAAACATCTTGATGGTTGTTATGGTTTAAAAACCAAGGTTTGTTGGCGGCACTAATGAGGTGTGTTCTGAAATGCTGTGAACTTCATTCTTGTGTGTCCATTTCTGTGTTGGTTTCTCTACTTATCAGGAGAAATAAACATGATCTCTCCAGTTAAGCTTCAGTTACTCTCTGTTGTAAATCGTTCTGACCTCATTTAGAGAAGTCTTCCACATCTTGCAACAAGTTTATCAAATTTCCCAGAAGGAAGGTGCTTGGGTTGGAGAAGAGGATTAGTTGTGTCCAATGAAACTTATTACAAATTAAATTCCAAATGAAAAATAAATTACAAACTACTTAAAAGTCCTCCTGTCTTTTCTTGAGCTCTATGGGAAAGGTATTGAAAGCATAGCAAATTTGGCAAAGTAGCTGAAGGGTTCGAATTGTGCCAGCAGCACTGTGTATTAAAACTAAAAATGCCAGAAAGCTTGCACCCTGCCGCTTTGTAATAACTGTAGACACGGTGTATGGTTTAGATACTTCACTTTGAGAGTGCTGTGCATATTTGTTGCCTGACCTTCAGAAAGGTGAGAAAATAATTTATAGTGTTGTTCTCCTAACCATGACACGCGGGTCAGCTGTATACAAGGAATGGCTTTCTCCTTTTGCCAGGTGACATAATTGGTACTGTAGTGTAAATGATAGCAGTAGTGAATGGCTCTGAAAAATTAAGCTGATAGTGCACAAAAGTGTGGTTATTACATTTGTATACAATAGATCTTTTATTTTTAAAAATGAAAAATCTAAATATGCACACATCTTGGAAACAAGTGGATTCTTGAAAGTCAGCAAATATGGAATGTGTGGTTTTCAGTGGAACTACCATTCTCTCTCCTTGATCATGTGTAGTAAGGTACTGTGTTCAGTTACATGATTACATACGGTTTTATCAACAGAACACCACAACCTCCTGCTTAAATGGTAGAACATATAAAATATGCCTGCAGTCACACAGACAACCAACAACCTGGCACTCCTTTTTACCTTCAGGAAAAAAAATATTCTGAATGTTGATGTATGTGGGAAAATAGGAATATAGATATAAAATTATGGTTCTACTTGTATATCCATTACCCTTGCAGTTTCATCTTAATGATTTGTAAAGTCAGGTGGTAATTTGGTAGTGATGGACAGTAAATGTCACCATTCTAATTGACTGTAGCTGATAGTCTGCAGATAAGTGAGTGTGACGTGCTCAGTCTGATAAGAGAATAGTTAGTAACTAATCAGACTTTTTTTTTTTCTTATTGTATTTTTGCATTAGTATTGCTTTTGCTGAATGATTTCTTGGTTGTTTTATGACTGGCTCTTATTTTTCCAAACAAAGCCAATTGTTCTTTTTTTTTTTTTTTCTTTCTTAGCATGCAGTTTTCTTTTAAGATTTAAAGATTTTTTTTTTCTTCCAATATTATGAATGCTCTCTCTTGGAAGCCATCATATTCTTATTCTCGTATGCTGCTTTGTCTGTGAATAGTAAGCAGAGATAGTTTTGTTTCTGAAGAGACTTAACAGTTTTTTATTGTGGGAGAGTTAAGTATGGCTTGAAAGGCTGATTTATTCTGACTTAAAGCCATAATACGTTAAAGACAAAACCAGCAACTCAATGAGTAAGGGCCTGAACTAGGACAGAAAATTGCCATGGGTATATTTTAATGTTCTTATTCTGAGCCCATGGTAGGCTCTTTCAGGACATGCTGTGAACTCATTCTGTGAGGAAATGAATGTAGTATACTTCTGATGGCTTCTTAAATGCTTCATTTTCTTTTTAAATAAAGAAATTTAAGAATGCATGAAGGCCAAATTTAAACCATTTATTTGAAGTTAGTAAGGGGAAAATAACATTTCATGGAGTCCAAATGCTTTATCTTCATGATGCGTCTAGTTCAACATTTTGCTCTTCTACAGGAAAGAGTAATATGATGATTCTGATCCCTTTAGTTCATTTCATATCTACTATATGTTGTTATTATTTTACCATTTTCTAACTTAAAGTAAAAAGTGTGCTTTGAGTGGAATTGTTTTTTAATACTTAAAAAGCACATTTTAAAAAGGAGTGAGTTTAGAGGAAGGAAGATTTAAAAAAAAAAAAAAAAAGCAAGAACAATTAGTCTCCCCAGCTCATTTTTAGTTTCCCATATAAGAGTAAGAGGATGAGACTTGCTGTTTTTAAAATTGTGACGATCTGCTGTTTAGAAGAAAAGATTTTGATTTATAAAATAGAGGTGCCACTTCTTTAATAGAAAATGCAAAATCTACTTTGAATTCTTTGTTTATTCAGCATTTGTAATCTGGTTAGCTAAATTATGTGTATGTGAATCTTAATAAGTATCTAATAATTTAAAGTATTGCAAATTTAAGAAAAGTAATGTTCATTCACCATTTTCTAGCATAATTTAATAGGCAGAATTAAGAATCTTAATAAATATATTTAAATGAAATAATCGCAAAGTGGAAAGATGCATTATCTGTACACATTTGAGAAAAAAATCGCCTTTAGTGGTAATTTTTGTCATTGGTTACTGACAAGTGAGGCTCAACTTCTGTTTAGGGAGATAACTAAAGCTAGACATAGGAGATGTGATTAAAACCTTGGCTTAAATCTTTGGGTTTTTGCTAGCTGGTTTGAATGATTTTTAAAACTGATCGTTGAAGGGCATGTTCTTTTAGATGATGTGGAAATAGATTTAAAAAAAAAAAAAAAGCCTTGCTTTTTCAATCTAAAGTAAAAATTAAAGAAGGAAAAATTAGAGGGCTTTTCACACACTGGAGGAGCTTATAGCCAGAGTAATGTTTTGCTGCAATACCATTCAGCCAAGTTTAGTGGTAAATATAACATCAGCAAGCTTATTTGTAATAAACTGGATGAAAGTCTCCTGAAATGGCACTAGTGCAAAGGCCTCTAACTTCACAGTTCCCAAACTTTCTTGCCTCACCTTTTTATTATGAGATAAAGAACCTGTATCTTTCCAGAAAGGCAAGCGGATGGTTTTGTTTGCTACATGAGTTGGCCTGAAGGAGTAGGGGCTGCCTTGGGGGAGCAAAGCAATAACTGCTTCATTCTGCTTGGAGGGGCCCCAGAAGGCTCTCGGCACTCTGCTCTGCTGCCTTGCTCCAAGCGCGGCTCATTAAATGAGCAGGGATGCAGCATCTGCTCCCAGTGAAGATTTGTGTGGGATCCCAGTGGGGATCTCAGCTGCTATAGGGATATTTTGCTCAAATTTTGGGTGTTGTGTCCTCTTCCTATTATTTCTTTAAGGAAAATGGACATCAGTTCCTGTGCGGGTTTCAAACCTGTCTCTAAAAGGAGCTCTGACTCTGGCCTTGTTTGCAGGAGGAAATCTGTTCTGGCTTCAAAAGTGTGGTGTGTTGTTTTTTTTTTTTTCCCCCTGTACATCTTGAAAATTGTATTAGGGTGAATTCTGAAAAGTTGTCACATTTTGATTTCCTCAGAATGCTATTTGGCAGGGTTTCCAAGTTTCTGGGAAGTGGAGATTATTTTAACGGCAGAGTCTCAGCTTGCCCACAGCAGTGTAGTGCCTTGCATTGAACTGCCAAGGCAGCTGAGAGGGCAGCAAAGGGCTTGGAGGAAGGAGCAGCCACGTGCAGGTGGGAGAGTCCTTCTCTGTAAATGACTGAACCCCACAAATGATACAGCTTCCTTAAACGGGAGTCTTCTGGCTTCTAGGTAGGCAGCCTTCCCCTTTCTTCAGCCACCTCTCTTAGTGAGAAGTCCCTAAACACGTACTGGCCTATTTTCTTTTTCCCCTCCTCCACCTGAGCAGGATAGCTGTCTTGTTCAGAGCACGTGATGAATGCAGTGTGTAAAACTAAGATTATGAAAGGAGTTACACCCTTTATTTCCTAGTTTGAGTGTTTGAATGCACAACTTAAGTAGTGGATCCTTGCTCTGTTTCATTGAACAGCCATGCAAACAATTTTGCTGACACAATGCAGTGAGGGCGCAGAAGGAATGAGCATCTCGGGAGGGGGAAATAATTTAATAACTACAGCCTAAGATGTGATTGCCTTCATAGAGAGAGAACTCATTTTTTGTGAAACATTATTTTCTTTTTGTAATAAAGAACAAACTTAAAATCTGGATTTCCAAATCACTTCATTTCTCACTTATCAACAAAAAAATAATGCTTACATCATGTTTCTTAAATGAGATCATATTAAGATTGGTTGCAACTCGAACCTTATTTACATAAAGCAAACATGCAAAAATTGTTGATGAAACTTCCTAGGTGGTGATTATTTCATATAAACTTGAATTATATAGAAAAAAGTGTGAATGTTCTCAGGCATTATTAGTAGACTGTGGTTTCCATTATGACTATATGCTTTTGTAAGACAAAACAATTAGGAAAAAAAAATTAGTTTCTTAGACCCCAAATCTAAAAGAAAGAGTTCATGCATGGAATGAGTTTTGTGGTGATCTGAACTATAGCTTAAATGCTTCTACGATATTGGTTAAGTGAGCTGAAAAAAGCTTATTATTATTTAATTGAGAGGAAAAAATAGTGAATTTTGCAGCACAAAAATTATTTTCGGTGGTAAACCAGACTACATGTGAGTCTTGTTTTGATTTTCACCCCCTTCCCCCATGCCTTAATTCAGTTCCTATTCTGCTGTCATGTAGTTTCGAGAATTAATCAGAAGCACTTTCTTTCTTGTATTTCATATCCCTCATTGATACAGGAAAAAATACAATTATGACAGTCCCAAGCGTAACTGAAATTCTCTCATTCCAATTGTGTTGAATGCCTTCTGTGTGAACCTTGAATGTGCTATTAATTCCTCAAGATTAAACTAATTTAAATAAATAGGAATTTTTTCTGAAAAGAGCACATGCATTCTACCAATAAATACTTGCTGGAAATGAATTGCATTGTTTAGTTTTATAATTTTATAGTCCATTAAATTAAGGGAGGAAATAGTGCTTAAATGAATAAATACTTAAAAAAAACAAACAAAAACCCTTGGATAAGTAATTCCTGAGCTACACTACTCATTTAGGTTAGAGAAGAAGCACAACCTGATAATATTCTATGGACCCAGTAAAGTCACCTATTGACTCAAGATTTCCTGAGCATCCAACAAGTTTTGCTGCGGTGCCTCATAATGCTAAGAGAAAGTATTTCATGACATTTCATGAGGCTGCTACAGAACAGGCATTGTTTTAATATTGAAGTTGGACATTTCCGTTTTCATGGACAGTATGATTTCTTTTGACTTCCTTATCTTTGAAATTCCTAGATATATAGTGCTTTCCAGGAAAACTACAGGTCTCTTCTCCCCAACCACTGTCCCCCTTGCTCCCCACACTGTAGTTATAGTTTTTTCAATACTTACTTCATCATTATGGGTTTTTGTTTGCGAACTTTATTTTTTTGCATTCTTTTTGGATATGAGCATATTAATGAAGCAATTAAAAGTCCATTTAAAATTGAAATATAATAGGAACAGCAGTTAGTAATCTTCCTCATAGACTTGTAAGAATCAGGTGTCTCAAAAGAATAACAAGCAAAAACATTTTATGGAAAACTTAGGATGCATCTCAAATGTAAGATCCAATTGCTGCTTGACATGTATTTTTTCCTGTTATTCTGTCCAACATAATGGAATAGGTCACTAGAACAGAAGGATTGAGGTGGACTTACAGTTTTTAGTTTATCAATTTAAGGATAAGAGTTTTGGTTTAAACTGATCTTTTTAAATTGGCTTAATTATTTAACATAGTCACATAAAAAGACAATGGTCTGTTTTAAACATAGTAACACAGAGAACTCCCTCTTGTACCAATGAAATTAGTCTACCTAAAGCAAATAGATCTAGCAAAGTTTAAAAAAAAAAAAAAAAAAACCTCTTAATATGAAGGCTTTTGGTACCACAGAGTGGAAAATTCTGTATTTAAAAGAAATACAAAAGTATAAGTGTTGTTGAAAGTACTTGAAGTCTAGGCCACTGTTTTCCGGCTAGATAGGTAGTGCAGGACTTATTAATTTGAGTTGAACGTTCTTCAGTATAGGCAAACTGGAGCAATTTTGCAACACACCTATGATTTATTTTGGAAGTGTACTGTAATCTTTGGAAACTGCTTTTTGAATCTAAATATTACCTGTTTACATTTAACACTGAATTGCTGAGAACTTCTGGAAAAACTAGGTTTTGTGTAGGCTGGAAAGTTCAGTTAAATCTGCACTGCCTGCCGTGAGAAATACCTCTCAAATAATTATTAGGTTGTTGTGTTGTCCGTTAAAACAGTGTAATTAAGAGAAATACTGAACATGGTACCGAGTGGTGGTACGCTAACGTATGTGCCCCTGACTCAACCTGTGTGTGGCTTGTATATAAAGTAGTACCCTTTGGGGGTCTTAGCTCAGTGTATCCATATGACGGATGGAGGTGCCAATCTCTTTTGCAAGAATAAATACACCAGAACTTCCAGTGACTAAAACTTTTGAACTGCAATAAATAATGCAATATTTCCAAACCAGAACTATGCAGAATTGATCAGCTGATTTTCAAGTCAGTATAGTGTCCTTCTAGCTCTTTTTTTTTTTTTTTTTTTTCCTCTCTCTCCTTGTTCTATTTGGTCTTGGTATAAAATGTTCAGGCATTTACTGCTTCTTGGTTTTTGTGGGCCAGAGAGTTTGGAGCTTTTGAAAAGATCAGAGAAAAGCTTATACTTCTTCCCTATCAAGGCTGACCTCTGGTTGGTGTAGGATTCTCTAGCTGCATACGGTAATATCGAAACTGTTTGACATCTCTTGACTTAAAGAATTAGCAGATTGAAAAAGACAAGGGGAAAAACTTGATTAAAGTTTTTCATTATCATATTTATAAAAATATGAAGCGGACTCCACTTCTTTCAGGAGAGTTAATAGATACATGAATTCCTGTTTTTACTATGCCTTGATGAGTAGATAGGAGGTTGGTGTGCCGAAATTCGGGGTAACGTGTATAGAGAAGTTTAACAGTTCATTTTGCTGTGTTTTTGCTGATGCTAATTCTGGATCATGAGAAGGACGGGAATTGAGAGAAAATACTTAGTATGCTGTTTGTACTCAATGGCCCAGTTAGGTTTGTGTGTGGAGGTGCTTACGGATCTGATTGCAGAATAGCATGAAAGCAGGACCAACAACGTGGAAGAAACAAAGCAGCTTCTAGACGTTTTTTGGCAAATCTTGCTGAAAGGCACTTGATCATGTTATCAAGCTGTTTGAGGTCATCAAAGAGAGATTTTCTTACTCTGAACTTGAGTACCCAGGAGAAGAATGGCTTATTTTGCCTCGTTCTTCATAAAGTGTTAAGTTCTGTTCCCTTGAGATTGCAAGAACTCATTTTGTTCAGACATGACATGGAAGTGGATTGCTTAGATGTAGACGGTGACTAGAAAACCACAGCTTTTTATTCTTTGTACCTGTGCAGGAATATTTTGTGTACATATTTATATATGCCATATATTATTATGCTGGTACACTTACTAGATATTCTGAAGGAATTTATAATAATAAAAGTTCTCATTTGTTTTAGCTGAATGTTCAGACACCTCCTTAAGTGCGTTTCTGTTGTCTGTTTGTAACGTTCTGGTTTATGATGCACGGAGTTCTGCATATTGGAATTGAGTTGCTTCTGGCCACTGTCTGCAAACAGCAAGGTTCAAAGCTTTGATTTACATGTCCACTTTCGCAGTTGCAGTGATGTAAGAAATTTTTGCTGAAGGATTCTTTGTGTCTATGTGGGTAAAGTTGACATTTATGTAAATGTCACAGTAGTGTAGTAGCTATGGATATTAGTTCTGTATGAGAAGTTTTGGCGTAGCACTTATGCCATTTATGGACATAGTTGAAAAGTTAATGTGTACTAGTCAAGTCAACTGTTGGGTCTCTCTTCCTGATGTTGATGCATGCAAAGGTTGAACTTAGAAGCTGATTTAAGCCTCCCAAGTATTGCTTTGGCCGTATTGGGGATGTACGGTAGCAGCAAATTTGATCAGCAAATGCATTTTCTGCATTAGTTGTTAGCAACTGGATTGCTAACTTAATCTCTTATGTTCATCTGTTTTTTACAAGAAACAGTATAGTTGTCTTAATAACTAGAAAACTGAGTTGATGGTAAGAGTGAAAATGTTCTGGATATATGCTGGGAATCACTACGTGTGTGCATCAATTTGCTGAGCATCCTGCTGAGTTATTAGCCTAGATCCTCAACGAGCTCACGCTTTTGTTCAACGTGCGGTCTTTTGAAAGAGGGAGGGAAAAATAGGGGAACTTTTCCACTTTTCACACTTCACTGTATTGTCACATTTCATTGTCAGGGAGTTGTATTAAATAATCCATGTATGGTTTAAATAAGCAGTCAAAGTAGCATATTTTCTTTTGACCTTTTCTGTTGAAATCTATTTTTCTTTTATACCTGACTTATGAGGCTGAAGTGTCACATGTCAGCTATGCTGGCTGTTATGTCAGTAATGAAGGCATTTTGCCATATAACCCTGTTTCCAATAATTTATTTCTTTGGATGCTTCAACTCTTCAGGCTGTAGTTTCCTATGCCAGGTACTTATTCCAGACTGAAATTTTTGAAACTACCATTTTGGGAATGAGATGGAGGAAAGTTGCATTTCACCTAAACTAAACACACAATAGTATCTGAACTGAGTGACTGTTATTCCCTTGGAGGGTTGGAGTGAGGACTTGAAATCTGCAGAAAATTCTTGGGAATGTTCCTTCTATTCTCTTTATGAAAAATCCATCTAAACAGAGTTAAAATCCTCTAAAAAAAAATTGTAGCTTGCTTATGGTTCTGTTTGGTCCTTCTACTGCTGTCGTGCAAGTTGACAGTGCTTGGAGAAAAGGAGATGTCACTGTGCCTTTCTGGCAAGTAGTAACTGTAGTTTTGTCTATATAACGGAGAATTGTACTCCAGAAGAACAGGAACTGCAATTAATGTTCCTTTTGTGCACGTTGCTTGATTACTTGTTTCTTTGGGAAATGGGCTAATGGCACAGTTCTGCCTTCCCTTCACACATCTATTTCAGAATCTCCCTGAAATAAACACAGCTGATTTCAAAGTAAAATTACCAGCCAGTATAAGATTAGGGGGCAGAATTAAGAACAAATTAACATAAGCGAAGACCTAGATTATTAGTCTTTTTTGTTAATTTGCTTAGTAACAGTACAAAGAGATGCTTGTGCTGTTTCAGCATTGATCTCAGTAGAAGCCACTGGTAGCCCCTGGAATGGGGGGCATCACTTTAATCTGAAAGTAGAAAGAAAAGCTTGTAACGGAGGTAACTGCTTTTTCACGGGCCCACACATCATCCAGCAGAGATGGAAAAGTTCTGTCATTACTTCTTAAAGTACTGGGAGATCCTTGTGAGATCTGTGATAGTTTGACAACTTTTGGAAATAATTCTGTTAAAGCATCCTTTTTGTTGCAAAAGCTACCCTCAGTAGCTGTGATTAAGCAATGTAGGTCCATTGATATGGTAATTTTAATATTTTACCTTAAAAAAAGCCTGCAGAGTTAACAGATCTGGCCATACTGTTTGTATATACTATACTGTTTGTCTTTGCTTAAGGGTTTGTTTATAGTCAGGTTCACAGTGATATTTGATCAAAGCTTCGGTTAGTAAATCAAGGATATTGCTAGGGAGAAGAGGGAGCTGTGTTTTGGAGTAGACGGTAATCCTCATTTTCAGCTGTGTTTTTGGGAAAAAATAACGTAGTCAAAGCACGAGCTTAGGTGCATGGCAAAGCTCTTGGAGCCTAGAAAGACCTGTGAGCTGGCGCTTTGAGAGGTAAGCTCTTATAGCTGTATGTTACTCGGGGAAGTAAGCAAATACCAACAAATACCTCTGGCCTGCTCTTCAAATTGATTTGATGGGAAGATGCTTCCCTCACCGCTCTTCCACTCTGCTTAACTGGTATGTATCCTTGAGCTTGCAGAAAGGAGATGTGCCTCAAAGGTAGTAGGTGCAAGAAGTTCAGATGGTGGGGTGTGATCTCCTAAAAAAGACTAGAGGGAAGTCCACTTTTAGGCTACAATGAATCAAGCCTATAGGTTAGCTGAATGTAAAACTTTACGTTCTGTCTTCAGGAACAGTTGAATTGGAAAAAGTTGCTGTTGAATTACACCTCCTAAAAGTATTGATCTTTAACGCTGTGGCTGTATATGCCTTGAATTTTAATGTACCTCTCCTTTCTGTCTCTCTAACTGGAATGTTTGCTGCTTTCTCTACAGGATTATAAGCTTTGATATTCAGAAGAGCAAAACTGAAAAATGCCATCTGAGAGGTGTCTCAGGTATGGTACTTTATAGCATGCAGAATGTCATTCACATTTAGCATGATATTTACAAAGTATCAGTTAGCAGATACTAAAAATGTGAAACTAGTATTTTTGTTGATTAGATATTCCTATTAGTACATTTCTAAGGTATAACCTGTAAGAGATTGTTTTCTTGTTGCCATTCATCTCTAGCAAAGGGAAGTATGCCTGGGACACCTGTGATCGATTTAGGTCTTCCAGTCTCTTCATATGTCATCTTTTCTATGCCCTTGTCTACACTTGGAATTTTTGATTGTGGAAGCAATTGGCATTTTTCATTCATGTAGCTGGTGCCTAGTGATCATGTTTGATGTGAAGAGTGTTCCAGTATTCAGGACACACAGTATTCTTTCCTGTTCTGTGAAACCATTTCTAAGCATTCTCTCCATCCTCATCTTTCAGCCTTCCGGAGTCTCCCGTTCTTTCTCTTTCCCTCTTTTGGGGTCTTACTCATCCATATGTAGTTGCCAGTCTAGCTTTTTTCCTTTATTGCCCCTTGTCTTGGCAGATAAATTGGTATTTATAAGTTAACTAGTTTCTGGGAGCACTTTCGTGCAAAAGACTGAGCAAAACACACTCATCTAATTGCTTTTGTGCAGAACCTAACACTAATCTGATATGCTGGTAGTTTGTTTTACAGAGTAGTTAACACTCATGGGCTGATCTGGGAGCTTGGAGATCTGGATGATATTACTGGGGCAAAGTGTCGTTCCACTTCACTCCTCTTTTCCCAGCCATGCTCTTGCACCAGAGGAGAGTCAGGAATTCCTTGCATTTTGTAGCTGTTGAGTACTGGCAGTTTAGGTACAAAGTAGCTAAGTAATGTTTGGTACATCAGTGCTTTCTCATTCATAAAATCTATTTAAACTGCATTGTATGGGTGTACATTCTAGGTATGTTGTTATGAAAAAGGGTAAAGACAGTTGTCCCTCCCCCCCCCCCCCCACACACACACACTTGGGTCACTGAATTGAAAAAGTCTTGAAATTGAAAAATTTGAAATTGAAAAAATTAAGATGAATCTTAGAATAGTGGTTTTATTTTATTTTCATCAGAATTACTCTTCCACTTTGTCCCTCCAGTCAGTTTTTTATTGAATGAAAGAGTCATTTGACACAAAATGAGATGCTTTCATCTCTGGATGACTGCGATGAAAGCAAGAGGAATGGAAGACTTGGTTCACAGCGTTGGGAGAGAGGCCAATAACAATGCATATAAAGAGAAACCAGGTTTAAATATAATTAGATTATTGTACTTGCACAGTTAATCCTCTAGTTTTGTTATATTCTCAGTTTCCTTAGAAAAACCCCCTGTTTCAGTTAATACAAAAGGGGGAAACTTCAGGGTTTGTTCTGCGGTTCTCAATGAATCAGTAATAAAACTGACAGTTAACCTTTGATTTCAGATTCTTTATTGTTGGTGATGAGCAAAGCTGCGGAAAAAATATAGTTTTATTAGTTTTATCTTTTTATTTTTTTAATACAGCAAATTGAACCTGTGGCATTGCCTACCTAAAATAATACAACGTGATTTAGTCAATTTGTTATAGAAATTACAAAAGGGAAATAACCGTTAGAAATAACTCCTTTATGTTCTAACAGGTTACATTTCCTAATAAATGTCTATTAAAATTTAAGTGGGGTTCCACAAACAGAACAACTAGGGAAAAAATTTTTGGTTTCTTCTTTTGCAAGTGTAGCGTATGTCCACGTATGAAGCCTAAAACAATTGAAAAGGGGGTGAAATGCAGATATAATAGCTGTTCCTGTGTAACTCTGTTTTAGAAATCCTTCTTCAAGAAGTGATGTCTTGGTCCTGGCTTTTGAAAAAATCAGGTAAGAGAATGGCAAACAGCGTGCAAGATCAAACCCAAGTAGGCCACTTAAGACTAAAGGTCATCCATTCTAGCAGGACTAGTTACATATGTTGCATATGTAACTAGTTACATTTCCACTACTGAATTAGTTTTAGGGACTTATAGTTGTTTTTCTGTTGCCTCATTGAGAAACTTACAAAGACTTTAAACTTTATTCTTCTCTCATTTAACACTAGTATGAATTTGAATTAATCTTACTGAGTCCAGCTGACTTCCAGTGAAGTAAATAAAAATCAGAACAGCTGAGACTCTTAAATTTGAGTATTCAGTCAGTTTTCATAATATTTTCTTAGAACAAGCTTTTCTTGTGTTTATATACCGTAAATAAGTTTTCGTCCGAGAGAGTTTGTGACTCTTTCTTGTCTGGAATTAGTCAACGGTCTCGTCTTACAAAAAGCTATTGCATTCTGCTGATAAAATCTAGTTCTTTTCTTGCAGTGGTTAATAACATCTTTCTCCTTTCCTCCTCGCTCCTTTACATTTTCAGTGTTCAGGAAATGTTGACAGGTCAGAGGCTTTGCCAGTCCAGGTCTCATAATGATGCTGTCTTGGCAGCCCTGAACCAACAGAGAAGCGATGGCGTACTTTGTGATATCACCCTTATTGCTGAAGAGCAGAAATTCCATGCGCATAAAGCAGTCCTTGCAGCCTGCAGTGACTACTTCCGAGTAAGTCCAAAGACTTTTACTTTTCTTATACTAATATTAAAAATGACCCTAAAGGTGAAGGAGAAGCAGTTGTAGATATCGTACTGAGGAAGCTTTGAATTTGAGCCTGTGGAAATTTCGGGATTATTGCAAATAATATACAACTTTAAATGTCCGCATACATGTAACAGGAAAGAAATGCAAGTAGAAATATTAAGAACATAATTTTTTTATCCTTATTTATGATTTAGTCATTTTTTTTCTTTCATAATAGAGAAGGGCAGCATACATCTTTATGAATTTTATAGCCCAGTCAAGTCTGAAAGAGGAAGATTATTCTTTTCCAGAACTCAGGCATTTGGGCCACTTATGGTTAGTGCATGGAAAGATGGGGAGAGACAATTTAAATATTAATGAATATAGTTTATAGAGGCTTAAGAGTGGACTTCTGTAGGGATGGCAATGGCCTCTCTCAAAGAAGAGGCTATAGTAAGTTTTGAGCATTAAAAAAAATTGTTTTCAGGTGCAAAGGGTTCTGAAACGTAAAGATAAAGTATTCCTTGGGAAATCTGACTAAATCAGACACTGAGCATGGAAAACTTGCATGCAAATGATAAAATTGGAGTAACTGAAAAATTTAATTTTTTAATAAGAACAACATTCTTTGTAACAAGCAATTCTACCAACCTTCATCATAGTTTGTGTGTTCAAGATGTTAAACTCTGTAGTAAGTCTAAAGTAAGTTTATTTTAAGTTTTACCTACACCATAAATGTAATGCTAAACCTCTTTATGGGACCTTTTGTTCTGTTAGAATAGTAATACAGTTTATGGCAACTGTTCTGTATCCTTAATTTTTCTTTCTGTCTTGCGCTCGCTCTTTCGTTGTTAGAATTGAGATTTAGGTTATTCTGTGTACTTGAGACGTACTGTTGACTTGATGTTATTTTCACCATGATGACTTTGAGCAAATTGATTGCTCTTTTTTGAGACTGTTTGCACGTTTCTGTGTTCTGTTCCCATAGACTTTGTACTGCCATAGCTGTTAATGCGGCTTTGTCATGGGGCCCTGGCCTGCTGTAACACATCATTTCTTTCCTCTGTTCCTCCTCTTTCCCCTAGTGCACAGAAAAGGAGGGATTTTGGAGTTCTGCAGCTCTAGCAAGTGATACGTGTACTTGCTAATGGTAGATATCCTACAGGGCTGCTGTTCTGATTCCGGTTGAAATACTTTAGGATATGATTCCTTCACACCTGTGACACATTCCTTCCAGAGCTCATTGTATCCAGTGCATAGAAACATTGTAGAGTGGGCAGCCATACCCTGTGTTCCAGCAGGGTGGCAAGAACAACCCCTGCCTTGATCACTTGATTGACCTTGAGATTCAGGGCATTGTGACTCACCATTTTTTTTTTTTTCCCGTTTCAGTTATGTGGTATTTGCTGAATGTTTATTGCAAATTAAAGTCTTACTGCCCTATGGGGGAAAAAAAAACGTTTTCTAGGAGGTCAAATTACTAATTATTACATAAATCATTTGTATTGAAAAATACTGAGGGAATGATTTATGCAGCATTTAGTAATTTAATCTGCCTCAGAATACTTATAACTTGGTAGGACGTATTCTTTAGTCTTCAAATATCTGCTGAAAATATGGAACCCGTCCTTTCTGAAATCAACTGAACAATTTCTGTTATTAATGGCTAAAACCTATGTTAGAAAATTGTGGAATGAGATTTATTTTCTGTAAGAAGATGGCAAAGAAGTAGCTATGCCCCATGTTCCTGATTCTGTTCATTAATAAAGGCAAATATTGATTTAAAAGTAATAGTGTTTGTATTTAAACTGAGATTATTATTGTTTTTATATCTAGGTGAATTTTGTCCAGTTTGAGCTACCTGAGAGTTAGATTTCTAAGACTTAGGATGACACCAAAGTTTCATTCAGAGTAAATAAAGAGAAACAGGCACCTCCAGAGGATGATAAAGGAGGATAGAAGATTTATTTAACAATGAAATGAATCACCATCTCAAAGTGCTAGATCTCTCTCCACTGGTCCTAAAGCTAGACTTAGGTGCTTGAAATTTAGTTGTTAAAATTGCACAAGACGATTTCCACCATTAGTTTTCCTTGGATTTTCCTGGAAGAATTCTTGGAAAAACCTTGCAGATCTTCCAGCCTTGCCAGGAGAAAGTAAACCTTTATTTTTATAGGATTTTTTCTTAAAACAACCAGCCTACTTTTAGCCCCATCTAAAGGGGCTGCTCTCTGGTCCTTAAGATTTTTACAGATTACTAAAGAAATTTGAGTTCTTCTCAGGGCTCTATCAGCATGAATTTATATCTCATACAAGACATTGGATGCCTGCTTTCTGCAGGGCCCTTTTACTGTTTCCTGTGTGTTCTGCGTCTACGTTGGCTTAGGTGTAGCTACTGCTGAAATTTGTGAAGAGATAAGTCAGTTTAAATACGTCCACTTTACAATATCAGTTCCTGATAGTATTTTTAAAAAAGTTAATCCTTGTGACTCATGATATGCTATGCTATGCTGTAATTATCGTAGTAGTTATTGGGAATTTCTCCTGTTTTGCAAATGTTGACAGACTAATGGTTGTTTTTGTTGATGATCAAATTCTTATAGTCTCTTTGTTTCCTGATGCGGTTTAAAAATTTCTATTTCTATTCATTTGACCTCTGTTACTGGAATTGCTAGTGACAGAGAAGTAACTTTCTTTTATCGCTTGAAAGCGAATTCAGAGCTGAGCAGCATGTTTTCTTCAAATTGTCACTTTTCTCTTCATTTTACTCCTAAGACAAATATGTTAACATTTTTAGAAGGATGACTCAATGAGGGCCATGTTACAAACTGATGTAGGTGTTGGAGCCATTGTATGTGGAAGAGCAGGAAAGGTCAAAGAGATGTTGTCTCGTTATCGGTTTTTCTTTGGAGGTATAATCTGGCAGCATAATCTTCATTTGCTCTTGTAAGACAAGACAGAGGCCTGGGCTGTGCTTCAACAAACACCTACCTGAGTGCTGGGCTGTGACCAGCCTTACAGGATAGCAGCCTGCTGTTTCTTCTGTCACTTGCTGTAACTAGTCCTGCAATTCCACCTGTGCTGCAACTTCAGCATACCTGAGCAAAGTATCTAATTTGAGAATTTGTTACATTTATAGGTAAAAATGTTATACTCTCTTTCTCTCCTCCTCCCCCCCCTCCCCCCCCCCAAATCCCTTGGGGAATTGCATACAAAAACTACAGTAAAAATACAATGCTAAAGTGCAGGATTAGGTGCTTGAAAATTAGGATTTTCAATTTGCTTTTTGTGTAGTATCTCCTGAAGGACCTCTTTCAAAATGCGTTAGGGAATACAGTAGCCACCTTCATAATGCCCTAAGAGGCTCATGTAAAGAATGGTAAATATATATATTTCTATGAGTTAAGCAGCAAACAGTATTTTAGGCAAACTGTCTGTATGGCATGCTATAATTTGCTGTTTGTCTCAGTCTGTTACAGTGAGACAAGAAAGCTGAGCTAGGTAATAATGTGTGTGCGTTGTGATAGCTATAGCAAGCTAAGTGATTTACCATTAAAAGATTCTTGTATGATTGTTATTTACCTCTGAGAGCAAAATGAGATGTTCTGCATGACTTTATTAGTAGGCATTTGTAATGTTGGCAGATGATTATATAACCTCAAGATTTACTTGTACAAAATGCATCAGTTTTCAAATCTGAGCAGCTCCTTTTGCCCTCATTATTTTTCATTTGAGTGGGTTTATAGTCGTAGGACTTGATTTTTCTCAGAAAGATACAGATATGTCATGTAATCTAGATGATCAGGATTATGTGAATAAACTAGATTAGATTTTAAAATGTCGATAATATTCTGCTTTTTCCACAGTGAGCATGTTCAAGTCTTATAAGATGTTATTCTCTGAAGTGAACCTAATAGATGTGAATTTTCTGTGCAGGCCCTGTACTTGTAACTGTCACAGCTCATTCTTAAGCAGCTTATTTTCAGAGGCCTTTCAGCTCTATATCCTTCCTCCCTGTCAGCAGACAATTTATTTGTGTATACTTAACGTAGCTGATTGTTCATATTTTGCTATTTATTGATTGTTTTTTGGTAAGATTAGAGAAATAATAAATTTTTGAGGTAATAAAGATTGTAGGATGAAAATAGCTTTCAAGGTCTTGTTGTACATATCCTGTCTCGGTGCTACTGGGTTTCAGTTTTTCTTTTAGAAAATATGTATGTTGAAGTCTTGCCTTGCGAAAGGTACATTTTCTTTCTGTGCAGTGATTGCCTATAGAACTTGCCCAATACCACCTTCATCAAGGTTATTATGAAGGATGTGGATGACCCTTTCCTAAAAAGGCGTGCCTTGAACTGTGGCTCCAACTCTCACTAGGACTATGTAACTAGATAGATAAAGGTGTTCTACAAAATAGTTTGCAGAATTTGAAATGCTTTAATATATATTCTTGTATCTCTATGCAATTTTTCTAAGTTAAAACACTCCTCTGCATCTGAAATCTGATTCTGATACTATTGACTGCATTTTGGCACGATATGGTACTGTAATTTTTTGGGGTGTGGTCCCGTGAAACATTTATAGAGAGAGAGAGGAGGATAACTAGAATTAAACTGAGAGAAGAGAGTAAACAAAAAATGGAAAGCAACAAGAATCTAGCAGAAAGCATGCTAGCTTTTCCGCAGAAAAGCCAAACACAAGTGTTAAATGAAGACATGCATTCTTAAACCAATGTTACTCAGGTTAAGATATTATAGCTGCTTGTGTTTAGATAGTATAGCAGCTATGATTTCATGTGAACTTTGCATGAATCATAAAGCAAAGGGCCTCCCTGAGACCTCTTCCTGGATCAGCAGTAGCCAGAACTGACACTAGTATAAAGAAATCAGAATCATCTGCTGCTTTTGCGGTATAATATGATTTTATTTTTTGAGTACTTTACCATTTATGTGCACGTGTCAAGTGAACAGTAATTTCCATGCTATGGTAACCTGGAAATGTTGCTATTCAGAAATTCTTTTTCCGGATATTTTTTAAAATGCTAGCTCTTTCTATTGGATCACAGCTTATTGGACCAAATAACTGCTACTGTTTGTAGTATCTATTAATTACTAGGTGTTATGTACCAAAACAGGCTTCCTTACTCTCAGCTACCTATGTAGGCCGGGAAATATTTCCTCTTCTATGCCTAAAATTTTCCGGGGATCAAATTCATTCTATTTTCTCTGTTGGAAATTACGATATGTTTGAGAAATGAAACTGTTTCAGCCATATGAATGAAACTTCTTCACTGTGAGGGTGACAGAGCATTGGAACAGGTTGCCCAGAGGGGTGGTGGAGTCTCCTTCGCTGGAGATATTCAAAACCCGTCTGGATGTGATCCTGGGCAATATGCTCTAGGTGACCCTGCTTGAGCAGGGAGGTTGGACGAGATGATCTCCAGAGGTCCCTTCCAACCTAAACGATTCTGTGATTCTGTGATTCTGTGATATGAGCTGATAAACACAGCTCTGGTGGATCTCAGTCACTTACATTCTCTGCAGTATCCCACGCTTTCTAAACTATTGTTTAAATTTGTTTTGTTTTTTTCTAAGTGTATAAAATCACTTCTTGTTAACCAACACATGCACCATCTTATTTAAAAACAGTTGCTGTAAATTATTCAGTTAATATCATTCAGACTATACCCTTCATGAGGATGATGATGTTACTTGCTAGCAGGTAACTTGAAATGAATTCCCATACAACTATTACGGCTATAACTTGCACCTGAAAGCTGTGTTTCAGTGAATTTGAAACCTGAAGTTCTAAGCTATACCAACCACTGTAAACAAAATAATGCATAGAAAAAGGAAATGGAATTGAACAACAGAAACAGCCAGCTCTATTAATTTAAGCAGAGTTTGTGGTTCAGTTGCGTTTTCTTCTTGTATATAAGCTACTGTCTGTAAAATTCACAAATGTAGAAGAGATTTTGGAACAGAGCTTGGTTTTGCTGGGGAGTTTTGAGCAACTCAGGCAAGTAAGGGAGTGCCCCTGTAAATGAAGCAATGTTATCCTGAATAGTATTACTGAAACACTTGTGTTTGTTTATTTTTTTTGATTGTGGAATACATATAGTTGATAGCCACTAGAATATGTTAAACTTACTAAGTTCTCAGTCGATCCTAAAAGTGTAGTTTCCTCAAAAGGTATGAGGATGGGGAAGGAGAAGACATGGCTGTTGCAACTACTAATAATATCCATACCACAACAGTTACACTTCCAGTTCTCAGTACCTCAATGAAAAAGCAGAACTTCAATTGAACTGCTATATTTTAGCACTGTCTCTCGCTGCTTCTGCATATCAAGTCAGCCAAATGCAGCATGTGGCCTGCTGCTTTGAGTGGTGCCAACAATGCAAAAGACATTTGAAAGTTCATAGGAGTATCTGTTGGTGTGAACACTTTACTTATAGTCTGCCTATTAACAAAGGAGAATTCAGAGCTGTGAAGCAGAGTCCTCACTGAAAATTGGCTAATGATGATAACTCACTTCAGCTGTAACTTTCTCTTTCTTTTCTTTGGTGTGAGGAGCCATTGGTCAAAAAAAGACAGTGCCCACATTCCGTTGTATTTATTTGTGTGTATTTAAGATACCACAGTGTAGGGAAAATTTGAAAGTGAATTAATTAAATGTTACTGGCCTGGGTTTTTTTGGTTTTGTTTACTTTTAGCACAAAGCTAAGTAGCAAATTTAATCCAAGCTCTTACCATTTAAATAAGTATGTTTGCTCCAATGGAAAGTTTTCAAGTTCAAGTTTAAATGGTGAGACATTCACAGCAGACTGTCTCTGGGACAACTGCTAACTCAGGAATTAGAGCATAACCTTGAGACACAGAAAGCTAAAGTTTAAGAGCTAAGGCTTCTTCTATACCAATAAAAAAGATAAATTAACGTCTTATCTCCTAATAGATACTGGTGTGCTGCTTGCTTCTCATTAGAAAAAATGCCTAAAATAAAACATAAGCTTTTTGAAAAAGTTGCATTTTTTTGGATAAACTTACATAATACAAAGGGGTAAATACAAATCAAAGAGGTTTTTTTACCATTTATTCAGTAATCCAGTTACACTTGAATGCCACAAAAAGCACATTCATTCACTTAAAAATGATTTAGGCATTGTCAGTAACTTTACAAAATTTAATAAAACCACTGGAAATAATGCAGCATAGGTAGGTGTACATGACTCATTATATAAAAGCCTTTCTAATGAACTGTATCTGAGCAAAGTGTTTACTTCTGAAGTGTATATGACAGTGATTTACAAATGTTTTAACTCTTTCTAAATAAATATTTTAATATACTCTTTAAAAGAGGACATACTCTTTAAAAGAGGACAAAGTAAGGGAGTGCTTCTTGTTCTTTTTAGTTTGTTCATCGTTATGTTTGCAATTAGCATACTTTTGTGGTGGCACTCAAACAAAATTCTTTTCGCTTGCTACAGACAGTGTTTCCACAGTGTAGCAATGGAGGTGCTATCAAAAACACTTACAGGAATCTTTGTGTGCTCTTTTTTTAAACTTTCAAATTCCCAGCCGTTGTTATGCTGTAGGAGTGAATGTTTGTTATTATAAGAATAAATGTTTGTTGCCATTCTCATAGTATTTAAGTGAATTAATTGCAATTCTGTCACTACTGGATGGTAGACAATATGGTGTCTTACTCTGCAAGTCATCCTTTTTATTTTTGTTGGAACTCCCTATACAAGCAAGCATGTGCACTGTGAGTAAATATAGCAGAATCAACAACTCTGTAGTCAGTGAGATAGGCCCTAGGAGACTGTAGCTAATTGTCTGTAATTAAAATAGTGTTATCTTACTGGAAAAGAACATGTGGTGTTTAATAGTAACTGTTCAATTGATGTCTTTTCCCCACTGTATAAGCAAGACAAAAAGAATTCATTGCAGCCTTGTTTCTGTAATTGCCAATTTTCTTTGCCATCTTCTCCTTTTCTTCCTTCAGGCTACGTCAATTCAGTTTTACAGTATGGCTGTAGCTAGCGTTCAGAAGCTGAGCTGGGCTTTGCTGCAGTTTTCATGATGCTAGAAGAATCTGCCAATGGAGAGCTGATGTATTGGGGCAGTCCTGTGACAGAGAAGGGTTTCTTGTTTTCTTCTTGGTCCCTAATGTCTACTGAAGAAGCCTCACATCTTAGAATGTTGTTGGGTGCAGTGGACACCTTGTATGTTTTGCGGTCCCTAATAGTATTTTACTGCAGAACCTCAGTGGGAATTAAAGCTATTCTTCTGTGGGTGTAGTGAAGCTGAAAGTACCTCCTGGGCCAACCACCCAACAGAATTATTTGGGCAGAATGTTGCTTTTAGCGTCAGTGAGAAGGATTCATATACCATTTTAATAACATGAGAAATATCCGAAGAAAGGGGCAAGACTGCTGAAGAGCTAAAATAATCCAGGTCTTGCATTTGTAAAGTGTACATTGCTGGTGTTAGGATACTCTAACACTATTAAAATAATTTTTTTTTTCTTTTGGATGTTCCCTCAGGATTTGTTGCATTTTTATAAGGAGAAATCTGTCACATTGCACGTGCTTTTGCTTTTTGCGGATTATGCTTGTTGGAAGTTTTAGAGGAGGTATCTTTCATTAAGCTCTTAAACTGTTTCATTGTCAACAGTGCCATTTGCTGCACCTTGTTAACTTAACAACTTCATTTTAGTAGATTGAAATGTGATATTGGCTAATTGAATTCATGTTGCTGTAGGCCTTCATCCAATAAAAGGATAGATTTAGGCAATGAAATGTAGAGGTTCTGCTGTACTGAAGAGCCTTGTAGAATGCTGCTGGTTGTTTATTTTACATCATGATTTGATCTGCCTAAGTCAGCCTATTTTCAAGCTTAAACATGTAAAAACCTATTTTAAGTCCCAGTCTACTCTGGTTGGATGACCTAATGTACAAGTGACAAATGAATTTAACTGCTTGTCTGTTTGCTGGAAAGGAGGAAGCTGCCCTTACAGCATTGGCTGAGAATGGCATGTGGCTAAGAATGGCCACACTGCATCACATCAAAGATTCATCCAGAGTAGGATAGTCACTTTAGCAGTAAATGTTTGGGATGCCTGGAGAAAAGGAGTAAAAATGAGATGTGCTTATGTGACGTGTCCCTTAAAACTCTCTAGCACTGTTCAGCTCAGGGAATTTCCTGAGCAGGATGTAATTTCTGTCTGTTTAGTAACCCTAGGGAAGTCTCTCTTCCAAGCATTTATTCTGACCTGTGTAGAATTTTACACTGACTGTTCTCTGGCAAGGGAGCTCACTGCTGGCAGCATGAAGAACCATTTTTTTGTTTTATTTTGAATCTGGCTTCTGCTAGCTTCATTTATCTGTATGTGTATAATACACACACGCACACACACGCACAAAATTTCATAGAGCAATCCCTCTATCTCATACGATCCTTCTGCAGTTTAACATATTTTGTTCATGTCCTTGCTACAGTGAATAGCTTTGTCTCAATGGACATTCTGGCCTCACTGCTGTCACCCTTTTCCAGATCTTGTATAGGTATATTAAACAGCCCAGACTCTGAGACGCTCCACTGGAGATATCACTCCCCTGTGAGAACTGGCCTACTGTCTTCCTGTCCTCCATTTTATATCTTCAGTCACTTATTTATCCAGGCAGAGACATTCCGTCTTTTCTCTCTTGCTTAGCTTGCCTTAAAGTCCTTTGATAAACGACTTTGACAAAAGCTTTTTGAAAATCCACCCTGGGGACTGTATAAAGCAGAAACCTCATGGCTAGAGTCCAGCATAGCATCCACTTCACCAGTGGGCTGGAGAAAGTTTAGCTAGAATCCAGCTTGAGGACGTTGGGCAGGATGTGGCCATACCCAAATGATTCTGGCCAGTAGGAAGAAGATGAGGGTGCAGAGGTTAAGTAACAGGCACCCTTGTGAGCTAGGGCATGCGTTTTTGAGGGTGCATGTGTTATAAGCAGTAATGTTGAGTTTTCAAGCTATAGTTGTCATCTTTATATCTTTAAAAACTATTTTATGTTTGTATACGTGTGCAAAAACCAAAATCCAGCAAACCGATTACCATCTTTAGGCGTATTAAGCATTCCCCACAACTAATGAAGTCAGAATGAGGTTTTCCAAGGTTATAGCGTGCCCTCAATACAAGTAGGCAGCAATGTACGTAGAACCCATTTGAAATCAAAATTACAGAATATTAAGGCACCTTACTAAGTGTCTACCTTCGTTTTTAGAAGTTCTCATGCCTGCACTTAAGGATCTACCTTATAAGAGTGAGACTTTACCTGAAAAGGGGTAGACGTAAAGCCTATAGAACTTATAGGGATAATAGAATTGGCATCAGTGTGCTCTTTTAGCTTGGAGGGGATTTGTTTGTCAGAGATGAAGGAAAAGCCAAAGGATAAATAAGCACAGCCAAATGTAGAGTACTAAAAATAAAACGAAGATATGATTTTATAGAGTCATTTGTTCCAGCGGAGATAGCTGATGGAGGGCAGAGCTCGGCTGATGAAGAAAACTACTGTGACAAATGACTTAATATTAAACACAAGCTTAATTTTATTCAGCAAACTGTTAGGCTTTAATTACTGTTTTAAGTTTTCTCAGTAAAGTGATGTGCAAAACTAAAGGAAAAATGATCAATAAGCTGTTTTTGTGCTTTGGCTTTTGTATCCAATAATTGAATAAATGTGTCGGTGAGAACTAAGCAAACTTCTTTAGCCAGAAAGTGCTGTAGTCATAACGGAAAATCGATTTTGTTTGTTTGTTTTAGGCATCTGAAGGGTAACTAGTTCAACCCTTTGTAAAATGGATTGTTTATAATTGCAACACTTGGCTGCTTATAAACCACGTATGCTGTTGCAGTCAAGTTACTGAGTGGAAGATAATTGCTATAGCTTGCTGTTAGATCGTACATTTGGATTTCAGCAGGTAATGACATTTGCGTCAACGCTATAAATGGCTTCTTAAAAAGCTACTTATAATAACTAAGACTAAAATTCTTAGTGCCAGAAAAAGGGTTTTTACAGTGCTGCTACCAGCAGATCCAATGCTGATATGAATGGAGACAGAATCTGTTTTCATTCTCTGACATATGTTAAACTTTTGCAGACAGTATGAGAGAGATGGAACAAGCAAGTGGATGTTCTTAATTTTTGAAATCACAAAGGTTGTTAGAGAAGTAGAGGTTGAAGTAGCGTGTTGACTATATTAGACCAATTTAAGCACTGGAAGTGGAGCGGTAATTTTCAGTATGTAGAATGTAATGCATTAAAATGGGTATTACTTTACCTGTGGTACTTGAAGTGGAATACAGTTGGAACAAGTGTTTTTGGGCAGAGTAATCCCCTTTTTTGTGCGTGTTCTTTTTTTTCCCTCCATCCATCATGATCAAAATCAAATTGTAATCAAAGTTCTATAGGAATTCAAAGTAATTGCTGAGAATTAAGTATCCAAAGTTAGCTTCCTTATTAATGGAAGCTGAAGAGCGCATACTGTAATCTGTAATTTGGTAGCTCTCTAAATAGAAAGCTCAAATCCATCAGACAAGACAAATTAAAGGACAAAAATTGTGTTTTCCTTCTTCCACAATGATACAATGGAAAGTGAGAAGAGACAGGAGTCTGTAGTTTTTAGTTTTGCTTTCTATTTTATCAGCTTATATTTTCTCCCAGCCTTGGAAAAGGCATACTTAGTCCTACCAGCATTCCAGAAACATCTCTTCATCTCCAGGAATTTTGAGGGTGCAGTTGGATGATACAGTTACATTGACATAAAAGCTAGTTGTAGCTTCCCTTGTCCTTCCTTGATACAGGCCTTGCTTCAGGATAGGCACTTCTTTGGCCTCACAGTGAGTCGCTTCAGAAAACTGAATACACAAAAATTTCGACTTTTGTTTTGCTAAGTTTCACCCACAGTGATCAGAGAACATCTGCACTGCCTGCAAAGGAGAGAAGGGACAGAGGGCATGGCCACCCCTTCTGCTTACAGTTGACTGTTGAACCGCTTTAACTGTGCAGTCTGACAGTACCTAGAGGCTTCACTGGATCTACTCTTTGCTTTAAATGGGTCTCCTACCCTTCTCAGGACTCTTCAGGCTGTTTTAGCTGATCCGATCCTGCTCCACTGTTCTGATGTGAGTCGTGTCCCTGCTATTTAAAGGGAGTTTAAATTTGGATAGGGTCAAATGTAAGCCAGCCTGTCTGAAGGCATGATGTAGTGCTTCCTGCAGCACTATATTCCTCCAGTTCTGTTAGATAAAAGCTTGCTGTACAACTAGCTATTCAGTTATGGCTCGTGCGCTGAGGTGGGAAACTTACCTTGATAGCATTGTATGTAATATGGTTTTGAAAGTTCCCCCCAAAAGACATCAAGAAAATCTTAGTCTTTTTTTTCTTTTCTACTTAAGAAAAAAAAAATCCCAAGAAGGTTTGTCTCCCTAAATGAAATGTACTGTGGTTATTAAAGAGCTAGTTCAAGAGCTAGCTGACTTCTTACCAGTTTTATTTTGGGCTTGCTTTTGATATCACTTGCTAAAATCATCAAAGGAACAATAGGCCTATGTGCTTACTGGGAAGCATTAAACCAATTTAAGCCAGAATTTGCAAGTGTGACTCATACTATTCTGTGCTTGACTGGAAATACTGGAAAAAGTCTGTGTTTTTAGTTAACGCTGCTTCCTTTATATTCCAAAAGGCAAGTCTATTTAAGAGTGAGTGTTGTAGCACAGACTGTACATTACTGCATTTTTCTGCAGTGCTTTACACAGTAGGGTCCTTGCAATTCAGTTTTCTCGCTAGTGCCACAATAATTGTGGCTCTCAGGACCACCTGAGTCTTTTCTTTTGAAATACTAGAACTAAATGGGTTAGCTGTAGTTCACTGGTAGTTTTCTTTTATTCTGATATGAAGTTGCAGGTGGCAGGTGCGATATTATTTTGCTACCACAGCAAAACTTAGGCTGCTTTTGAATATAGGTGTTTCTGGTGATGCAACAACCCATTAGAAATAGCATGCTACAATCCATCCTTTTTGCTTGTCTCAGATGATATTTGTGCACCTAAGCAGAAGCTTTGGGAAGACACATACTATGTTCACTATTAAAAGTATGACCATCAAAACATGAGTCATATATGAGATGGGTTCAGCCAATTATGTAAATAGCAAGAAATACTTATATTTTTGTTTAGCTATTTTCATTGTGAACAAAGAACCTGTGCTGTCTTACAGTCAAGAAAATTCTTTCACTTTTGCAAGGTCACTCCCAACAAATGTGCACTGTACAAATAGGGAAAAATACCACATGCTTAGCTCCTGTGAATAGTAAAGTAGGGTAGCTGTTTGCTTCCATTTTTCAGACCATTTGCAATTTTTGGATTCAGGCAATTTTTATTACTTGTTTCTAAAGATAATAAGAAAGTATTATCTTTTTATATTAACAGTGCAGTGTAATAAATGCGCTTCATATATGATTAATCTGGTGTGTGGAACTCTTAGGTGTTGTGTAATCATGGATCGCTGTCTGACACTGTGAGATACTGAGAGAAACTTTAAAGGTCTGATGGAAATGGCTGCCACTAACAGTGGTAGACTGTACTATGTCTACAGTCAGAGAGTTTAGTACTGTGCATAAAACGATATTTTGTTGCTCAGTTTTTCTGTTACTTATATTCATTTCTTGAAATAGAACTTCTGTTACGATATGAATGATATCTGACCTTTTCATCTTCCAGGATTGATTTTAGTTATATGGCAAAAGCTTGAAAACAATATTTAGATAGATTTCATTGAGCAAATGTATTACTGCAGGCTCAGTTATCAATGATTGACATTATGTGACATTTTTGCTGGCAATTTATATAGAACTTGTTCAGGAGAATCATGTAATGAGCCTCTTAATCATATTTCATGCAGTTGATATTGATGGATATGTTTTTCAGAGTGCAGGAGACTCTAGAGGACATGGCTGGTGATTGATTTAGGATAGACAGGCTCAAAATGGGAGGAAAACAAAGCAAAATATAACATGTTAGATATGAGAAGACCAAATTGCATTTTTTAGAGGCAGTAAAGAAACATACTCCTATTAAATTGGTCATTTGGATAAGTTTACATTATATATCTAGCACATAATTGGTACTTACTGTGATTTGGACTTTATCATCTGTCAAAGTAGTATTTTGATTCTGGTTAGTTGGCTCTGAATATTTTCTTTTACAGTGATAAGTGTTAACAGCAAAGGGTAACATTGCTTATGTAATGAAAAGTTAGAACATGAAAGTTGAGAACACCTGAAAGTTAATACAGCAGGAGTACTACAAAGGGGATTAAATAGATTATCATTTATTGATTTTAATACAACTGTTACATGAACAGCGAGAGATGATTTTTTTTTAGTAAAAACTGCATTTGAGAATGTTTTCGCCTGAAAGAATTTATAGTCCACGTGGCTAAAGTGATGTCGGGATTGGATACTTACAAGCTTGAGCCAACCTGTAATCAGATAGGCTTAAAAGTTTCAGATCAGAAAGAAGGCAAGAACGTGAGTCGTTTCATGGATGCCTGTAAAACTTCTCACTGGCTTAAAATTACAGAAGCAGTTGCAAATCTTGAGGTATCACGT
Organism: Struthio camelus; assembly: GCF_040807025.1. Classification (NCBI taxonomy): domain Eukaryota; kingdom Metazoa; phylum Chordata; class Aves; order Struthioniformes; family Struthionidae; genus Struthio; species Struthio camelus. The sequence continues at coordinate 53,453,120 of NC_090944.1, forward strand.
TATAACTGAGTTGCCTGAGCAGTGTAGAGAATTGATCCAAGATCTCTTCTTAAGTGTTAATTTACTTTCCTAATTGTTTTTATGATGCATCAGATCAGAAGTACAATGAATTATCCAGGGGGGTGGAGGACAGAGGTGTGACAGTAACGGATGAATATGGAAGTAAATGAATATGCTGTGGGAAGTAAATTTAAACACACCACTGCACTGTAGTGAAGGTATCGATCTATTTTAAATGATTAAAAAAAGAACTCAAGCAATATCATTATGGAATTATGGAGGATAGGTAATGTGGAGATGGTAATGCTGCTCGTCTAAAGCAACAAAACAGTGTTAGAGGGTGTTATTTACCATAAAAATTCAGTGCAGGAAGATATATAAGTAGCTATGGAAAATCTTGGCAAGGGTATTGAGCACAGTTCTTTACAAATTAGTTTGAGAGACAGAATGGTTATTGATTTTTTTTCATACCAAATTGTCGTAATGTTTTTCAGCTACAATAAGCACATACAAAGTTTATTGTTTTCTTCAGATATGTTTCTGAATTGGGTAGTAAAAAGTCATATTTTATTATAAATAGCTAGTGCAACTACCAAACAAGTTGTTCACTGCTTTTTGATTGTTACTTATAGTTAAAGCCTCAGCACTAAAAGAGGTTGGGTGGGATGGGATACCTATGGACTAGTTTCTCCTAAAACTGAAGAGAATGTTTTTCCTGTAGCTTTTGGTTAGAGTGCTTACAATATAGTCAATAATTTGTAGGAAAAGTAGGAAAGAATTTTTAATACTGAACTCTATACTTACTTGGAGATGAAAAAGCTTATGTGCATCAAGGCTAACTCACTGTTAATTTATCTTGACTTCCTGGATGTTCATCATCTTTGGAGTGTGTTGCAATGAAAAGAACTACAAGAATGCTAGTTCACTCTGTGCCAACTTTCCGCTCTCCCTATCTAGTTGTGATTGTGAGGAAGTGCAACGAATGCTTCTGCACCTTGATAGAGAATGCGTCAGACTTCTGAACAGCCAGACAAGGGCAACAGTGGAAGGTGAAGGCAGGATTCTGGGGCATCAGTTGCAAGAGCTTTCGACTGCCAGTTAGTCAAGGGTGAAAGGTGACAGGGAAAGCTTGAGTGGGAGTTGAACTGAGTTGAGAGATTTGCGTTGTGTTGTACAAAACAAGCTTGGCCTTGCTGAAATCCCGTGAACGCTGTAGCTGTGCAACTTCTAATCGAAGTGACTGTGGAATACTCTAGGACTCTTATTATTGTGTTTACTGATTGCATGATAAGTCTGTGGTTGAGCAGCAATTTATGCAATACAGATGTGTACATGGTGGGGGGGATCCAAGTATTCTATGTATTGCAGTGGTTTGGAGTTAGGGCTGCTAATAGTTATCGAAACAATGTTTGAAAACGTTTTGGGGGGGGAATTTGGAAACACTGCTCTTTGGTTTACTCTAGGTTGGCTCAACTACAACTTTAAACTTACTTTCTGGTTTTTGAAAACTTAGATTTATTATGAAAGTTGCTCTTAAAGTTGAATCACGTGAAAAGGCCTAGAGATGTCTGGCATTTCTCATTTTTGCTGAGGGAACTTTGAGATATTTTAGAGGTAATTACAGTGCACTGCAATCCGTGCACTGTATTCCAAGCAAAGCTAGGTTATTTCTTGAAGGTAGTAATTTAAATGGTTACTTCCTCATCTTCCATTTGGAACCTATGACAAAAGCTGGTTAGAGGCTAATATAGATGAAGTAAGGAATGAGCTTATAAAGATAGGCAATCTGAAGGCATTTTGTCTGAATTCGGCCTGTATCATAATTGATGATCTGTAACTTTTTTAAAGAACCTCCTACCTGAGGCTCTTCAAAAATTATGTGATTTCAGAAAAATGAAAGAAAACTCTGGTTTTAAAATATATGGAAACTTGTTAGGTACAACAAACTTATAGGTGCAAACACTTGCACGTTTATTAGTACTGCCATTGTTTGTCACTTTCATTCCAGAAATAGTCATCTTCAGCGGTTTTTCTGTTCTCCTAAAGTGAATATCTAAAAGGAGGCAACTCGCTATTATCTCTTCAGCTTTCATTCCTTGATGCAGTTCACTTAACACCTAACTTTCAGGAATTAAAGATTTCATTTATGTCAGGCATTTAGGCTAAGTGTTTAGGCTTCCTCTACACTTATCAAGTTCATCCAACCAAGTCCTTTAAATTGCTGACAACTTTGTCTCTTTTCCTTTCAAGTTTTCAGGAACTTTTAACTATTTCTCTTCTATCCAATCTTCTATACAGTATAATATCTTATTGATCACTTAATGATTTAATTACTTTCCTTTTAACATTTAAGAAATATTAAACAGGTTTTATGCAGATTTAAATTAGAACCCAATGGTTTTAGCTGTCTTCCAAAAGCAATAACAGATATCTATTTGAAGTTACATTAGTGTTCAGACTTTTTTTTAAACTCCCAGGAGAAAGTTTATAAGAACCCAGTATGAACAGCTTTGATTCTTCTCTAGTTCACTACCAGTATGCTTGCTATGATTTGTTACTGTATTTATTTAAAGCATAACAATTTGTTCTCACTGTGTTAATTTACCTGAGCCAACGTATGTTTTCTGATTCTGTTTCTTGCCTTTAAAGGGGGCTCTGAGTCATGTGGAATTGACTGGTTGTATAAACCACTGTACAACTTGATAGCTGATTAAGTTATTTTCTGATTATTTACTGCTTGATATGCCTAACATGGCTTTGAGATTGGTGTGTATAAATGAGGACAAGCTTGTTACTCTCACAGATACGGATCATCTACTGTTTTGAGTCTTCTGAGTAAGTATGAAAATGATTACAAGGCAAGGAGCAATTTTGCACCTTACCATGGTGACAGTGCGCAATTTATATTTTGGGAACTTTGAACATTTATTTCATGTCTTTGTGACCCTGGCATCTGTTCTTAAAGTTGTATGTTGTGAAGCAGTCTGCACGCAACTTGCTGCAGTGCTGCCTGACTGATGAAAATCAATGAATCTAGATCTTGTTTGCTTCATTTATACTTATTTGACAGTAGTACATTATTGTTCTAATTGAGCGGTATTTCACACTCATTGCATTATTATTTTTTTTTTTTTCCTTTCAAAGCTAAGCAGCCACAAGCTGAGCGTGGAAAGGTAGAGCCAAGGACTGTGCTACGCATCATTTACTTGGGCTGTTCTGCCTGGTTACATTAAATTTGATCACATCTGTGCCTAGTCACCCTATTGCTGTGTGGCATTCAGTTCTAAATTCTCATCTTACTTTGTGTTCAATGTTTGTGGTAAAAACCTTTTTGCAAAGAAGCCTTTGGCTGCTCTGGGCAAACCAGTGAAACCGCCTGCAAGTGTGATACGTATTAAACGCCCACCAATGTGTCACACTACTTTGAAGTCAAAATTTCAAGAGTCTAGTAATTTGCATGTAGATTTGCCTTATTAGAAAGAGCATGAGAGCTGCTTTTGTTAAATTCTGTGTGATTATTTTTATCTAAGGATTGTGACCTTTGTTTTCTTTTTCCTTTGAGAGTAATCCCCTGGCTCCACTTCTGTTTCAGGCTGAGGTTAGGAGAAGAAATAAAGTTGATTCCTCGGCTCTCACTTATTGCCTTAGAGCAAGTGAAGCATCTTCCTTTCCTCCATCCTCCCCATGAAAACAGGTCCATCAGAATTTGGAGCTTTTTAAGCAAGTGTGAGCTCAGGTGGAACCGTTTGTGATGGCAGATGCATTCATCCTTGAATTTTGTGAGCCGTTGCCACACGGCAAGTGGATCATGTTTGCTTTTCTTTTGGGGAACCGATTTACCTAATTAAAATGTTGGCTAAACAAGCAAGATTAAAACATTTACTTAGTATCCCTCAGTGTTGGCTCATTAATTAGTAAATGGCACAGCAAGGCTTGGAGATTAAAAGAAACTAGAAGAAAAGCTGGGTCCTCTCACCAGTGGGTATTATTGTTAAAGCAAACTTCAGTTAACTATTGGCAATTTGGGTGCTGTTCACTCTCAAAGATCTCAGAGGGGAAAAAAGGAGGTATTTTCAAATAAGTTTTTATTTTGTATGAGAAAAAATATTTTAAAGCAGTAAATATTAGCATGACAATGAAATTAATAACTGAAAATAAGACTACATTTTTATTCAAATTTGATAAATTGTTATGATAAGTTAGACTTTGCATTGTGCACTTGCACAAATAGTTTATATTTCACTATTTTTGTCTTTTCCACTGTACATTCATCTGAGATGTATGAGGCCTTATTGCCTTGTTTTTAATGTATCCCAGGGAAAAATGAAGTAGACTACTGGCATTGCACCAAAACCACAACCGATGGATTTATTTAAATTCACAGACCCTCAGAGCATTTTCAGTTTCATCTGAAACCTGAGTTTGATGGCCCAATTTTATCTCATTTTCCAGGTACTGGAGAAGTCTCAAAACAGAATTTTATGATCTATATGTTTATGTAGTTAATACTGTAATGTTCAAGTACAGCCCTATGAATTAAGGGCTGAGTCTCTGAACTGAATTTCTGAACAAATTTTTTTTTTCTTTCTCTCTGCCAGATGAAGTCTTTAAACTATCTAGCTGAGAACGAAATTTGCCCACTGGTAAGAGCACTGTGGATAGCTGAACAGTAGTACTAGGTTTTTCTGTGTAGGAAACTACTTTTTTGGTTGTCTAATCCAGCTCAACAGCACGGGCTCACTTTGGACCATTAGAAAGGTCAATGAAGTTCTTTTATCTTTCAGGAGGAAAGACCAATGTAGTACATATGCAAAATCAAAAACCTTACACAGAATATTCCATCTGAGAAAGGACAGCATGAGACAGAATGAACTCCATGTGGCAGATGGCATGTAAAGCCACAGTTCTGATAAGCCATTGCAGTATTAGGCTGTGCCTATACTAGTAAGAAAGATGCGTAATGGGTAAGGGTTTGTTTTCTAGCCCTAAGGGGAACTGACACAGCATGGCTCATGTCTGTATGGCTATACCTTCCCTCGCTCCCCTGCAAATAGGTTGACCTTACGCATATGGCTTATATGGTACAGTCTGTGGCTTGAGCTGACCCTGAATCCTGCCTGGGCATTGCCTGGGAGAGTGCTAGTTGGCAGGAGTCAGAGCTATGCTGGAGACTGTTAATTAAACATTCTGGATGACTGTGGGACAGTGACTAAGTTTCTGGCCTGATCCTGTTGAATTTGCTAATAGAGGCCTAGTAGTAATTCCTGTGTAAGGACATGTAGGAATTTCTATGGTACAGTACATTAATCTTGTAAAGGGATATGGTAGATTTGTTTGGTAAATCTTCAAAGAAAAACTGTACCAGTTTTGTACAGAAGTGGTTCATGGTCTACAGATGAGATGTAGTTAAGTATTTCTTTAGATCTGTACGTTTAACCCACTGTATGAGACATTCAGTCCTCAGTCAAAATATGAACTTGTGTCTTCTGATGGTTGGTATGTACAGGTAGATAGCGTACAGACAGTTGCTGCTGTACAGTCAGAGAATGCAGGGTATGCAGGATCTTGTGTCCCTGAGCATTTCCAGGCTTTCTGCATACAGTCTGTGAGGGAACTGTATGTTGAGAAGGTGAGCAAATCTTTCAATGTAAAAACTGTGTAAGCAAATGTTGCACTGACACTGTACTGTTTTTTCAGGAATTCGTGTGGCAAAGGAGCACTATCCAGAAAGTTTGATATTTGGCTAAAAACTTCTGAGATCAGAAGTTTGTCTTCATAGCAAAGGAAGTATCTATAGATACAGTGGCACAGGTTAAATATTTAATGTTAGAAATATCGATGCAAGTGTAATTACAAGAAGAGCTTTTATGTAACTTCAGAATACCTAACGTGCTCCTGAATTTTGAAATATACCTTTGCAGAAATAAAACTTTTTTTCTAGCTCAAGTTCAGATTGTCTGTAAGTGGCAGTCAATGTACATTCATCAAAACCTGTGCAGCAGTAGTACTGACTACCAGGACCTAGCCTGTATACTTTGCAGTAAGAAGGATGACAACAACTGCTAAATAAACTCTGCATTGCTGCCATTGTTTTTCTGTTCCAGTCTTGCATGCATTTGAAATCAAAAGAGAATGAACTTCTGCAACACTTCTCCATGCTAATAGGTCAAATTACTACTTAGTATAAATAGCAACAGTTGAAGTATAGAACACTTGGTGCTGTGTCATTAATAATAGTGTAAATTCACTCTTATGCAATAAATTTGAATAATGGTTTTCCTGCTTGAATAACGTTTCCTGAATAATGTTTTCACTGAGGCAGTGTATTCTATAACTGTACCTTAATGTTCTTTCAGACGTACTGATAATACATAATGTTTAAGCAAATGGCATGTATTTAACCTGAATATATGAAAATATAATTGTTCATTGGTGTGGTGCTTAGAATGCAAATTTTTTTAATGGAAAATTCATAATGTAATGAAAAATAATAGCCATGACGTGAGCAATAACGCATCCATTTGCAAAGTGTAACAAATCTTTATCAAGAATGTATTTATGCTTAACAAAATCATCCTTTTTGAAAGGCTCAGTATGTAAAAATGACAAATTAAATATTTGTCTGTTAGTGATCTGGTGTGATTTTTTGTCTTGAGTCTTGTATTACACTTTTATTGTTATGTACTGTCACGTATAATCACTTCAGTATGTGTAGTTCCCTGCCACAGAATGCTTTTTATCCTTTTGGTGGGAGTACGATTTCTGCTGTGATAATCATTCCTAGGACTGAATATGTTTATGGCTAATGCTGTAGGAAATTCTGCAGGTGCTCCATTTCAACATACTATAACATAGATTATTTAGGAAACAGATACACAACTGCTGCAATTGGCTGTTTAAGTATTTCCCCACTGGAACTGTAATCAGTGTAAGGATTAGAAACACTCTCGCCCCATGCAATGGGCAGCGAGTAACCCCAGTAAAAGCACCAAGAAAATACCTAGAAAAACGAGCTTATCTATCCACTGTGTTGACAGGGTCAATACATGTGGTCTCTAGTTAGTTGGTGACACATCACAGTTCATAACCTTTATAGAATGTGTTTGTAGCTAATGTCTTTTTATAGCACTCAGTATGTGATACTAGCTCCAACAGAGGCTTAGGGGTGCATGTTAAATAGTCTAGATTGAGCGCAAATGTTTGAATGTTTAGATAATTTAATGTGAACTAACAAAAATATCTTTTAGTTACTGAGCTCAGAAAGGGCTGCCAGAATATGTTTCATATCCTAAAGGTGAACCCTTAAATACAATAGGAGTGACCTATAATAGTAGCTGTGACCTTGCAAAGCTGTAGTTGTGGAAGTACCCATATTAACATGTTACTGTAGACTGGGGGTGATCTTGTAAAGTTCTTCTCACTGTCCTTGTTAATTGTGGTCTCATAGTGTAGAGACTGGCTTCTTTTAGCATGAAGCTAAGCTGGAAGATGCACTCCAGGTGCTGCCAGGCATCCATGTAATGGGGCCAGACCGTGGCTATTCTGAAGTAAATCCTCCCAAAACACGTGTAACGTCAATGTCAGCATCTCAGCGTGACCTTCTTTGTTTTACAGACCCACCCCTATTGCACCACACCACTTACCAACACAGGTGTAACCTATGTTGTTTGAAGAGCAGAAGACTGAATTTAGTGAAAGAGAGGAAATTGCAATGTGAAACTAATAGGAGAGAGCATGATAGGGTTATTCCATGCAAGCTAGCCCTTGAAGTTGATTTGTGCCCCAGAAATAAAATGGAACATAATTTGGAGGAGGCTCGCTAGAGCAATTGTTAGCCCTCTCCTCGAGCTATAAACTCAAAGTTAAGTTAAATCCTTACTTTCAATGTCTAGGACACTTGCAGATTTTAGGTAGGCAAAGTAAACGACTGGAAAGGTAGGTATCCAGCCTAATTTCAGACAAGGATTACATTTGTGGAGGTTCTTTGTTTGCTTGTTTTAGTTTATAGCAATTGTTAAAAAGCTGAGGCTAAGGCTTATTAGCTCAACTTGGCAACTAGGAAGGTATCCAGTAGCTAAATTCAGAATAGGTTTACATTTTTGTTTATTTTGCTTTTAGCTGTTTATAAAACCCTGAGGTACTAGTAAATCAGTGTTTTCTTTATTTTATCGTTAAGCCTGTCCAGTGTGCGGAGGACAGTGTTGGATGAAACTGCTGATCTTTGGCACTCTCCCTTTGCAGTTAACAAATGCAAATGAATCTATATATTCAGCCATGCCAGAAGACAGTGCACCCCAAAAAGAGTTAGAGGTCTCGGAGGCAGGGCAGCGTTTTGTCCAAGCTTTTTGTGTGGCCTGTTGTTGCTTGGTGCTTCATTTTGGCATTCAGTTCTGTCTAGCAGACACAAATAGCAGTTTTGCTTTTGCAGTGGGCAGATGGTTGATGGTTCCTTACAGCCCCTGGCAAACTGTGAAGCCTCACAGTAGTTATTAGAGCTTACTTTATATCTAAATGACAATGAAGTGTCCAACCCTGGTTATATTTTTAATGGAACTAGAAAAACTGCTGAATTTGTTATGTGTCTTCTCCTCCTTTTTTTTCCTCCCTTATATCTGGGAATATGCTTATATCTTACTACATATATATGGTTATATCTTAACTACGTTAGCGTGATAGATCTTCTAAACTATTTGACACTTCTTTTCTGTTGCCAGTTAGAAGAAGACCTGATAACACTTCATTGGAATAGAAATTGCAAAAATGTAGGACTGACCATGTGATAAATGTCATGCTTGCTTGTACTGGATGATTTCCAGGCAGCAGATTTATGTCAAATTAATGGCATTTTAGCGATACAGAGGCTGAACGTTTTCAAAGAGAGGATTAATTTACAGGAACTGCAGTTCATGACGGAAGCCTTCGGAGACTAGGCGAATCCTCTATGCTAGACTGCCAGAGGTGTGAGGGCTTACTTGTTTCCATGAAACTCAGCAGTACTTGGTGTACAAGTTGTTCATATGAAATACAGTGAGTTTGTTGATAGCCTCAGCTTCTGCAGGTGTCAGCTAGAGTAGAGGCAAAGTAGTAGAGGTTTGTGTAGAAGTTCTCAAGCAGTGCTCCTCTATTGTGATTCTCCAAGGTGAAGTCTGTTAGACTGCGTAGGAGAATAAGTTTTACATAAAACCTACTGGGGATAAGTTTAGGCTCTCTTTAGCTATGACAGACGGTAGAACTATTTAATTTATTTGTTCACAGTTTACCGTCTAAAAACAGTCTGATATACTTCATTTAAAAGGTGTGTGGGAGGATGATAAAGAGAAAGATTGCTGTTCTGTTGCACTGGGTGCTAGTGTCTGGAAGAAACTGGAAATTGTTCTTTTCCTAAAAGCCCCTGAGTACATTTGGTCCTGGGAAAGTGTTGGCCTGGAGAATGGATCTGATAAGAGGATGGGGAGGGAGTGGTAAGTACAGGCTGGGAGAAGGGAGTCAAGGTCAAAGCCAGGAATTTAATCTTAAAAGCGATGGGAAGAAAGAGACTTCTATAGGGACCTAAAGACTTGAGTCGTGTTGGTTCAGTCCAGGAAGGCACTGAAGAGTAAGAATGGATGAAAAGGACGAGCCCTCTCCTCACTGTTATTTGTAGGGAGGTTCCATACAACCTTACCAATCTCAGTTTAGATTTTGTGGAGAAAGTAAAATGTTTTGGAAGTAGGAAAGTAACAAGGAGAGGGAGGTTGTAATTTTAAGTGACCGCTCCTCTGTCCTTACTCTTCATTTGATAACTTGAATATCATTGTTCACATGCTAGTCTGAGGTGCCATTTGGATAGGATTCTTTATAAAAGATGGTGTATTAACTGTCCTTAACAAACTTTCTTCTTCTTTTACAAGCAATTGTGTATGGCTTATTGTTGTTCCTTCCTTTAGATACTTTATATGAGTATTATTTCTAGTGGCAGTTGCATAGATTTTTTTTTTCCCCAGAGCCCAATTATTTTTTAACTTATTCATTCATTTATTTATTTATTTTTATTGAATGATACTTTACTGTGTAACTGTTCCTTTGATTTCACCTAGATTACTTAGTTGAGAAATACATATATGTGGACCCAAGTAATTTGTTTCCGTTTTTCCAGAATAAGTTTTTGTACTCCTTTATCAATAAAAGGACTCTGTCGCAAGATTGATTGTGTTGGGGTAATATTGAAAACTTAGTACAGATCTCATTCTAGCTGCCAAGTCTGTGTCTGTTGCTGTTTAGGATTGTTATCTGGGGAAAAACAAAGGTTAGCGAAGGTGGAAAAAGTCTTCCTGTTCTTTCTGGACCTTCGCTAAGTGTTATTTTTAAAGGTTAATAACAGTTCTTTTCTTTCCTTAGGCAATGTTCAGTCTCTGCATGGTTGAAAGTGGAGCTGATGAGGTGAATTTACATGGTGTCACAAGCGTAGGTTTAAAACAAGCCCTGGACTTTGCATATACTGGACAGGTACTGTACAGTTCTTCAAATTAAGAGGTGCAAATGAAAGCAAATTGTGATACAAACTAAAGACTACCCTTACAGAAGTGTCAGAAATGATTATTTTAGTGTGCTGCCCATTACAAGGTCATTAGAGTTAAACAGTATATCCAAAGTAAGATCGTTTTTTCTGAAGAGAGATTGTCTAATCGAAAACACCTGCTGTTCGTGTGTGTTGTTCCCCGGCAGTGAACCATGTAGGACTCCTATGCCTCTTTTGTGGTGGCCTGCCTGCTCATACAGATTTAATGTGAATTGATTCCACCTGCTAAATAAGATGCAAAGAAAGGAAGAATATTCTAGATAATTTTTATAATAATAAATGTTTATGATACTCTACTGCTGTGTAAGCAGTCTTTTATTCTCTAGGCAGATGCAGTCCAAGTATCATTGCACATGCTTGTAGATACAGTACATCTTTATTGCAGCATTTTTTTTAATGGTAGCAGGTTGTTTATCGTGTTATGTTTCTGGAATAAAAGCCAAAACAGAACTCTAGGGAATGCAGTGATGTCCCTCTTTCCCCTCTCCAAAACAAAAAGTGTATGTGTGTATAATTATATGTATGTATGTGCATGTGCGTATGTATGTGCGTGTGTTTATTTATGTGTGTGCATATATGACCTGTCATTGCTATGCGCTTCATGCCTGAGCACTGTGTTAATAGTAGTGTATGACTTCACCTCAGTTTAGAGTTCACGCGTAGTGAGCTCAGATCTGTTCACACCTAGCCATGGAGACATGCTATTTCTATTTCGGACTCTAAAATTCCAGGTAACCAAACTAATTCTGGAAATACTGCTACAGCAACAGTTGAATTCATCAATGTGTTTTCACTTATTACTTAATTTTGAAACAAAAAGCTTCTCTTCGTATTTCATTATTTCAGAGGAGTTGTTGGATTGTACAAATTTAATTAAGGCGTCTGCACCATACTGTGGATTGAGTACATGGCCTTAATTTTTTCAAAGAAGGGGAAGTACATAGAAGTAAGGAAAGAAATATTTTGTTACTTGTTTTAAAATAATTATTTTCATCACCTGCCCACACAATAGTTAATAGTTTAGTATTTGTATTATAGATTAGCCCTTGAAGCTTTCATCTTTTGCTATTATGGAAAATGGAACTTATTCAAAATTTCCCTTGAGATAAATAAGAGATATAAAATATACCATGCTATATTACTGGATGGCTGGAGGTCCTGATGTATGGCTTCTAATCTCTATGCTTTTTATTTTATCTTCCGTTGAAAGGTAGTTAAACTGATAGATAAAATTGCACAGATCTTTCTTGTACTGTTGAGTATCTGTATCGTGCTTGAAGTCAGCTGAGGCTATAGGTCACTTTTCTGAAAAGAGAGCTCTTGCTGCGAAACAGAGGTATCCAAAAGATGTTGGACACTTTCCAAAGCTAATTTTGAGATGCTGGATAGTAATTTACTTGTATTTGTATTTTCTTCTCTGATGTGAATAGAGATACTCTCTGTCTTTGAGTTAAATTCAAATTCTAATAAATCTGTGCAAAATATGTAGAGAACCTTGAAAATATGGATATGTTTGTTTTTTTTAAACCGACAATCCACCCACTCCACCAACCCCTGCTTCTAAGATAATATCTTCAGCTCCGTAGTGAATAATAGGTGACTTTTAGCCTTGATCCCACACAGACTTCTCAGTATTGCATTTTCAAGTATGACCTACTTTGAATAAATGCGTCGAATTTTTGAGTTATAAATACATGTGCCAATAGGTATAGTTGCTCACATATATAAGCATTTGTAGGGCAAAGTTTTGCACTCCGTCACTTTATCAGATATACCAAATGCTACTTTGAAGCACAGACAAATGACAGAGTTCTGTTATAAAGATGTCTCTGCAAGCATAACTCAATGATATGCAGGTCTGAGAACTAGGAACACTGAATTTTCCCTTTTCCTTGAAATTGTGTTCTTGCCCTGGTTTTATACATATTGAGCCAATATTGCTTATATACGGATTCAAACTGGTAGAATCTTGGTGAACATTTCAAGATAGCAAGCGGGAGTAATCCATAAAGGCTATTAATAAATAAGTTGAGCAGAGCATGCTTACTGTCAGTGTGTGTTGTGAAAATGGAGTCGTCTTTAGTTGGAGTGTGTAAACTCTTTCTGTTTCTTCTCGTTTCCAAAGAAAAATTGGTCTGTCTTAGTTATGCAAAATTCAGTCATGCCATTTACAGCCTTGTTTTGCTTTGAAAATGGAAGTATCGAGATACGATCTGATGCACTTCTAAAGAATATAAATAAATAACAAAAAAAGATTTCATGGGATCCACTTTTATCACTTTGGACCACAATGTTGGTCCTAAAAGCTACTGTTTATTTAGAAAAACGCTGTGGAACTAGTATCAATGACAATTTAGGGACAGTCTTAAGGGATTCCTGTTACATGTAACATAATATGTAAACAGATTAATATTAAATTTGGCTTTCTTCTCTTGATTTTTGCAATAATATTTCGCTATTTACATTCAATTTGAATGTATTGTAACTGAAATGCAGTTTTCCATATAAAATAGTTTATTGGAGACATCTGGTGGAAATATTTAATATTGCATGATAATAATGTTTGATGCTTACATTTATTTAAAGTAATTAAAATTGAAAAATATATATAATTTTCAGGATGACATTGCAATCTGAAATGCAATTCTGACATCCTTGCATTCTTTTTTGATTTGAAATGTGGCTATGGACTTAAAAATACAGACAATAATCTTCCTATCTACATAGGCGGGCAGTGTCTTATTATAATTACTGCTGGAAATCTTTTGCTTGGATGTGATCCTGGGCAATATGCTCTAGAGGTCCCTGCTTGAGCAGGAGGGTTGGACTAGATGATCTCCAGAGGTCCCTTCCAACCTAAACGATTCTGTGATTCTGCTTTTAAGGAAAATTGATTTTTCAACAGAAGAAAAGATTGTCATAAAACTCAAGTTAACTATAAATAATATAATAATTCTAACTGAATTAATACATTGCTATGGTCCCTAATCATGTAATAACAAAGAAAGAAACCTTGGTACAGAAATGAATAAAAATAACCAAAAGGAATAACAGCAGAATCTGGTTTTGTTCATCAAGAGTAAAGTTGAGACAAAATAGAGATAAAGCTTCAGCAGTGTGTTCTATACATGTAGGTTCTCAATAATCCACTAATAATGAAATTTTGTTAAGAACTGTTAAGCAAGCAGTCTACTTAAAACAGGAGTATAGCAGCCTGGTTACGAGGGTTATTTTCCCTTTGACAGGATCTTTCCAGAGTACACTGTGATTTCTGTGAAAGGCCAAAGCCCAGATACAAAGATGAATTTAGGCACCATAATTCTGAGTGTTGTGTTATGCAACTAATGGTTTCTTATTTCCACAATCAATTCTAGGGCGTTGAGGTATCCTGTTCAGTGCACCAAAGGAGTTAGGAGCCACAAACCCAGCTGGTTTATATTTTCTCTTGCAAATCTACAGTGTGTAAATCCAGTGTTTACAGTGACTAGATTCCAGGTCCTGTGTGGATTTTACAGCTGTGATTTCTCTTTTGGAGTTAGGTGTCACCGTCAGCTGTTGTCTCTCATAAGGGATCCTAATTATTTCTCACTGCCCTTACTGTCACGACCATAATGTTCTAATGAAAGAATGAGACTTATATGGGGATGTAAGCCTTTACTTATGAAGAGTTGAATCTACATTGCCTGAACTTCCAGGAGAGAGCTTTTATGCCAGACTATAACGCAGTCTAATGTGGATTGTACCTTCAGTCTTTCTGGGTGAGGCTGAAGACTGAAAAACGCTGAGGTTTGGAGGAAGCTATGTCTTAAATACCTTCTTTCATGGGCTTAACTGTTTTACCATGTACTACTAGTTTTTCAGAACTGGGAGATATGACTCTTTTCCTGTTTTAGTTGGCTGTGCCTTTTCTTCATAAAAGGGCTCTAAGGTCATGCTCTCTTTTACTTAAGAACTGGTAGCAATAAAGCCATTCCTATATGCCAGGATCTCAGTGATTAGATTGGTCACCCTTTTTTCCTTACAGGAGTGTTTTACAAGTGTCAGGTGTACGCTGGAAGAAAGGTGGATGAGGTACAATCAATACATTAACTATTTCAAATATGAATGCAGAGAAACAGTTTCTGAGCAGGGATTGGAGTTCATGATGCCTTTCACTTAGGTAAGGGTCTTAACCACTGAGTTAGAGAGTCATGATCATCAACCTCCTTTTTTTTTTTTTTTAAACTTTTTTGAGTTTTTAACTGTTCTGTTATCAAGAGGCATACTCTCAGTTGGTGGACCAGGACATCTCTTGAATAGGCTGGTTTAACTGGGTGGTGAGTCACTCACTGGTTACAAGAAAAGGTGCTTGTGATCAAAAGGAAACCTTTAGGCCCATGGAAAGTTTCAGTGCTGAAAACAGAGGCTGTTATGAAGTGCAAGTGTCACAGGACAAAGAAGCAGTTTAAACTCAAGTTTTGAGTATCTTGATTTTTAGATGGAGGCTCTGGCATTCCTTCTTAGATGTAGGTCCAACCAACTGTGTTATTTCTGTTAATCTCTTATATATAAAATCTAAGTGATATCATCATTTGAATCAGCTGTCAGAGCCTATGGTATAGCTTCAAGAAAGAAGAATTGTGCTAGAGCACTGAGTTTAGTTTGCAGTGGATGATTGTGGTCCTAATTCAAAAAAAAAATACAAGTACACAGCCTGAGTCTTTTGTATGCTGCAATGCTTTGTTAACTTGGATCTTTCCTCTTTGTAATTGCATTCTATCACGCGTCTTTAATGTGTGGTAATGAGTAATAATATTTTGCATTTAGATAGTATTTGTATATGAGGACCTCAAAGCAAATGACAAAAGCAAGTGAGCGTTGTCCTTACTTTACTGCATCGTAGACAGGAAAGTGGAGAAAATGACTTTCTAAAGGCCGCACAGCAAACCACACAGCAGCTTAGTAAGGCTTAATATAAAGTTCTCCTGACCAAGTCCTATTTTCTAACTAATTAATCTTTTTTCTTTTTCAAAACCATAATATTTTTGCTGCTATGTTAATAAAAGGTAAGTTTGTCTCCTGGAAGTTATAAAATTATTCTAAATTGGCAAAGCTAAAAAGAAAAAATCAGTGAGGCAGCCCTGATATATAAGGGTCGTCTACTGTTTTATGTTCAGCTCTTTCTCTAAAAGCAAATTGTGGGGTAGCTCCCGCTGTTGCATCTCCTTAGACAGCCGAAGATTAGTGCACAGTCTTACACACTGCCTGTAGAAAAAAAACAAACAAACAAACAAAAAAGATTACATTTTCCTGAAAGCTACATATGAAGTTGTATTTATAATGGTAAGAAAATGGGCTTTAAACTTTGATTTTTCTTAGCATATTTTTATTAGCATACTGTTGTTTTTACTTGCATAAAAAAGAGGAACAGCGAATTTTATTTTACTCACGAAATGATAACACAGAGACAGTCTTTAATAAGTAAAGATAAGTATGTCATGCTAGGTACAAATTGAGAGCTACATGTTAGTTTACCAAACAGATTTCATAAATTGATAGGATTACCATGGGGTGATTTTTGAATGCATATGTGCAAACCTACAGTAGTTAAATTACTGCCTCACAGCCCTTTTGTGATTTTTTTTTTTTTTTTTGGTCAAATGCTTCAGCTCCTTTAATAAAAACAATGAAAAAGTGAAAGATCTTCCCAGATGGTAAGAAATAGTACAAATAATTATTTGCAAGTACCACTATTTCTCCTGATAATTGCTTTGATTCCTTTACAAAATCTTGACTTTTACCTCTCATCAAAACCCCCTCTTTTGATAATGACAGTTTCTCCTAGGGATTAACTGGTATTTCATCTTCCATTTTCAGTTAAGGTTGTGGGGAGACAGGTAGAAGGATCTTGACACTTACTCCGTTAATCCTTGCTAGCTCATTTGGGGGTGAGGTATATTGCAAAGCTGTATTGTGTGTGTTTATTTTCTTAGATAAGTGACTTTCTGGTTCCTGTATGAGGCAGTTCTACCACTTGCCTTTTGACAAAAATGAATCATAGGGTTCAGTTAAACTTACTGGAGTCCTTAGCGGAGGTGCAGGGGAGAGTGTCTTCAAATATCTTTGTTCTTTTCTACAAGGGACAACTCAAAGTCAGCCTAAGTCAGCTGCAGACCTCTGGGAGAGGGAGATGAGAGGGAGGAAACAGCTGAAATATTCAGTGCAGTTTTCTACAGCTTTCTATGCCATTCTTATATTGCTTAGAGACTGTAATCAAACTGATTTTGCAGCATTTGCCTGATTTTGAAAGAGTTGAAGTAGAGTGTGCTTGGGGGGGGGGAGGGTGAGACTCAGTCTAGAAAAGAGAGAGAAGGAAGATTCTTAATGAATTACCTGAGATTATTTTAGAGCTATCTGGTGAAATTGTAGGTCTGTCACATTCCTGTAACACTGAATCAACAGCCACAGGAGCTGCAGGATTCATGACATCGTCTGGGAAAATTGATTACAGCAGGACTATGCGTTACTATAAATATCTATTTTACAACCCTTCCAGTGTAATTTCAGGGCCAAAACCATAAACTTGAGACTTAGAAACAATGAAAAAGGAAACATCCAATATTGTCAGGAGAATAATCTTGTTTCAGTACCTAGCACTAGGTTACTAGTACTAGGTCTCAGATTCACAGTTAAATTACAGAGAGTCCGGAAGGCTTAGAGAGATATGGAACTTCATGAACTCAGTTTATGTAGGTTATTGTAGAGAAAGTTAAAAGTTTTATGTTACTTGCTCTGGATAGATATGAAAATGTGCACAAGAAAGCGCTTTTCTAGAGTTGAGAGTAATCATAGTACGGAAACATCTTACCCAAAAAGTAGTGAATTTGCTTATAGTCTTAGTTGATATTCCATGCATTCAACATTCATTCTCATTCACGTTTCTGGAAAATGTTATGACGTGTATCAGAAATGGTGGCCCTAGTTGTTCCTTCTGGTCCTGGCTAATGAGATATCTGGGTTTTTGTAACGAGTATTATCAAACGTTATATGTTTAGGCTTTGGACAGTTGCATGCAGGGGACTAGAACATTTTTCTTCAGCTCAGGTTTCTTGAAGCAGCACTCCTCAAGATGCGAGGAGCACAGAATTCAACCATGAGTAAGGCATAACTGTTAAATGATTGAATGAAATGCAGTCTAAATTGGTCTAAAAGAACCAATTTTTTCAATTTTTTCAATTGATTTGAAGCATGGAAAGTGTTCTCTGGATGGGGGGAAACAAATGGTACTTTTGTTAGATACCTATCTTTTTTGAAATGCCGATCACTGCATGTGGGTCAAGAAGGAATTTTCTCTTGCGTCAGGCTGTCAGGAACCTTAGGAATTTTTTTGCTCTTTCTGTGTCAAATTCCTTATAGTTTACTTTTTAGAATTGTCTGATATAACATTACCTATTTCCCTACTGTTACAGCATAATGCAGTGTTATTTTTAGTGTCAATTATGTCACTACCTCATTTATTCGATTGCCCCACAAATGCTTGTGTGGAAATGAGCAGGGAACATAGGGGAGTGTCCAGGATCAGTGAGGTGTTAGAACTGGGTCCTGAATCTCATCATCTTTGCCTGGGCACACAGTTTAGACTCCATGGCTCTGAAGTAGTTTTAGTTTAGTGTCTTGAAGTGCCTGGATGAAATATTGTGCCCTGCAGGATGCAGGGGATAGATTTAAATGATCCAGTTTGTTTTCCAGATTTAAACATCATGGAGGTGACAGTTGACCTTACCTTCCCCCTTCCGTCTTGGGCTGTTACTTTCTTTGTTAACAAGGACAGTTACAGAATTTCATTCTCATTCCCTTTTGCTCATTGCTGCCTTCTTTGCTATTTCCATACACATTTTGTGGGGCCTGTGCCAAGGTGGGAGGTGTGTATGTTTTTATTTTATTTTTAAGAAAAATGCATTGGAGTAAGAGAAGTTTTGCAGTCTGAGCAGTGCAGGGAGGGGACTTGGGAAGTCATCCCAGAACTGTTTGTGAGAAAGGACAGTAGCGCATATGCCGCTCCCAGCTCAAGAAGTCATACCTACTAGATGTGCTGTGTTGCCAAGAAGTCTCCCTGTGAAAACTGATTAAGGGGAGAGGCAAGATGTTGTGTGTGGTCCCAGTAATCTTTTTCCGCACTTACACAGGGCTCAGAGATGTGCTGTGTTGGAGGGGATGCAGGATGAGTAGGGAAGGGAAAGAGGGAGGTATTGGAGGACAAATGAATGTTTTAGAACAACTGCCCAGACATTTGGTCAGGAACCATGGAGCCGACTATAAAATTGCCCTTTCTGCATCAGAATTGTGCTTCAGAAGCTCAAGTTTAATTTACAATACAAGATTTCAATTTCTTACATTTGTGCAGCAGCTTTCCTCAAAGATATCAACTAAGAATAAATAGAATCAGATAATATCTCTAAGAAATTGTGTGATCTGCCTTTGTGGATGCTGTGCATTCTGTTGCAAAGAAGCACCTATTCTTTTTTGCCTCTTTGCTGTCCCTTGCTTTACAGATCTCATCACCAGATAAAGTGAACTAAATTTAGTGCAAGCTCTTTTAGGGATCTGTAGGATGAAGGGTAGAATGGCTACCTTGAAGAACAGGATTCCTGTCTGAACACAAAGTAGTTGTGGGGGAGGAGAAAATAACTTGGCCAGTGAGGTCAATAAGAAAGTGTGCGGTGCCTCAGACCTAGGGATTTGGGAAAGTAAGTATACAGGGAGATGGTAGATAAGCTGTTTTTCTTGGGTAATTCTTGGGTGACATCATAGGCCAGAGAAGAGTTGAGAGCATAATGAAAATTAACCCTCAGAAGTAAGAGCTGAAGAGAGGGCTGATTGTAATACGCTGCCAGATACAATATCTAAATTGCACATAATTAATCTTAATATAAAAATAGCACAGAGAACGGTCTTAAGATGATAGTTTTACACAACAGCAAATCATTCACTGGTGAAGACTGCAAAGTTGACTGAAGTTGATGGCTGCAAATTACACCATCTGAGTCTCTGCCCTTATGTATTTGATTATGCCTATTTGATTAGGTCTGGGGATGGAGTAGGGAAAGTGATTAAGTTTCTGCCTTTAGTTTTCGCCCTAATACAGAATCACAGAATGGCTGAGGTTGGAAGGGACCTCTGGAGATCATCTAGTCCAACCTCCCTGCTCAAACAGGGTCCTCTAGTGCACGTTGCCCAGGATCGCGTTCAGGCGGGTTTTGAATATCTCCAGGGAAGGAGACTCCACTACCTCTCTGGGCAACCTGTTCCAATGCTCTGTCGCCCTCACAGTGAAGAAGTTTTTTCTCAGGTTTAGGTGGAACCTCCTGTGGTTCAATTTGTGCCTGTTGTCTCTTGTCCTGCCACTGGACACCACAGAGAAGAGACTGGCCTCATCCTCTTGACACTCCCCCTTCAGATGCTTGTACACATTGATGAGATTGCCTCTCAATCTTCTCTTGTCCAGGCTGAACAGGCCCAGCTCTTGCAGTCTTTCTTCCTAGGAGAGGTGCTCCAGCCCTCTAATCATCTTGGTAGCCCTCCGCTGGACTCTCTCCAGGAGTGCCATGTCTCTCTTGTACTGGGGAGCCCAGAACTGGACACAGTACTCCAGGTGAGGCCTCCCCAGGGCTGAGGAGAGGGGCAGGATCACCTCCCTCGACCTGCTGGCAACACTCTGCCTAGTGCACCCCAGGATACCGTTGGCCTTCTTGGCCACATGGGCACATTGCTGGCTCAATACTTTGTGATGAATTTTGGAGGTGTGAATGCAAAGTAGATCTTGTTTTCCTTTTCTTTAATTCTCTATCAGTGTCAATCTGTAGACCTCAGAGCTATTATTTTGATGGTTAGATAAACAGAGGAGAGTTAGCCACTGTGTGTATTTAGTGTGTGCTTAAAGTGGTATTTATGTGCATTTACTGTTAAGTTTCAGCTGAACAGCCTGTAGAGCATATAAACAGCTGTGCTGGTGGAAAAAAGAAAAAAAAAAGAGTTCTAGTAATTGCATTAATGTATAGAGGTTAAGAGGCTTTGTAGTAATTGCCGGTTGCCCCAAGTTCAGTACAAGCAGAATTATTCATTGTGTTCCTTTTTATTGTGGATTTCCCTACCATGCAGTTTGCTGGTGGTGAACATTTAGCACAGATCAGCTGGTATTTTTGCCTATATCCAAATAAATATTAAGTTAGAATTCAGACAGTTCCACTTAAGGTGAAGTCTTGGGGAAGAGAAACAACAGACTTTCCTCTTGGGAATAGCAAAGGTGAATGTGTTATCTCAGCAGAGTCTCATCTTGCATGGGCTAGGAAACCTGTAAGAAATGAGGAAAAAAAAAACAAAAAAAACCTCTTTGCAAAATCAGTTACGGTATCAAAGTTCTAACTATTTTAGTTAGAAGTAAAAGTTTTGGCTATTGGAAAATAACGTTAGGCTCTTTAAAGTATCTTCCACTTTAAAATAAACTTTTGTTGCTGACTCTGTGAAGATCAGCTCTAGGTAGTAACCAGTGACCCTTCTTGCCTCTGGTCCTCATCTCATGATGCTGCTCATTATGTATTATTTGTAAATGGATTGCTGTAGCTTTAAAATGCATTAGTATATCACTGTTAAATATGGCTTGTATCTATGCCTGCAAGATTGTAATCTGCTTAGGGTTCTAATTCTCTTTATATTGTGTCTTTAACAATATTAAGCCTGTGGCTGGCATTTAATAAGTAATGTGACCTCAGTCCAGATGACAGAACTTGCTTGGTATAAACGATACCTGAATAATAAGCATTGCAGGTCTAATGCAGTGCGACCCTGAAGAATATTAGCAGTTTGTTTTGTCAGTCTGACCTTGAGTTCTCACTTGAAAAGTCTTGACAGTGCTACACAATTTTTTAATTGTATATATGAAAGGTGTTTTTGTAGTTGAAATCCTCTCCAGGTTTCCCTTGAATGGTATACCTCTCATCATCTATAGCAGCCTCATTAGCATCAGCTGAAAACCTAGATTATGCTGGGCCTGATTCTCATTTACATTAAGATCTTTCTATTTCTTTTTTGGCTGAGTAAAGGAACTGTTATACTGCATATAAATTACATGTATGTTCACCTCAAACTTAAAACTTGTGCAAATTACCATATGTTAAGTATGACAGAACTTGATGTAAATTAGTTCTTGGTGTAGACAAGAATTGATTCCTTTCTCTCCTATTCCTAAAATATCAGCTGTATTGGAGACAATATTGTTTTTGCTTAAAGAGATCTCTACATATTTTTGAGGTGATGAAAGAAATAATTTGACTGCAGAAGATGGAGATGAGTGTATGTCTCCTTTTGTATGCCATCCTCCTCATTCTACTGCGTTTGGGACATGTAAATAGTGCTATGAGGTGAAACTAAACCATGTATGCAAAATTAAAAAAAAAGGGGGGGGGGGGGCTGAAAGAAGCTTTACCTCCCTGTGGAGCAGGAAGAGACTGACCTCATGTGGTATGAAATCAAAGCAGCCGAGGGAAATACTTGCAATGAGGATAAAATTGTGAACAAACTTAGTATCTTTGCAGAATTAATATTTCTCATCCATTTCTGATTTTTATGGATGCTGCACCATTTGTCTTGAAATAATATTAATTTTTGGTACTTCGTAATATGATTGCTGATAAAAAGAAATTGACCAGTATCTGTGATCCTAAAGATTTTTCTCGTGTCCTGAGAGGGATGCTTTAACAAGCTGACCTCAAGACAGCAGGCTGGGAACTGAGGCCAGTTATCCTGGCTGCTGCCTATACATTATTTTTATTGAAATGAGTAGGAGTTTCATGTGAACAAATGTCAGGATAATCAGTCTTAGTTTGTAAGCCCTTTCTGGCATTCCCCCAGTAGCGTTCTCACTCCGTGCCTTCACAGCCTTGCTCTGTAAAATGAAGATAGTGGTTAGGAAAATTATGAAGTGATACCGTGCAGAATCGGAAGGGTGTTCCTATATTTTTACAAGCAGGAATAATTCGGAGACTTCTGAATCAGTTCTCTTGGCCTGCTTCTGTTCTTTTGGTTGACTTACATTTCTGAAGTACCAAAGGCCTATAGTGTTTTCTACAAATACTCCGAGTTCTACCTGACAAGCCTTCTGTTTTTTTCTTTACAGATCCTCTTGGAGCCAGGGGTGATTCAGGATGTGCTAGCAGCTGGGAGTCATTTGCAGCTGCTGGAGCTTCTCAGTTTATGTTCTCACTATCTCATCCAGGTGAGGCTTTTCTGCCTGATTATTAACCATTTCTTTTTGGTAAACATGTGTTCTAAGCCTAGTTTCAGTAGGATAACATTAGTACAGTACCTGGTCTATTCAAATTGGCAGTAAACTGTGTATCAGGAGACCTGAATTTTTTTGTCTGTCATTGGCAGAGCATTAATTTGTGCTCAATGCTTTCTCTTCCCATCCATTTTAGTCATTTTAGACCTGAAAGCAAGCACGGTCCATTGATTAACGTCAACACACAGTAATTTGACTCCCTCTTCTACCAGAGAATTCACTTTCTTCTGCCTTAGTTTCCTGAATGTTAAGTGTTTCCCTGTTGTGGTCATGACTAAGACACTTAAGTATTTACAAAAGAATATTCATGCATGTTCCAGGACACATTTGCCACTCAAAGTGTAAGGCTTATTACAGTGATGCCTTAACTGGCCTCATTCCCATAATGCTAATAACAACCACAACATTAGTGCTGTCATTTTTGAAGCAAAAAATCTGAATCCAATAACTTTTTTTTTTGTGCTTGGCTGTAGGAAGTAGCTCATGGTAGGAAGAACGTTAGCTTTGATGGGTATCAGTGAAAAGCTTTGTTTAAAAAAAACTGGTATTAGCAGTTCTACAGAACTGTTTCCCTATCTTTGTAATCTTTCAATATTGTTTCTGAAGTAGGGCACTTTGGCTGTATTTCTGCAACAGTTGACAACTGGGCATGGAAGTGCATGTCAGCACAGTGCTCTCCGTATGCGCTTGCCTTCCAACAGCATAACTGCCTTTGAACAGTCTGAGCATACTTGGCAGCATACTGAGCTATTGAGTACTGTAGGCATGCAAGATCTTATGTTAAGAGCCTCAGGATGCACTTGAAGGCTCGGTGTCTTATGGAGAAAGAGTGTGTTCTTTGAGTGTAGCCTCAGGGAAGCCTTCAAAATGTGTGCTCAAACAGTGAGGTGGTACTAATTTTGGCATTATAAATTGATTAGAAAACTAAAGAAGCCGACAAAGTTGAGCAATTTGCATCAGTTTGGATTCAGGGACTGTAAAGAAAGATTGAATTATTTTTAGAAAATGGAGATGAAATGTAATGAGATAGTCAATTTGAGAAATAAGAAACGGTAAATGCCAAATAACACACGCAACCGTTTGGCCTATCAGTTGTCAGATAGGCAGTTGCTTTAAGAGAGGCATGGGAAGGGATTATATAATGAAGAGGAAGGTATAGGTCCAGCTTTCATAGATGTAAAGCATATTTAATGCCCCATAGCAAATCAGTCAGTATGAGCATGTCTCTGCCTCTTACCTGCTCTGTCTTTGCCAGAAATTGGACCACAGAGACCATTGTGATAAAGAAGCTGGGAAGGTATGGAGGAGTAGGGAAGGAGCTGAGCAGTACAGTGCTGGTGAGGAGGGACATGAGAAAATTGTGAGAGAGGAGCAGGTATAGGCCCAGTTTAAGTGCTTTACTGACTACCCCCTTGACTTGTGCTGAGTAGCTGCTGTTATTCGTAGCACAGAGTTAACTGTGCTTTGGATCTACTACACGTGTATATGCAAGCCACAATCGGGCATTTAGGAACAGTCTGTGAATGAACTGAAAAAACAGAGCGAACAATCATTGCCCCCAAATTACTTTGTTACTTACAGACCGGTAAAAATCGCAGTGGATGTGAATGTCCGTAAGTGGTTTCTCAAACGATGTGAAAGAGCTCTGTTGCATTCTCAGTAGTATGCCAGTGTAGAGTAACTGGAGCTATACTGCTGTAAAAATCCTGAGGAAGTAGGACCCAAAGCCAAGATCTATAATGATGGAGGTAGAAGAATAAGGGGGAGAATACATATTGGCAGATAGAGAGCAGAGATACTTCTGTAAAGTATTTTTGAATCAGAGTTTCATTGTAAGGTATTGAACCAGCGTGGACATCCATGGGATGACTGTAGCCTACATCATCTCAGGCTCTAAACTGTATTTTACTCTTCTCACTGCATTTATTTACCAGGTTCATCCCTGAGAAAGGATATCTATGGACAAATTTGCAGTCTGAATAGACCAGAGAAAGGATTTATCTGCCTTATTTCTTCTGCAGAGTTGCAGTCAATGCAAGTAATCAATGTTGGGTAGTCGTGTAGGTCTTTTTAGCAGAGGTTAACAACAGTTTGTGCATAAATAGACTGTGATATCTTCCAGGGTCCAAAATAATTATATGAAGTATCTATTTATCTTGTAATATCTATTACTTTATATTAGTACAATCTAAAAGCAAACTTAGAATAGTTAAAGAAGGCTTCCTGAAAACCATTAATCACTGCTGCAGTTGGGAACTGGGGAATCTTGTCACACCTGACCTCACCTGCTATGATACAGAGGCTGGGAGAGAGAATAATCATTACCAATTCTCCTCTTCGCAATGTTGATTTTGAGTCTGAGTGCTACCACATTCTTAGTTTAGTGTAACAGTGAATTTCTTTCTTGCTGTTTTGAATGATTGATATCTCATGAGCTTAGCTTGTCTAAACATAATGTCAGGAAATATAATATGTAGGGTCTAGTTGTCGTCTGTTATTGTTGTGTAGCGATGATGCAAAGTTTTTACTTGTTAGGGTTCTCTTTATTTTTGGAGGCTGAACTTAGCTTTGAGTAAGAGTTCTGTTCTTATTGTTAGAGCTTGTTATAGCTCTTCTTCTTTCTCCCTAGATAGTCTAAAAGTTTGTCATCTTCTGGCATTCAAAATTGTTTGATATCTTCCTAACACTTTTATCTGGGCCCATTCAGTACTCTATAGATGTCAGTAAAGAGCATTTTTGGCTGCAAATGGCATTGGTTTGGCCCATGTTTATTCCAAGGCATATTTGTAATCTATGAGGTACCAAAGACTACTATACTGCTCTAATTCATCTAATTTATCTTGTTGAAGATAATTTGCAGTGCACCAGGGGCTGATTCATTTCCAGCCAACGCTGACTTTTATATTCACTGATCTTTAAGGAATTTCCTCTCAGTTGTCCCAGAACAAACAAAATCTTAATTTGACTTTAGGATAAATCCTGGTTCTTATAGGCTAACCAGCTTAAAACAGCTTATGTAATTGTTGATAAATCTCAAAAAGATTTCTATAACAAATTGTTTGAATCATGAATATGGCATTTCTACCAAGATTTTTTTGATCAAAGGCGAGACAGAAAAAACAAGAGAGGAGCATTCTTCCCCCCACGCCGCATTAGATAATATCCTTATCTAAAAAATTTGTGATAGCATGACAAAATTGACGCTTCTGGTAACACTGCTGGTTTACTAAGTGTGTTTTCTCATTTATGAATATAACACATTACTGTCAAATACTCTGTAGTATCTAATCACAGCTTAGTCAGGATTGGTAGGGACCTCTGGGAATCAGCTGGTTCAACCCCCCTGCACAGGGGAAGGTCACCTCCTGGGCAGTTCCCCAGGGCAATGTCCAGTTGGGTTTCGAATATCTCCGAGGATGGAAGCTCCACAACCTCTCTGGGAAACTTGTTCCAGTGTTCAACCACCCCCATAATAAAGAAGTGCTTTCTTTATTTCGAGTGGTGTTTCTTGTGTTTCAGTTTGTGTCCGTTGCCTCTCATCCTATCACTGAGAAGAGTCTGACTCCATCCTTTCTACATCATCCCATCAAATATTTATAAACATTGATAAGATTCCTCCACCCACCCATCCACCTCAGGCCTTCTCCTCTCTAGGTTGGACAGTCTCTCAGCCTCTCCTCATATGAGAGGTATTCCAGTCCCTTAGCATCTTGGTGGCTCTTTGCTGGACTTACTCTACCAGATCCATGTCTGTCGTGTGTTGGGGAGCCCAGCATTGGAACCAGTGTTTCAGATGTGGCCCTGTACAGTGCTGAGCAGAGGGGAAGGATCACCTCTTTTGACATGCTAGCAACAGTCTGCCTAATGCAGAGGAGAATACCACTGGTCGTCTTTACGCACAAGGGCACATTGCTGGTCTGTGTTCAACTTGTCCGTCAGAACCTGCAGGTCCTTCACTGCAAAGCAGCACAACTATCTGGTGTATGAGCCACTCCTCCCAGGTTTGTATCATCGGCGAACTTGCTGAGAATGTGTTTGGTCCCATCATCCAGGTCATTAATGAAGAAGTTGAACAATTTTGGTCCCAGTATAGACCCTTGGGTGTGACCACTAGTGACCAGCCTGCAGCTGAACTTTGTGCCCCTGGTCACATTCCTGTTGATTGTTTTGGAATAGAAATACCATGTGGATTCCATTCCTTCTGTTAGGCAATAATTTCAGACTTGAATTGTGCAAACTTCCCCCTCCCTCAGTGCTGTATCTTGAATTGTTTTTACTCTCTTGCTTCTGCTGTTTAGGGTTTTTATTTTCACAAGGGCGCATTGCTGGCTCATGCTTAACTTCTTGTCCACCAGCACTCCCAGCTCCTTCTCTGCAGAGCTACTTTCCAGCAGGTCAGCGCCCAGCCGGGACTGGTGCCTGGGGTTCTTCCTCCCCAGGGGCAGGACCCTGCACTTGCCTGTGTTGAACTGCAGGAGGTTCCTCTCTGCCCACCTCTCCAGCCTGTCCAGGTCCCTCTGAATGGCAGCACAGCCCTCTGGTGTGTCAGCCACTCCCCCCAGTTTAGGATCGTCAGCAAACATGCTGAGGGTGCGCTCTGTGCCTTCCTCAAGGTCATTGATGAATATATTGAACAAGACTGGGCCCAGGACTGACCCCTGGGGGACACCACTAGCCACAGGCCTCCAACTTGACTCTGCGCCATTCACCACAACCCTCTGAGCTCGGCCATCCAGCCAGTTCTCAAGCCACCTCACCGTCCACTCATCTAGCCCACACTTCCTGAGTTTACCTAGGAGGATGTGATGGGAGACAGTGTCCAAAGCCTTGCTCAAGTCCAGAAAGACAACATCGACTGCTCTCCCCTCCTCTACCCAGCCAGTCATGGCATCAGAGAAGGCTATCAGGTTGGTCCAGCATGATTTCCCTTTGGTCAATCCATGCTGACTACTCCTGATCACCTTCTTGTCCTCCACGTGCTTAGTGATGGCCTCCAGGTTGAGCTGTTCCATCACCTTTCCAGGGATGGAGGTGAGGCTGACAGGCCTGTAGTTTCCTGGCTCCTCCTTCTTGCCCTTTTGGAAGACGGGGGTGACGCTGGCTTTCTTCCAGTCCTCAGGCACCTCTCCTGATCTCCAGGACCTTTCCAAGATGATGGAGAGTGGCCTAGCAATGACATCCGCCAGCTCTCTCAGCACTCGTGGATGTATCCCATCGGGGCCCATGGATTTATGGATGTCAAGTTTGGACAAAAGATCTCTGACCTGATCCTCCTCCACCAAGGGAGAGTCTTCCTTCCTCCATCGTTCCTCTCTTGTCCCCAGAGTCTGGAATTCCTCAGGACTGGCCTTAGCAGTAAAGGCTGAAGCAGAGAAGGCATTCAGTAACTCTGTCTTCTCTGTATGCTTTGTCACCAGGGCACCCGCCCCATTCAGCAGCGGGCCCACGTTTTCCCTAGTCTTCCTTTTGCTCTTGATGTATTTGAAGAAGGCCTTCTTGTTGTCCTTGACATCCCTTGCCAGATTTAATTTCAACTGGGCCTGAGCCTTCCTTGTCGCATCCCTGCACACTCTGGCAACGTCCCTGTATTCCTCCCCAGTGGCCTGTCCCCTTTTCCACATTCTGTGTACTTCCTTCTTCTGTTGGAGTTTGGCCAGGAGTCCCTTGCTCAGCCATGCAGGTCTCCTGCCCGCTTTGCTGGACTTCTTCCTCAGAGGGATGCACTGCTCTTGAGCCTGGAGGAGGTGATGCTTGAATATTAACCAGCTTTCTTGGACCCCTCTCCCTTCTAGGGCCGTAGCCCACGAGATTCCCCTTTTGATGTTCGGTTTTGATTTTTTATAATTTCCTCCTTCTAATCAATATCAATCTGGTCTTGTGTGGGTCTAGCTTTAGTAATCAGTTTTTAAAACCAAAGTCTGATATCTACTGCCATTCAGAGACCTGGGGCTTAAGACTGTCCACGTTTGGCATCTTAAAGCTAAGTGACTATTTTCGTATTACCTAAAGTTTAGCCTTATTGTCTCCACTTAAGTTCTATATACCGCCTGAAAAACAGTCAAGGTAACAGGGTGACAGATTTGGGTTAAGGGTTTAGAAGTAGCCGAATGGTCCAAAGCAACCCACTAATTTCAGTCTGAGAGGAAGAACATTGCACGGTGGTTACCGTTTAACCTTTTAATTCTCTGGTGGCCAGATCAGGAGTATTTTGTGAGGAGCAAAGGCAGTTTACATACAGGACATAGTCTGAGATGTCATTTATGTTAATATTTATTAGTTGAACAGTTGTGTATCTTCTTGTTCTACATAGCCTTGCTAGACATGTTTTTTGTTGACTGTCCTTGATTTCCAGTATTTCCTTTTCTCTCCTATTAGGCATGAGCAGCAAGAATCATGGACAACTGTAGTGATCCTGATTGCTATTAAAGTTCTCTTGACTGTTGAAAGTTGATCTTGGGATCAAAAATGTTTTTAGCTCAAGGGAAGTTAAAAGCTTAATGCCAAATTTCCCTTTTATTTTAACTGCTTTAAATTCTCTGCTAAAGGATCACACTCTAGGTTATCCCTTAAACTTTATTGCAGTGGGTGGGTAGGACTTTCCCACAGGTGCATCTGCCCAGTAGCTACTAATGGCAGTCATCACATATTTAAAAAGGGCTAACTTAAGTTGAAAAGTGCAGGTTAGTGAATGATTAAAATGAGACTGAAGAAAAACACAGCACTATACAGTAAGCAGTCAACTGGAATTTTCTTGGAGCCTCCTCTGTACTATATGCTCTGGATCCTTGTACACAAAAGCAGACAGTGAGCAGGGTCAGGTCTGGAATGTATGAATTCGATTAAATTAATCAACTCTCAAATGATAAAATAAAACCCTCCTGAATAATTATTGGCAGCAGTTGAAGCAGATAAATTGTCTTAAGAAAGGGCATTTGATTTTTAACCTACCCTATTGGTCAATCTGGGCTTATAAAATTTTTCTTCATGGTGTATGAGCACCTAATGAATAGCTGTGTCTTTTCTTCCACTAGTTTAAAACTATTTGAATGTGTTTACGTATCAAATTATATTTGTTTCTGTTTTTAAAAGGAAGAAACTCCAAATCTGCCTGTGGTATGAAAAAGAATGTGTATGGTCTACATATGTGATAGAGCTGGAGCTTTATAAGCTATTAATTCTTCCTAAACCTCTCCACGTGGAGCTGTGCCAAGAACACACTCCCAATCTTCAAGTCCTTCAGAGATGAATTAATTCTTACACCAGAGATTGAGAGCATCACCTTTGTATTGCTAAAAGCCCCAGCTAAGTTTGGAATTTAGCTCCTGGGTTTTTCCGTATAGAGCAAATTAAATTGCTGGAAAAAAATCTAAAGGTCATCTAGCAAGCAAGGCTTTTTCTTTTTTTGGCTTTTTTTGCTCCCCCTTTTTCTTTTCACACTTCCCTATTTTTAGTGTTATGCAACTAGTTGTTGCTGTGCTAGCTTACTATTTCTTGACGGAGCATGTTTTGTCAGCTGTTGAGTCGTTAAGTTATTGACAGTCATTAGGAAAGCTCTTGTAGAAAGCTCAGAAGTAACTTTGGGAATTTATCTCTTCTCTCTCTTAACATTTACAGACACATTGCATATATATATAGACATACATACATGAAATGTGAACACACTACTGACAATTCCAACCAGAATGGGTCTCAGGAAAAAAATGACGATGGTATTCTCCATTTTTCAGTTGATGTCAGTGAGGCAAGTAAAAGTCATATACCCAGTCCCTTTGAATCCTATTTGTACTGTAATCTACTTGCTGCTATTTAGCTGTGCTGTGGTAATGGATTCTACTTCTGGAGCGTTACTCATTATGGCGAGAAGTTGCAACTGTGGTCAGGGACCTTCTGGTTTTGTGTGTGTGTGTGTGTGGTTTTTCCTAATGAAGTAATAATTGGCAAAGCTGAACTGGAATTGCTGATTGATGTGTGAAACATGATCTTTGGGTTTTTAGGTTAACCATTGCTAGCAAAATTATAAATCCACAGTTGCCTAGCTGGTGTTAACATAGAAATTATTAGTTTCTACATTAGAATCTCAGGAGAGGTCACAAGTGGGAAGAGGTGAAGGTGAATTTTTTTCTTTCTTTTCTCAGAAACTTCTGTCAGAGAGGGAGAGCAGCCTTTGAATTGTGTCTTAAAAAATAACAAAGAACTTGTATTTTTTTCACTGTTTCATCACTTTCCTTCTCATACTGCCTTTCTAGGCAATGTGGCCTACCTAGATGACTTTTCTGTCCCTCAGCCCCCTGAAAGATTCCTTCTGGGATCCTTCTCAACTGATTTTATAAAGCTGTAAACCAAGGCTGATGAATCCCAGAATGCTTAGTGTACAAAATTCTTCCCTGGTTTTATTACCATCTGATCAATAGTAATGTTTTATGTCCCCCCATCTCCCCTCCCCAGGTCTTTAGCTATTAATTCTCCTTACCAACCAGGGCAATTTAGATGCATGCACAAAAAATTGCATTATTTGTAATTGGGTAGTGCAGCTACCCTTATCAGCTGGTGTCACTGGTGACATGCATAGTTATCAGTCTGGTAGGAAAATTTGTTTGATTGTAAGAGATGAAAACTGAAAGGTCAAATAACTGAACTTCCATTGAAACAAGGCAGTCGGGGGCCTTGATTATCCAGGTGTGGGCAGCAGGTGGCAGTGTGAGTCCATAACAGCAGAGCAGATGAATTCAAGCTAAAATCAGAAAAAATGAAAAGAAAAATTATTTATTTTTACTCCATATTAGTCTTCTGACCTAATCAGTAAAAAAGTCATTATTCACACAACACTGGGCAATATGCATTGTAATTTTTAACAAATAATAGGAAACTGTTAATGTTTTCACAGGAAATACAGTTCTGTCTTGTGCAGCAATGGTCATTTATCACTGCACTTTGTGAAATCACTCATTTGTTCTAATTTGAATGTAAATGACTCTAAGGTTTTACAAATAAGGTGACAGACTCACATAAATGTAATTGCAGGGTTCATCTCTCTCTTTTTATATATCACTCATTAAGTTATGAATTAAATACATCGTATTAAACCAGGGGCATGTCCAATGATGATATTGTAATGGCAAATTACTCTATGCTATTAGAGGTGTATTTTTTATTCATGGACATTAATTTGTCATTAAGCGGCATTAGTTTAGCACTTTTATGTGGAAGACGTGACCTGAAAGAGGAGACTTAACTGCTGTAATATGAAAGAACAGGAATACAGGCACCAGATATACAGAGCTTTTTTCATCTCCTATAAAGAAGCAGAAGGACATTTTATTTAAGTTTGCTTTGATCTAAAGCAATTTGAGTTGTGTTTAGTCATTTTAGCAAAGGTATTCTGAAACACAAAAATGCTTTGATTATGAAGTATTTACCAATATGAGGAAAGCCAGAAAGTGAAGTGCAAAATGGTGGCTATAAATCATTTGTAACCTATGAACCTGGCGGGAATGTTGGGCCTGAAGTGAGTTAGAATCTGTTTTTATCTCAGAAGTGCCACTGTGATGGATAAGTAATTGTCCACTCTTTTTTCTCTGTATTGGCTTTGCTGAAATAGAACAGACTTTTTTTTTTTTTCTTCTTAATTATGAAATAAGTATCTTTTACATGCTCTAGTCTTTGTATTTTTAAATACACTATTATTATTTTCATAGGGATCAACTTAAAGTTTGAAAGGTTGAGCTGAGTCTTTCTCATGAAAATGAGGAAATATATTATTTGATAAATTTTGAGACGCAATCTAAAGTATTACATTCAGGAAAATATTGAATGCCTCAGTCTACTCCCTTTTAAAGAGCTGTTAAAAGAGCCATGTAGATTTTATTTTCATTTTATAGTCAATTTAATAGAAGAGACTGTGCCCTCAAAACTTTCACCTCTTTGCTTAATGGTAGAGGTGGACTGAAGTCGTAAGGATCCAAGTTAATACAACCTAGTGTTTAACAATATTTAGATTTTAGAGTTTTCTTTGGACCGTCTCTAGTTAAAGGCAGAATATAAGCCTGTGTAGTTGATATTTTTTCCTGTTATATGCCATGTTCTCCTGGTGGTTTAATCATTATTGTTTGATGCATTTATTCACAACATACTCAACTGCCAGTGAAAAGGAAAGATTTATAAAGAAAATGACAAGATACTAAGCCTCAAATATGCATAAGTAGTTTTTATGGTAACTGGAAGTACCCCAACTTTTATGGTAACTGGAAGTACCCCAAATTAACATCTAGTTTTAAAGTTTAAATTATTTAAATACTTAATAGAGGAACATTCTTCACTAGAACATTTCAGCGTGGAGGGGAGCACAAAGCAGAAAAGTCATCTGTAAGGCTGTTAATGTTTTCCAGTAGATTTGTTCACAGTGGTAAATGAGACAGTATCTTAGCACATCCTGTCATTTATAATGTTTTGTTTTATACATCTACATAGGAGTAGAAATTGCCAGAAAACCAGTATCTGGCTTCAGAAATGATCCAATCTGAGTTCTATTTAAAACAAAAAAGTGCATTTCTGTCTAGTAGAGTAATGAAGAGGGCTTAAAGCCAGAATGAATGTAACTGTATGCATGCTTTCTTGCTGAGCCTGCAGCCAGTATGTAATTGAAACACATAAGTTTTCTTTATTTATCTTACTAATCCTAAAAATTAAAGATACAGACTAAAACATTAGTGATAATAACTTTATTACCCATCAGTAATGTCCTGGAAGTATATTATTCCAACTTCTAAATTGTTTATTCAGTTATTTTCTTATGTAAACTATTCTAAACATCTCTCTCTTAATTTGAAGGAAGTTACTACTAAATTTCCCATCTACATCACCAGAGTCTTACAGAACTTGGGATTTGCGCCACAGAATGTGTCTAGCTATATGGGTGGCACTGGATCTTGGATAACTTAAATCCAGGACTTACATTTGGCGTTCTGATGGCATCGAACTGACGTCGCATGGAATTATCTCTAGAGTATTTTGTAGGTGTGTGTGTGACTCTTTACAGGTGCTGTTGTGTCCTCTGCGTTAGGGAAAGTGATAGTAACATCTTAGCTGGATTTCCTTCCGAAACACTTTGACCTTTGTTTTGGAAGTCACTCGAAGCAGTTTTTTCTAAATTCCATTACAGAATTTTCTCATTATTTACTCTAAACCACATCTGTTCTAATTATATATGTAAAAGGCCTTAACTTTTTACAGTATCAAAACACACCTATTGATCATGGGGAAGGTATTGTGATAACCTCAGGTAGGGCCAGCCCCTAAAACACATCAGAATCGGAATTTCCGTTGACCTGAAATGGTAAATTCTGGACATCGAAAAAGCTGAGTGGGTAGGCCCAATGTCATATTGTTCAAAGTCAATATTTACTTGTATTTGGATTTTGGTTTTGTCTGCCTTACCATATATTTACAGCTTTACCGTCTTCATGGAGAACTGAAGTATGCAGCTAGTCTACGTATACAATGGTGATGTCAAGGACCCTCAGAGAATGATATTAAATACACGCTGTTCCTAAATACTTGAAAGTATTTGACCGCCTAGGTACTGTTGTGAGTCTGGCTTGTATAACACAAAAAAAGCCCTAATTAAGTTCTGGATGCACATAGCAGCATGCATCCCTGCACCAAAAGTTGAAGAGACAGATGGAGCTTCTGGAAAAGGAATAAAACAAGTAGCCAAAATTATCAGTGCGGTGAAAACTACGGAAAAAGCAACAACATCCAATATATGTAACCTACTATGAGATACTTTGAAAACTGTTGTTGTTAGGATTTTGCTTTTAGAAGTGATTGCAATCTTTGAAATGTTGACATTTTAGCAAAGTTTCTTATTAAAATTCAAATTTTAAAAAGGACTTTTAACAAAAGGATTTGTAATTAAAATTGCATGGAATAATCATTGACCAAGAAAAGTTTTTTTCTATGAACTCTAGTTAATTTCTAAAAACTGTAGCTGTTATTTCTGCAGAAAGGATTTATTTCTGCAGCTAATCAGGGTCCTTCTTCTAAATGCACTTCCAATTTCCTGTTAAGCATGTCTGTGGCTTCACTTTATTCTGGAAATGTTTGAAGGAGGGTCTAGAAGACGGCACTCAGCATACTTCTGGGTGTTGAGATACTGGCAAGTGTCTGTACTTGTGAACAGCTAGAACTTGGGACTACAGTGATCCGTTCTGCTCTTAAATATGTTGTCTTCAAGGTGGAGTCTTTAAGCCAATGAGAAATTGGCCATTTGATTAAATTGTCTTACGTGTATAATACTTCGATTAAATATTTTTCTCCTCTATGCTTCTGTGGAAAAGATGCCTTGGTGGTAAAGCATGGAATTCTGACCATAATCTGTTTGAGCTGGCAGGGTTAGGGGGAGGCACAGAGGGGCGGGAGGGTAGGGTATTTTCTTATTCTTAAGAACGCCTGGAAACTAAATTAGCAAAGTGGTCTTGATCTTTAAAAATGATCATGCTGTCCTGGTGCTTAGCATCTTCAGCAGTGTAAAGATTCACATATCTTACTTTTGGTAGGACAAGTGACTTATTTAGCACTAAAGAAGGTCAGATGTAGAACGTGTCAAACTAGATATTCAGTCAGTGTCCATTTTTTACATTTGAGCTTTGCTCTTTCTAGATTTCCTATTTTGGAAGGTCAGATTTATAATGATTTTTTGACCATGAGAGTGATATGTAAATCCCAGGTCACTAGTGCTTTAAATAAAATTAATTAAAAATTTGATTCTGTTAAAGCATACCAAATTCTATTTGTTTATTTTATTCAGTGATGCTGCCGTAATTTTTTTCATTTTTCCAACTTTTCCACCCATATGTACAGTACTATCTCTTTTCATCCTGTTTACCTCCAGATAAATAAGTTCCAATTGTTATATAGTAAACCTATTAATCGGCACAGCTCCTAGTCATGTGAAAAAGAGGTATGTTCTTTTCACTGCATAAATTTAAGGACAGAGTGTTGTAGAGACGTATTATATCACTGAGACGTATTGCTTTAACAAAACATGTTACAGACATTTTGCTGATATACTAAACTGCATACATAATTTAAAACTGTGTTACAGTTAGATTAAAAAAAAAAAAAATTATCTACTGGCTAGAGCATCGGAGTAGGTTCCAGGCAATGGAGGTTCTGTTTCCGTATCTGAATTTTTATATTTCTTTTCCATTGTGGGCAAGTTTTAAAATCTTTCTTCTGCCCCACTTTTTCCTCTGTAAAATGTGAATTTGATGTGGTTTAGTGTTGTGAGCACAAAATCTGTTTGATTTTTGAGGTGCTCAGATATTGCAGGAGCATGGAGGTACCCAACGAAGTAACCGTTTTCCAAATAAAGTGTATTTTGCGTCCCCTTTAATGTTGCCTTTTTATCATTCATACACTGATGATCACATTCTTTTTAAGAGATGAGAACCGTCATGTCTTGCTGCAGCTGCAACAAGTCTGTTACTATTTGGAGGAATATGGAACCTTATTCTCTCAGAGGTCGAATTATGCATCAGTGGAAATAATTCCTTCTTCGCTTGTCCAGATAGTTGGCAAAAACCTTATTTTATTGTAATCATTTTCTTAACGCAGAGTTGCAAAATGTTTGTAAGCACGTGAAGGCAATGCAAACAGTCCAGTACTTCCCAGTCTAGTGACCAGGGAAATTTTAATCCTGTAACCACAAGTCAGAAATTGTTTTCTGAAAATTTGATCTTTCAGATCATAGCTTTAAGTCCCTCAAATAGTGTTAACTTCTCTTCCCAGTTCTCATTCTCCTTCAACATATAATTATATGGAGAAATGACATCTATCTCAGTTGAATTTTGATAATTCTAACTTCCAACTAGTTGGTCTGTGGACTCCCTCCCTGCAAACTTCAGAAACTTCTTGCTTTCATGTATTCTCTCCAGGTTATAAAAGTCTTTGCACAAGATCAAATCCTCCATCAGCCTTTCTTTAAAAAGTGAAACTGAGTGCCTTAAATCTTACAAGACTGTTTTACCAGCTTATAGTATTTTCATATTTGTGAAGAGCGGGCTCCAGAACTGGGACCAATATTTGAGCAGTAGTCTTGAAAATGCTATGTGAAGCAGTAAGTGTTCTTTACTTTTATTGGACAGTACTTAGTGTGCATTTTATGACATGAGCCTGTTTTTGCCACAGCACTGTTCTGAGAACTCATGTGATTATTTATGACAGCTTCCTAGTCCCTCCTGATGGCCTGTAAGTGTTGTTCCAAATAGAGCCTATAATATTTTCTGTATCAGCTATGTTATTGGTTCTCAGATGTATTTTGTTTGAATGTGATCATTTTGCTGGGGAGGCCAACAATATTGGGTTCTGTCAATCTCATAAT
This sequence comes from Struthio camelus, assembly GCF_040807025.1. Lineage (NCBI taxonomy): Eukaryota > Metazoa > Chordata > Aves > Struthioniformes > Struthionidae > Struthio > Struthio camelus. Next base: position 53,490,374 of record NC_090944.1, read on the forward strand.
TTGTTACCCCACTGCAGAGTCTCCTGCAAGCTCTACTAGTGGAACCTATCACTATCTAGTTTGATAAAACTGTTAACAGTATTGGACCGAGAATCAATCCCTTGAAGAATTCACTGGAAAAAGTCACGCTGCTTGATAATTTACTGTTAATAACTTCATTTTGAGATCTATCCCTGAACAAATTTTTCATCCATCTAAGATGCATCCTCTTAGATATATTTCATATAATGAAAAAATAAAAATCATAACTGGATATCTTTGAGAACTAAGTATATTCTATCAATGCAGTTGATAAAATGAACCATAGTTATTCTGCTCAATAGGTCTCTCTCTTTTTTCACCTCTACTTGTAAATAAACTCCCCTATTCATTGCGTGCATTACAAATTAGGTTACCTAGTCTGTAGTTCACTGGCTTGATCTTCAGTCCCTTTAGGTTTCCCCCTTTTTGCCAAAGCTTGTACAGTGTTAACATTGGATTCTTCTTAGCGAATTCTCTTAATTCTTTATTGCATGTCATCCATGGTAGTGACATTAAGATATGTAATTTCTGTTCACATCTCCCTTAGTTACGAATAGAAAACTTTGTTCAAACAGCAGGAGTCATATGGGGTAGACTTGCCTTTCATTCTAAAAATAGTACAGACATAACTGGAATTTTTCTGCCCTTTCTGTGTTGCTATCTACAACTTCATAATTTGTTTTTATAAATGGGCTATGGCCCCTTGTTGTCGGAAATTCGTTATGTTTACTTCACCTTTTTCTATGCTTACGTACCATACAGTTTGGTACTGTTCTGTTCATACTTCTGCATCTCCATATCACTGTCCAGCAAGAGGATCATCTTGAGTTTGTGCGTGGTCTCTTTGTAGTGATATTTTTTTGAGCATTTTAGAGGATATTGTAATGTTCAACTTTCTCTAATGCTTCTTGTTAAATTTGTCCAGACTGCCTCTGCTTCAGCTATCAAAATGATATTCAATATTGAGTTATCCCGCACTGGATTCGGTCATTGTGTCTATGAAGTATCACAGACTGCCTTAAAAAGACCTGAGAAAGTTTTGTTGCTTTGTGAGGTGTTTAGCAAATATTCTGGAGACTGAAGTTATCTGTGTTAACTAGCCAGTTATTCTACATTCTAGACAATTTGTTTCATTCTCTGGTGTCATTAAGTGCCCAGCTAACTACAGTTACTCCTGCCTAGTTCTCCATCTTTGGATCTGTTTATTAGCTTTGAAATCCTTAAGTGTTTGGTGATAGGCAGATGTCTGGGATTCTGGAGCAGAGACAGATTTTTAAGTAAAGTAGTCTCTCATTGTGTTTATTACAGAGCAAACATATATGTCATTGGAATGCTCCAGAAATAAAATCTCATAAAAGTTCTGCAACAAAGAAAGTTGTGAATCATATTGTATATTTGTTACATATGAACATCTCAAACTCTTATTTATACCTAGACTATCAACATTGGTATGTAGATAATTTCAGAATATGTTTCTTAATGCGACATCATAACATTGACTTTTTTTTTTTTGGTTAGTAACTACCTTGCTATTATCCATCTCCCTCATTATTAATATATGTCTCTTCAAAGCAGTTTGAGGATCTATCATCCAGCCTTTTCTTTTCTGGATTGTGATTCCAATAAAACTCTAAGCCTTTTGCTAGATTCCAGCGCTGATTTTGATTTGTTATCTCTGGGCTCCTTATCTGAACATATTCTCCTTTCTTTCCTCTGGTTTGGGTTTTGTTTATGCTTCTGCACTTGAACGTCATAGTGACTTTCTTTGTTCTGCCTTTGTTCCAAAGAGGATCATCAGTAGCATGAGAGAAAAAGACTTTCAGCCTTCAGTTTTTGTAGTTGTGATTTGGCGCACAGCGGACAATGATGCAGACAGGATCTTGCTTAGTTGTGGCATAGACTATGGACAGTGCAGATGCGGTGGGATGAGACTTACCCTGCAAAGTTGAAACAAGTCTTTTCTGAACATACGCAAAGTATTTTGCTTTTCCAGAAGCTCATAAGTGCAGTTAACTGTGGAAGATTTTTGCAGTGACAGCAGCTCCCACCAGTTATTTCCATTTGGGATATTTTTAATGTGGAAAAGCAATTTTTTTTTTTTACTCTCATTCTTAATAATGCATAGTACAGTTTCAGGAGATTTTAAAGAGCTTCATCCTGAGGCTGAAGAACTTCAACTTTAAAGTATTAAATTTTGGCAAAGTAATAAGAGACTGAAAGAAAGGCATCGGAAAGGAGAAGTGTCAGGAACCTTAACAGTACTAACAGATCGAATATAATGCTGATTTTTTTTTGTGGTAATGGAGTCTGGAGTTAAGAATGAGGTCATATTTTAATCTATTGTGTATTAAACATATTTTTAACATATATTTCCACTATGTATGGTGGTTTTCATAGTATTTAAATACTATTTTTCATAGTATTTAAAGATTATTTTGTTTTTCAAAACATTTAAGGGACTTCCTTGCTGACTTTTGAAACAAATGTTAAGAAAATTACTGAAATTATTTTTTCCTCCAATAAACAATCACTATGTACCTGGGCAGTTGCCAGATCCATTACTCAGATACAGAAAGAAATGAAATAAGTATTGGAAAATCATTTCTGAGCATCCTCAGTAGAATCTCCTGCATTTCAGCTGATCATATTCAATTCCCATTTGTAACATGTCATATTATTTCTATCCTGCCTGACAGACAAAAGGGCTGTTACTGTGTCTCACTTGAGGAACAGGTTTACAGAGAATTTTCATGTATTAAATCAAAGGCTGACTTTGAGCTACTAATGTGATACCATCAAGAAAAAGGCAGTTTGAGCGTGGGATATTTCATACAAGATAATTTCTTAAAGCTAAGGAAGTATTAATGATGTACAAGATGATGTACAAGATAATGCTGAAGCATCATGAGAAGTATTTTTAAGAGTTTTCCCATGCAGGAGAAAAAATGAAGTCAAACTGGCATAGGTGCAGAAAGGGACAGCTAGGATGATCAGGAAGGCCTGTTTTATGTGAGGAGATTAAAAGAGCTTGGCTTGTTTAGTCTGTAAAATGAGGGCTGAGGAGGGAAATGATTGCTTTCTGTAAATATATCAAGGGAATAAACACAAGGAGAGTGAGAGAGCGAGCTGTTAAAACTAAAAGATAATGTTGGCACAGGAACAAATGTATATAAACCATCTGAGTAAATTAAGTTGGAAATTAGAAGGAGTCTCAAAATCAGCGGAGTAGTAGTGGTAGTAGCGGTAGTAGTTGGGAGCAATACCTTAAACCAGTTTCATGATGGATCTTTCTAAATTTATGACTAAGACTTTCTGAGTTTGCTCAGTGTAGTAGGCGAATCAGCCTGCGGTCCTGTATTCTCATGTCTTCCACTGTCATTAAGCTCTACAAAAGAATTTGAAGAAATGGCATTGTGCAGTTCTGTTTTTCTTGATTCTTCCTGCCGATGGTAGATATTTTTCTAGCTACTACTTCTGTGAACTTTGCTGGGGTTCTGAAGGACTAAACTTGCTCTTTTTGAATTTGACAGTATTAGCAACAGCAGAAGGATAATGGAAAGTCAGCATATGAGATTGCTGGTGGTCGACAGATTAGCCAAATAGTTTTCAGCTTTTCTCTATCACCATAGTCCCGCTGAAGAGATAGCAGAAATATGAAGTAATGAAAACATTCTTAAAGCCTATGTATCAGTAGTTTGTGATATCTACCAGAAGAATGCAAGATTATATCATCCCTCATAACATACTTGAAGAACGGACAGACTCTCACAGTTGACAAAAATTGCAAACGTGACAAATATGCAAAAATTCTTTCTTTGGGTTCATACTATGTGAACTGGCATAAAAAGGCCAGTGGAAAGGTGAGATGATCTCCATGTCCTTTGTGATCCTTCTGTTTTTCTGTGTTAAATAATACTGATTGATAGAATTATCCTGCCAAGAATGCCTTTCTGAGATGTGAAACTTTTCATTTGGAAAGTTTTGGTGCGAGGTGCGTGCAACATTCCTACAGGAGCATCTGTTTAGCAAGGGAAGGCAGCTATTAAAAACACTGCAAAAGTGTATCTGTGAAACTTTAACTGTGTAGTCTTAATGTTTCATCATTGTGTATACATAACCAAGTATGTAATTACATAATAGAAAGAAATGTATAATCAGGGTCAAGTAAAATATTGAATTGGATTGCCATTTGAAAATATTTGCACTATTATGTAATCGTTTGGATAAACGTATCTAAGACGCTAGAAAATGTTTCTGTTTTTTTCAGTTTTACTTTGAGCATCTGTATGTGATATGTTTCACTTTTTTGGGGCAAGGAATGGAGATCAGATGTATATTTCATCACATGAGCTAATCTGAGAATGTCTTGGCCTTCTGCTGCCCATGTGAAGGTCACAGGCCGCCTTCATGCCTTCAAAGAGGGTGCTTACTTGCACCAGCCAGCAGGACTGAAACTGAAAACTAAGCAGATACAGATAACCACCAAGTGAGAAGGGAAATAAATTCTCACAGGGAAGAAGGGAAATAATAGGCCTGAATCTTTTTGATACTGTTGTGCTTGTATTTAGCCCCAGACCTACTCTGGAATATCAGCGAGGATGCAAAAGGTCTGTTGATGCATAAAGAAGAAAACAAAAGCAAAGGTTACAGAATATGCTGAGAAAGTGGTGATTTAACAGAAAAAATAATTTTATAAAATGAGTCAATTGAAAAGTTATCCTTAGCTGTGCCTTATAAATACATCTACTACATCTACACCCCACAGTGATCTTGTAATGAATGTAAACGCTATATTGTAGAATGAGAAATTCTGGCCCAGCTATCCCATTGTGGCCCTGTTTCAGCAAAAATGTTTTTTGTGGTTCAGCTGGATGGCTTTGGTGTTTACTGTGAGGAAATTTCCAAATAAGACCTAAAATACAGTTTCTGAAGTATTTGTGCGTATGCTTAGTATGAAATAAGCATGTCTGTTGCCCTGTTACCTGTATATAGGTTGTCTGTTGGTTCTGAAGTGAGTGAGTGAGGCATTCCACAACCGGAGCCTTGGCTGGTACAGGAAAAGAGAGTTAGTACTGACAGACCTGGATTTATGTTCTCTTTAAAATCAGTTGATCCCTTTTATTGTCATGTAAAGGTATTTTTTCTGCTGCAATTTTTTGTTTTGTTAGTACTCCTTAGCTATTTAGCATCTTTTTGCTGCCATTTATGCCAAGATTCTCTTCTGAATGACTCAGCTGGTTTATGGTATTTAACATAGCAGAGAACCTAGAGGATTCAAGACCATATTGTAGTAGATGTTGTTTAAGAATTCTGAATAAGCAAGTGCCTGCTGTAAAGACCTTACAAAAACATTTTCACTTTAGAGAGGCTGACTGCCTTTTAGAAAAGGGGAAAATGGTGACACAATGCAACCCTTCTCTGTTACACCAGTAGGGCTAGTTGTGTAATACCCTGATTTATAACAGTGCTATAATCTAAATAGGAAGCAGGTGGAGTCACAACTGGGTACGATACTTTGGATATTAATGGTTTGGCTCGGCAATGGAATTTCTAAAGCTGTATATACTTTTTCTGTCTTAATTATGCATTCATTAAAAGCTTTTATACCCAACAGAATAAAGTAAATATTTTTTGATCTCTGTAGTGCGCTCCCAGACTGTAGATTTGCACAGCAGGGTCTTGATAATCTGAATAAATTGTATTTCCCCAAGGAGTTTATCTTTCAAATAAGGTCATAAAGAAATGCATTCTTCCCCCTTAGTTCTCCTTGTGCTTTTTCTGCTGTTTATAACGCAGAGCACAGGAATAGAGGTGTATTGTAGTCTACTGTGTGCTTGGTTATGATTAACTCTCATTTATCAATCTGTTACTTATGTCCTTTTCTGTGGTTTGCACAATGCAATTATTCTTAAAAGTACAGATGAATAAAGATGGATTTGAAAGTAATTTAAATACAGTGTTTATTTAAAAAAAAAAAATCCTGTTACATACATGTCCATATTAAAAGACAATGTCACATCACTTATCTTAAGCATTTAATGTTGTCTTCTTTTCAGGTTTGTTTGGAAATCTGATTTTCTTCTATGAGGATTTTAAATGTTGGCTCATGGTTAAATTGGTTTGGCACCAAAAGGCTGTTATTACTGAAACATAAAACCAACGATGTAGAACAGTGAATTCACTTAACTATTGAAAGAGGTGAAAAAAAAGTATAGTGAATAGAATGCATAGGATCAGATACAGCTCTTCATTTTTGAAGTAGACACTGATAAATCATTTGGCCAATGTGTTTGACGGATTTGAGTTTACTGTGGGATTTTAGAATCATTTCAACTGTTAATTAAAAGATCTCTCTATAATTTTATACATATTTTCTTTGTCTGAAAATGTTTCAGCAGTGTAAAATGCATCATGTTAGAAAAAACAGGATCACTACCTTTCCTTAATTCTCTCTAGCTCTCGACATTTCTTCTTGTGTTCATATTTCATCCTTCAATTCAAAAAAGATGTGGCATATATCAAAGTTTATGGAAAAAAACAAGTTCAGAGGTTACAATAATTTAAAAATTTTATATATATAAATATAGAAGTTTAAACCTGTTTTGTATACCATTTTTTTAAAGAAGATATGCTGTGATACAGTTCCAGAAGAAAGTTGCACCCAAACTTTTAAATGTTTGTAACTGCTCTTTTAACAAAATCTAATAAAATTAATGGAAAGCAGAGACAGCCAGAACTCTCAGCCATGCCCACAAATGAATTGAAAGAATAACCAATTTCACTTTCAGTTATTTAACAGAAAGTTTTAGTTTGTTTAAGAGTTTAGTTGGAAAATCTATTCAGTGAAAGTAAATCAGACCGAGTTGATAATGGTTGCTTTGTTACTTTTATTTTTTAATGCCAGAAGATAAGGTATATTCTTTGCAACTAGCTTACATACTCCACTGTAGTGTGATGTTTCTGAAAGTCTTGCCACATATTGAGAGCTGGGTTATCTGATAGCAATATATATCTTACAATCTCAGTATCCCTACTGAGACAGTAATGTGTAGTACTATATAATTTTGATTGGAGTGTTGGTATGACAGTCTGATAATTTTCATTTGTAAAAGCTATTGCGGTACTTTGGCTATGAAATTCAAACCTATAGATCAACTTTAGAGAAACACAGATGAGTTTCTGATTGCAGGCCAAGACCAGTTTTAACGAGATATACTTGCAATATGGATCAAGCAGTAAACCGGGAGTTGTGGCAGGTCACTAACGTATTCTGTCAGAGGAAGCCTTAAACACCATATGAAGCCTAGCAATAAAAATAAATAACCCTCATAATAAATAAATAAATAGACAGATATAATAAATGCCTGAAATAAATGAAAGTACAAATATAAATAAATGATATTGTAAATAAACAACTGATAGGACTTTATTTATTTACCAATAGGTATCTTCAGCCTTTTCAACTATATAAAGATTTTCAGCAAAAACTTCAGCCAGTTTTGATTAGAGGGGATAGGGGAGTTTGGGGGATTGTCAGAAATACCCGGCCAAAAATGAAGCCTCTGCAGTCTTTTGGATTTCACTGAAGATTTGAATTTTTTTTTTTTTCCTAGGGAAAAATTGCATTTGTGTGTCACATTACTCTTGCTATCTAATGAGCAAAGATTTTTATTGTGCCAGCTCCAGTAATACCCTCTTCCAAAGACCACCAAAATCCCTCTGGCCTCCTCCATTGACAAATAATGGGATTTGATCAGGCTTGTATTTCAATTGGAAAGTTGATCTTCAAATCACAATGCTTGATTATTTATTTGTTCATTTCTGTTATTCTTTCCAACTATAGCTGTTGACTACAAAAGAGTTCCATAATTATACACTGAGTTCTTCTATTTTTTTTCTGAAAGTTTGGCATTCATTGATTTGATGATTTGTTTTTTTTTTTTAAAGATAGCCTTCCAAACCAGTGACAGTAAAACATGGTTGTTGCTTGTTAAATGCTGTGATGTTTAGTTCAGTTATGCTCCTTTGCATTGTGCCACAACTGCTTGGCCATCACAGAAGTGGTATTTTTAGGTACCATCCGCAGATACTACATCAAAGAACAAGGCGCACAGCAGACACTTGTCATTTAAAATTCATTCTTTTTTCTTTCTCTCTGCAGTTGGGGAGGATTTATCCTTACCTTCTCTATTTTAGTGTGAAGAGGAAGTGACACAGTAGAACTGCTCAGAATTTCTGTGGCTCTTGGGATGATGGCTTTTAGTACTTATTCCAGCAACATAAGCAATTTTTATCTTCCAAGAAAACAATGTGAAACTCAGAAGCTTAAGCAGATAATGAATAGTATTTATCTTTAACATGCAACCCTGCCATTGAAGGTGGGCAGTTAGAGTGGGTGATTATTTGACAAATAGGAGCTTCCAAAGGAATTTGGTTCAATTTCCTTCAGTACTGATTCCTCTGAGCAGGTGAAAAAAATTGTATTCCTCTACTCTCCATTGCGTATGCATAAACAGCTCCACAGTCATGGGGACAGCCACCCGATTCATGCATTCAAGATGTAGTCCATAAAACATTCCAAAAAAACCCTCTTCTCACTTTCCCATCTTCCCTGTTGCTCTGCTCTATCTGCCAGCCCTGCAGCTCATTTGACATTTACAAGATTTCTTGTCAGTTTCATTTGGTGCTGCCATTCCATCCAGCAGAGCAGTGAAAGCGAAATTGACTTAATTTAGTCTGTTTCTCTTTCCTGCTCTAGTCCCTATGTTAAGTAACCAGCAAAGTGAAACTGACAACAGTTCTTGTCGTTTTCACACATGGAGCTGGTCAAGGAGAAGGCTGCTGATAGGGAGCAATGCAGTAATTTGGAAGATGAAAAGCAGGTTTGTGAAAGGGAGGAGAAGAGGGAAAAAGATGTGTGAGCATGAAGCAAGAAGAGAGAAAACCGATGTGCCTTTTTTTCCAAACGTACTAGGTCCTTTTGTCTATTATGGATGAATTCATGCCCCTTCCCCTGAAAAGCACATCGTCTAGAATAGCAGTAGTTAGTTGTCCAGACACTAATTTACAAAGAATGCCAAGTTGCTCATTAATGTAGGATATCTGTTATCTGTATGAAAAAACCCCTTACCCTGAGTTAGTATAGCTTTTGTCTCTAGAATTTTCTGCTGGTAGAAAAAAGAGAAGAAAGACTGAGGCCAATGTCATCTACAGGTTGCTGCCGGGGGAGGAAAAAATGAGATTTTTTTTTTGTTAATTGAAGATAAATTTATATATAAAAGGTAGTTTGGCATATCATATAGAAGAGTTTTGTGCAGTTTCAGTGGAGCTAAAAGTTACACTACACAGGTGCTCTGGCTCAATCAAAATAGTAAATAATGAACAAACAATTGCTTGGAACAAACCATTGTAATTAACACATATTTTTTTTAATCCACTTGTTAAGTCCGGAGAGCTCTTGTCGTACACTGTAAGTCATACTAGTTTATTATTTTATCTACTACTCTATATTTCTTATAGATGCTGCATACATATATGGTTTTAGCAGTTGCAGTACAAATGAGTACTCTCATGTATATTTGCATATGCAGTAGTAGCATTTGCACATACATTTTGAATGAGACTATGTTAATTAATGTGAAGTTATATTACCTTCTTTCTCTCTCGCTTCCAGAAGAGCAACCTTTTTTCATTATCTGAGACCTGTGGGGTTTTTTGTTCTTTGTTTTGTTTTGTTTTTTTTTTCTGAGACATATTTTATTTGCTTCACCTATCTAGGAATTAAATAGTTTTAATTACTTGGACCTGTACAAGCTTGCGGACCTCTTCAACCTCACTTTGTTGGAGAATGCAGTGGTTGACTTCTTAGTAAAACATCTATCTGAGTTATTGAAGAGTCATCCAGAGGAAGTCCTGGCACTCCCATACAGTCTTCTTCGAGAGGTTTTTAAAAGTGATAAACTCACTTCACTCAGTGAAGAACAAATCTGGCAGGTAAGGAAATCAGTAAAACAAGCAGAATGTGTGATACTCTGTAAGCCATAAGAGTACTCTGTTGTTTTGGAACACAGGAGCAATCTTAAGAGAGGCTAAGAACTTGAGTGAAACCTGTGAATAACAGCAGAGGGATTTTTTTTTTTTATTAAATTAAAAAAAACTATGTTATGTAAATAATATTAGTTCATTTGAAATAGAACTTTGTTTACTGTTTATTTGTGTGATGCAGATGTGGTGAGATATTTTCTTCCAGATCCAACTTTGCAGGTGAGAGTAGATGGCCAGTGCGTGCAACTTGATTATTATTGTCTCTGTGTGGAGCAAGGCTAGCCCCATCAGTCTGGTGACAGACTTGCTTCTGCAATCTCTTCCATTCGCTTCGGACAAAACTAGTTGCATTAACCTCAGTTAGTCGTTGAAATTGCGTAGGCCACTGCAGCTGACTTTTCCTGAAGCAAGATGTGGAGTCATCTCACAGACTTCTCTGCTAGGAGATGAGAGGAGGCAATATGCCTCGGTAGAAGAGTTGTGGCAAGAAGCTGGAGGTGGCAATCACTTCTGCTAAAAAAAGCTGGATCTAGAAAAGGACCACAGGTTGACAGATATAGAGTATTAACAAGAGTAAAGCATTGTGTTGTGAGCTTTATTATGGAAAAAATAGCCCAGTGCCAAAAAAACATATAGCCTGTAAAGAGAGGTACAAAAAAACAAACAAAATCCAGCCTTATTCCCGCCATACATCTGTAAAAATTGGAGCTTATGGTATAGTGAAAGTAAATCGTGATAATGTGTTACCAAAACATTTCCTTTTGTTTTCTTTTGCTGTCGTGTTCTGTAGAAGAAAAGTAGTTTAGGATTTTTCAAGGTAGAAGTTAATGTACTTGAAAGAAATCCATTCTGTCTTTTAGAATATGGGATATCTTGGTCCAACAGAGAGGACTGAGATACAGAAGACCGATTTATATTCAAACCCTGTTATTTATCTGCTTATCTTTTGAATTATTTTAAGCAAGTCTGCAAGTCTTTGTTTTCTGAAAGTATAAATTGTGCTTTCATCTGTAGGGCACTTTGTGTTCTGTAGATGAACATCCTCATGAAGGAACAAAATGTCTCAGCTTAAGCTCTTCAAACTACAATGGCAGTATGCAGATGTAATTTAACCCTTCACTCTGATGACTGACATGTTTGTTTCCAAAACTTTGGGGCTAGATTATGAAGTCTTTCTGAAGATGACATTTTCTGCAGATAGTAATATGAAGTTGTACTCCTTCCTCTCTTGGGCACTGCAGAGCGTCTGTATAACAGAACCTGTAGCACAGTACCTATAGCGGTTTTTCTATTTTGTTTTGGTTTTTTATTTTTTATTTTTAAGCAGGATACTCTGGAGTCCTAGGCCATATTCCCTTGATCAGTGAAGCAGGTTTTGATACAAGATAGTATATGGGGCATAGCTGACTGGCCAATTTGTTTTTATGATCATTTCTCTGCAGGTGCAGTGAAGTCTCCTAGCTATGTGTTTGGAAATACTTTTGCTAGAGAAGTTACTGCAGAAAGCCATACAAGAATTATTTAATGCCAGCTCATTAGTGGGCACGCATATACATGATAGTACACCCTATGCAACTTGCTGAAGCAAAGTTTGGTAACGGGAGTTTTTAAATCTTGTGACGATGCCCTGTCTGGCAGGGGTAACTCAGAAATAATTTTCTTAATCGTCTGCACTACAGTCAGTGAATACTTCAAGAAGCGAGTATGACAAAGCTTATGTTACTGTTGCAGGGTCATACTGGGGAGAGATACTTACAGGTAATAGGCTGGTTTTTGAGTGACAACAAACTCCCCACTGTCCGTTTAAGTGTTATCGTAATTGCTTCTGTAAAGGTTACTAATGCAGTTATGAAGAATTTCTTAAACTATTTTGCTGCTGCAGGCAAAATATATATGTGTATCTTCTTAATTCATTCTGTAGAACCATAAATAAATATATATTTATAAATATTCCAGGTCTCCAAAATGAATTAAAAGACACACGTAAATATTTACCAAATTAGGCATTCAGAAGGCAATAAGAAACTATTTTTGCTTTATCTTAGTAAATAAGTAATTCCCTCATCGTGAACCCAAGAGAAGAAAATCAAATCAGACTAGCTGTATTGCCTCAAGTGTAGTTAAGTTCATCATTTTTGCTAGGGTTATAGTGGTAATGCAATATACCATGCAAGAATCTAATATTCAGCCCAGGGTGAAGATTGGGTATGCCAGAGGATTAGTGTCAGGGTGCTTTATAGAAGTGAAACTTGATGGACAGGCTGGAGACAGATCTACAGAATCTCATTAAATTGCTGAATTGTTCATTACTGAGCACTCTCACTGTAATAAAGTGCTCATTGACTTTGACAAATCCCCATCCCGTGTTTTAAAGAAGAACAGCAAAGCAAGAGGTGTTGGGAAAGCAAGAGGAAATTGGCACAAAGTGGGGCAGATAATAGAAAAGCTGATGGGGGATGCTGCCATTTGATGTGTATGTCTTACCTGTAACTAGTGTGGCCTCCTGCGCGCACACACACACACACGCATATTGTGGCAATATGAATTCAACATGTCTCCAAGACTACTAGTAGGGCTCCTATGAAGCCCTAAGCACAAATTAAAGCTTCCCTCAAAGAACCTCTGGAAAGGATGTCGCTGTCTGCAAAGCACAGTTATTCTTGCTAAATTCTCAATGTCCACTGAATGATTTGAGCCTAGTGTACGTAGAGATTAATGCAGTTACTTTCATGCGGCAAAGTCTATATACAGAGCGATGCTTGCATGTGTTTTGAACTGGTGACTGCAGCTCATATCGAGCCCTTTCCAGATTTTTATTTGACTACCAATTACGAATTGCCCAGCTTTGGTGAGTATGGTGAAATATGCCCTTGAACAAACCAAGTTTGAAGAGGTTAATCAGTAGTATTAATGTCAATAAATTAAGATGTGGATTAGTTTATAGTAATGGAGTAATTCCTGTTGATTCTTTCGGAAAGAAAAGTGTGATTTGCAAGTGGACAGGCTAAGTAGTTCCTTCTTCTTTCTATGCTTTAAAATCTTATGAAAATCTATGGCCTATTGTAAGTTAATTTTTTTAGGAGATGCAAAAGACAAGGAATATAAATACATATTTCTTAAAACAAGCAAACAGTCCACCTCATAAAACCTGCACAGGCTGGGAAATAGGAGCAGCTTGCTATCCTCAATCATTGGGATTTTTTAGGTAGGCTAAGCCAGTAACAATGAATATTATGTGGTGTAGCTTTTTTTTCATATTGATTTTTACATTTGACCAGCATGTGAGATTATTAAATATTACTTTGTGACCATATGAAACGTATGGTTTGTCAACTGCATTGAAATGTGAGTAAACCTAAAGTAGTGACATGAAAGAAAGGATTAAAAAAAACAAAGAAAAACGAGTTGGAAAAAAAAGCAAATTGTTCTTTGGTACTTTTACTCTTCATCGTCTGAACTGTGTAGCATTGTTTATTCACAGGAAACAGTCATGACGAGGACATAAATATCTAGTTTATCTTGAGGTGAAAAACAAGTCTTTTCGTAATTGGCCATGACTAAAAAGGCTTACTGGCTCTTCTTTAAGGAAGCAGATGAATTCTTTCCCTTGAGAATTGAAAAGGTAACCAACCTTGTATGATGGAGCACGTTCTCAGAGAAATCTAGCAGTAGATGGCTTCTTGATGGAACCTTAGCAAAGAGAAAGCAAGCCAACGATTTGAGTAATAAACTAATGTCAACCTTAGTTGCAAAGTGGTTATATGTCAATCATATTATTTACTAAAAAATTTCAGTGTCAAGAGGCTTGCAAGTTCACTCTTCAAGGACCATACTAATAGTTAGAAATAGAAATATCTACTGGGTCATTCTGTCCCCGCCAGTACATTGGTCAAATGATGCTGTAATAAATACTACACTTGATCCAGGGTGAACTCTGAATCACATTAGACTAAAAATCATCACATGAGATCAATATAGATTAGTTTATTCTTCCCTTGCTGCTGGCAAAGTAGGTTCCTAGAGGATATATATTTTTTTAAACAGCTAACATGAAGAGTAGATCAGTTTTAGTGTTTGCCAGTGCTTCTTCTCAAGTTAAGAATTTTGTGTTGATTTTTACTTTGCCGCTCAGGCCAGTTTCTTGACATGAACTGATAAGTAATCTAGGAAAAACTGGTAGATAATACTCCTTGAGTAGTTTATACAGCTGGAAAGCAGTAGCTATGCTGTGTCTTTTCCAGGGCTAGCCACCGAAGACACTCCAGTCCTGTTAACTTGCTTTGGTATGGTAACATGAACTTGTGTGCGCATCACACACAATGACGTTCCGTATCTGAAAGTGTAGTACTAGTCATTCCTTTTGTTACTATGATCATGAAGTGCAAAATCAGTCTTTATCTTAGAGAAGTGCCTTTGAATAGACAGAAAAACAAATGAGAGGAAGACTACAGTGTCACAGGTCAATATGATTTGGTGGCATATTTTTTATAAAAATAAAAAAAAAGTATGAATCCAGTTTTCTTATTACAGTCCTGTTTATCCTCTTCTAAGGGAGAGTAAAGGACCCTATTTTTAACTGCCTTTTCATGCGGTTCTGCTCCATTTTGAATCTCCTTGTGAGAATTGTGGAGGACTAAACAGATTCTCCAACAGAAATCCCACGGAGTTCAGTGCTGCTGGAAAATCTTGATATGAACAGTTCTCTGCCACAGATAGGCCTGCAGACATCCTCCATACATCACTAGTGATGGCCACGTTTTCTTGTACAGAACAGCGGTTTCTAGAAGAGGGTTGTCAAGTACCGGTGCAAACTTCACATTCTGTTAGTGCAGTGCTTGAATTCTTTTGCTGCCCATCATTTGATTCTATAGAGCAAAGTTTAGTATGAAAGCAAAAATCATATTTCTCCGAGGTTTATATAGTTTTGACAAAACGTGGACTAAGTGCCTCACTAAACGTGAACCTAAGTTCTACTGCAAAACAAATAACATTATAAATAGTAAGTAAAGGAGAGCCTTTCACTAATCAACTTTGTGTTTAAGCAGTATATTAGCCTTTCACTGTTAAAGAAATAAGCTTAAGTGGTCTCTTGGGCAATAAGTGAAATCATGTCTGGTGGTCTAATGCTCATCCGTAGGGAATATTTAGCCTAAGTAGCAAACCACTGCACTAAACGTGGCTGTCAGTCTTTCATCAAGAGGCATAGGAGAGAAAAAAGGAGCTTAATGCATATCAAGGCTGAGCTGAATTACTGAAGCTACATGGGAAAATCAGCATATCAGTATATATATCTGTATGCTGTGGATCTTTTGGTGGGTTTTCAACCCCTGTTTAGTACCTCTTTCATGGGCGCTCTTTGGAAAAGTGCCAAAGAGCCACTCATGAATCTCAGCGTCCACTGTGTCAGATCTGCTGTCGTTGCACTGACTGTGTATCGTGACTAGCTCCAAACAATATTACACAGTTACCCTCAAGTAAAAATGATGTAAAAAATTAGGCTGTGATAGGATGTTGATTTCATTATCTGAAGGCTAGTCCTCATGACACAGGCAGTTCACCTGAACTGATTATGTGCAATGGTAATATTCCTAACAATATCTCCAGACTATTTGGGTGGTATTCATTTGTGTAAACATAGCTATCTGTAGCATTTTTTGGTAGGATACCCTTGATATATAGGCTGAGCTGGGAAGTCAGCCTATATAGGAAGTCAGTGTCCTTCTGGAGCTGTCGCTGGAGACTAGGCAGGGTACGTGTTGAGTACAGTGGATTTAGGCAGCTGAATATCACACTCTACTCTATTGATGTTCTCAGGTCAGCCATATTTTTCCTGATATAATTTCTGCTCATTTGTAATGGTATTAGTATTTTGGTTTACAGTGAAAATGTCTACTGCCTGTTTGTGCTTTCCCTTTACCTGATGGGTTTGACAGTCATCTCCCCCCTTTGTCTGCCTTAGCTTAGATCTTGTCATTTGCAGCGAAATCTTCTGTATTTTATATATAGTTTTGATTTGAAGTTTTCAAAGTTTCTACATGTTATTTTTGAATATTGGCCAATTTATTGTAACTGCTATTTATCAACGATAGCAATAAAGAGAGGGAATAAAGAGAGGTATTAAAGATGTATTTATATTAGAAGCAACTGTGTGCTCTTCTAATTTTCATTTTGAAACATGTCCATTCCAGAAAACTTGATTATTTAGCCGCTGCTGCTGTGAGCAATAAAGAAGTTACTGGAGGGCATTACTTTTGCTTCAGTGTCCTACAGTATCATCACCTCACCTAATTTATTCCAGATTAACTTCAAAACTGCATAGAGTATCAAGCCAGTATTAAGGAAGGCTGCTGTGCCCATGGCTCTGGAATTTAGGTCACTTTTCAGCTAAGCGGTGGATACATGTTTTGGCTTAGACAGTCAGAGATGACACCAAGGTGTGCACACAGCGAGACACCTTTTGTGATACTGTATTCTGCATTTGAATTAGTCTGTTATGGTGGATTTTGTGTTGACTGTTATGTTCTTTGTGATACTGATCTGTCAGAGAAGATTAACTGAAGGATAATTATACTAATACACAGGTATATGGTTAAATAAAAGATAGCGGCTTTGGCCGTAGTGTTGTGAAATCCAGACAAGGCTGGAAATACACATTCCTTTCATTTTTAAATTAAAGAATGCCGAAGCATATATAAAGTCCCAAACCCACGGATATTGTGGATGCTCAAATGAGGAAGTCAGTTGTAACTGTCTTAGTTTAATGTCTTCCACTGAGAGATACTAATGGCAAGAATCTCTACTTTTTTGAAATCCCAGTAAAGCTCTTTAACCTTTTTTCTGATGGGTTTTACTTGCTGAAACTGCTAAAAAATGAGAAGCTCTTTTGAGGATTCTCAGCTCCAAATTTCATCATGTTTGCCTTTGAGAGCTGGGAGAAACATTACCTCTTTGTAACTATGGAACCAAAGAAGAATGAGAAAGAAAATTAAATTAAAGCCCTATGCACTGTCATCAGTATGATACTTAGGAGCTAAATTCTGGAGTCAAGTGCTTCCACTAGTACCTAAATTAAGTGTATAAAGTTATATAAAGTAAATTTGCGCCAGTATGTGTAGACCTGCGGATTCAGTACTATTCAGCATGACTGCTGAGACCTGACCAGTTGTTTTTCCCTTGTTGTCACTGCTGCCCCAGTAACGGAGAGTAATAAGGGAGAACTTGACAATTTCCAGCTGTGCGAGTGAGCTGCAGAGCTGGGGGGTAAAGGGATCCTCAGACTCCTTGGACCTCCTTGGACTCCCTCATGCCAGGGAGCTAGCGTGGAAGAGATTGCAACAGATACATTTGTCAAAAATGAAGCCTCACTGTGGACTTGGTTCCAGGGTAGAGGTCTGTGTGGGGTAGGCTTTGAACTGAGAATCTGTGTTGAAAAGCTTTCGAATTGCTCCTTTCGGGTGGTAGTGTTTATGTGAAACTGTATAGGTCTGAATTTTGTGAGGTTCACCTTTCAGCAGTGGCAGCTGTTTCACTTTGCTTCAGGTGTAATTTAGTCAGTTTAAACAATAAGCAGATGTTTGTTTTCGTCTTGTGGTAGCTAAGGTCTGACATTCCCAATGCGTGAGATACATTTGGGATCCTAAATACATTTTCAAATGTGGCTTTAAGTGTCTAAGTCACGTTTAAAAACAAATAATATTCTTAGGACAATTAGTTGATGTTGAAAAATGAACTCATCACTTGAAAATGGTAAGAGGCATGCATTAATCTGAAGCCTATTGTGTGGGTATTAAAGACTAAATCAAAGTTAACAAAATCGACATCCTTAACAAGACATCATTTGATTAAAAAGGAAAGCATTCTTTTCTCAAAAGAGCTGATTGAGCTACATCTTCCACCTCGTACTTGCTGGTTTTTTCACCCTAAGTGAAAAATGAGCGGAAAGGAATATCGACCCTTAAAATACAAGTATGTTGTCTGCTGATAGAAAAAAGCATAAATGTTCCCACAGTTAGTATTAGTGGGCCCATCCTTGTTAAAATGAGGTTCCTGCAGTGCTCAAGAGGTGAAGAATTTGGCTTACTAATGCATAATGTAGTCTTCAGTGCCTGATGTCTGGTAGTTGCAGGTGTGAAGTGCATAGGGGGAAACAGGAGAAACTCAGGCAGTATTTGAGTACGAAACCTGGAAGGGTAGATGATACTGTAATTGTCAGATGATTCATTAAAATAATGACAAACAAAACTGAAATATAAAGTTCTTCCTGCAGTGAAGGTACTGGTGGTATCACTGGTAAAATATATATATGTATATATATGATATATACATACATACACACACATGCACACACACACATATACACACACACCCCTAGTGATTGCACTTGGAAAAATTGACCTCAGTGGTTTTATAATAACGTGATGTATTGAGAGCATACGTACATATAAACCGACAAAGAGTATGTATTCTGATGCATGTTCTTCTGTGTGACCTAAGATATTAATGATAATACAAGTCCTGTATAGCTGTTGTCAAGATTATTATAGAAAATTATACATTTTATGTGATTTGTTGGATTTGCCTATTAAATCCATAGAAAATTATACCCTGACAATAGGGAAGAAAGGTATAGTAATCCTTCTACAATCAAGAGCCATTTGGACTAATTTCCGCAGAGCTGTATTTCACTTGTATAGAATTTTGTTGATTTTGTGCCTTTTTCATTCTCCAACAATTTTTATTGATGAAAGCCAGTAGATTCCTATTTCCATAGAGAGCCATACATTTTAAATATATTCCAAGGCAAAAAAAAAAAAAAAAAAAACAGAGAGGAAGAGCAATCAAAACAATGTGTTTTGGGTGGTGCAAGATTGTCATTTCCAGTGATAATTATGTACCAGCAACTTATTTTTATGCTAAGTGTGGCAATGTAAGGTTTCAGTGCATTTGATGTCACCCTGAATACTTCTTTAAAAATAAAAATGAATAATTCTAGATTTTGAAAGTATGGTTGCTAGGAGTTTTCTCTTCCTCTGTCTCCCGTGGGCTCTGTCCTCACCCTTCTTTTGGAAAAGAGAGGCTATAATTATTTAAATTGGCCTAATGCTCTCATAAACTTTGTCTCCTTAAACTAAAATCAAATCACAGTGAAGAGTCCTAGTTAGATAGCTCTGTTTATGAAGAGGTAAGCTTTTGCTCATTGCAACTTTTTACAAAGTTACCCAAGTGAGATAAAGCATCTAGCAATGTGGGTTTTACCATCATGACAAATGATGGCAAGGCCAAACCTGAGCATTTCGTGGTAAGTTAGAAAATGAGTTTGTAGAGAAAAGGAGTTCGTAGTTCTTACCTCAGAGCTTCTCACCATTCGATACGGTTATTAAAGAGAGGCAAATGTACTAGGCTCCATAGGTTTTAGGAACCTGTTAAGCTACTTCTAGGGAATGCTTATGGTGGGGGAGCTTTCTTGTCATTTCTAACTCTTTTCTATGGCTGAACCTGCCTGAAAGGAAAAGATGAGGTTCCTAGTTGGGGATACCAATTTTTGGGTTTGGTTTTATTGCTTTTGTGTGCTCTGGTTAGACTGTCACCCTCCACACTCTGTTCTGATGGTCTTGTTAAAACAAAGGTTACTTTAACTGCCGCAATCAGTAGAGCCTTTCCACTGTGATAAATCCCATCTCGTTTATTTTATTTATTTGTGTACACTTCCAGGTCTGGTGGTTGTTGTAGCGCACAGAAAAATGGAATGGTTGTCAGTGGTGGGGTAGCCGCAGAGTGTACTGCAATAGGGGCTACTCAGTAGCTCATATAAATTGTAAACATGCAGTTGTGCTTATGGGGTGTCATTGCCAGGGGTTGCACAAGGCCTTGCTCCACCCTTATGTCATAGCAGAAGAATGACAGGAGGTGCAAGAAGCATATTTGTAGATCTTGTTTGTAGATAAGCCTCAAATGATTGCAAAAGAAGCAACTCCATGCATTAGACTGAAGATGTAACAGCCCAAGAATGTACTTCTCCTGAAATAATGTCAACTTTTTTTCCTGCCAGCACAACATAGGATGGTTTTGTCTTTGCTGCTCCAGGAAGGTTAAGAAGAAATGCAATGTTTATTGCCAGTATGGAGATATGCTTTCCAGCCACAAGACTATTTTAAATTTTTTTGTCTAGTTATATTTAGGGGTATGGTTGTTCATGTTTTGTTAGATATGTGCATCTCGCCAGGCTTTATTTTTGGGCACGGAGCACAAAAATATCCAAGAGATTTTGGCTCTGGAGAAGAGAGACTATTTCAGTTGTGGACAGGTTGTGGGGACAGAAGATTTTCGTTATGTGCTCAGCTATACTACTGCTATCTTCTGTCATACCACTTAATTTTTCTATCTCTTAGTTTCCATGCCTGGAAAATGATTGAAATGTATACTTCTTACACGAAAGCTCTAGTTTTAGTGCTTACAAATTGCTTTGAGATACTTGGAAAGAAAGCGCTGTATAATTTTGAAGTTCAGATTCCCCAGAAGGTGTAAAATGGCATGCTTCCATGAGCTGTGATAATTTACAACAGCTGAGAGTTTACCTTCTGTCCTTACCTTACTTTACTTCATGCTTGAGTAGATGAAAAGTTTAGTTTTTCCATTCTAACAACTCTTTGCTGTAATATAATATGATGTATTACCATATGTAATATTATACATTAATGTAGTGCAAGTAGCATTTTATAAAGCTGATTTTTGAACATAGTTATTTTATTGTAAGTCTGAAAAGCTGAAATATTATTATTGAGGTTAGTCAATGTCTTCTAGGTAAGCATCTGTCTAGCCTCATTTCCAGTAACAATAAGAAATAGTAAAATAAATGCATTGGATAAAGTGTTCAAAAGAAATGAGTAAGATTTTGAAAAGCGTACTTTCTATTCATAACTGTTCATAACTGGTCCTCGTTATAAAACAGACAATTTTTCCTATACCTTTCAAAAAAATCCTTTGAACTTCCCTAAAAAATTAAACCTCCCCATAACTAACATTGTCTTTCTCACCACTTTTATGGTAAAATAGTGGCGCTGTGGGAAGGGCAATGTTGTTGTGCCACATTCAGGAGGAAGGAAGCTCATGGTAAAGCCCTGGACTGAGAATGCAAGGCTCTGAATTTAGTTACTAGAGAATTCATCTGTGAGCAGGAATATGCCAGGTTTCAGTTCCTCATCTGGAAAACTGAGATATTAATTTCTCCCTTCCTCACAAGAATGTTGTGGGGAAAACATTTACTAAAAATTTTTGAGATGAGATACAGCTGTGAAAACTGCTACTAATGGACCTTTTTACGTATGCCTAAGAGATCTGCCAAAGTCTTGGAGTGTATGTATTCTTGTACCTATTGAGGTCTGTGCAGGACAATATATTCATCTAGCAGCCCTATGAAGAAATCAAGCAATTGGTGATTGATGCTTTACAGCTTAAATGCTTTAAGAAGATAGATCTTATCAGCATATGAGAAAATTTGAGAAATATTTTTAATACATTGTGATTCACTTTGATACCATTAATTTTGATAAACGTTTGCCGTTAATATAGCTACATTATGCACCTCTACCTTAATCACAATATAATATCATGAAATGCATCATTTGTGTTTCTAGACAGACTGTGGCCAGCCACTCAGCTTGCTGAATGTTACTCAGTGCTGAAAGATGGAAATCAAATTTCTGCCTGTTGAAAACTGACTGGCTCACAGATGAAGGGATGCTTTTCCGAAAGCCAGGGATTGTCGTCCTTAAGCTATGCAGACCCCAAACCAACAAAACTCCATCCAAGAGGTAGAGAAGTTCTTATTTAGCAGGTCGAAGGCTTCCTGAAGTAGTATTCTGGCAAGATCCACTGCCACTTTTGCAGAGATGCCTAGGAGACCAGGGGGAGACATATTAACAAGTGCTCTCACTCTCTAGTTCTAATTAACTTTGGGGTTCTCTAATGTTTGTTTTGGGCCACATATTTACCAAAGTCATGATACATTTCTATTTGGCTTCTCTCTCTCTCTCTTACCTGAGCCTACTGTCTCCAAACCCTGTCAGTCTGTGAAACTCTGGGTCTGACGGAAAACACTTTGTGTGGCCCCCTTGTACACAAAACTAGTGCCACTGCTGAAGTGGTGGTCCCATATGAGTGTCGGGATGGGTAGGAAGATGTTGGGAACAGAGAGCAAAATCAGAGTGCCTTTGAGTGGTTGGTGTGATCCCGGCACGTGCAGCACAGGGAAGGAGTTGCAAATACAGGAGACTCTGCTATTCGATTGCTATTTGTGTGGAGAAATAGCTTTTGTTCTGAGTCTTTTCTCTGCTTCATTCATCAAAAAAATCACCTGCTGACATTTTCCCTAGCTGTTACTTCCCTTCTCCATTGGCATGTTAGGTCAGGAGTGCTTGGAAATGTCTTGGGGTCATTCCTAGGAGCTCACTATGTCTGCATGTGTATTACAAGCAGTGTCTTTATACTTGGAAAAGGTTGAGCACTTTAGTATTTGAAAGAGGAGGAACGGGGAACTCAGCTGTCAAGAGGAAGGACTGAGGGAAAGCACTTACCAAGCGACGGACAGACTGGGCACCTTTTAGTGTCAGGCCGCCTTTATATAGGACTTGGAAGTAATAGATCCTTGTTAATGGGGCTGAGTTTGGAGCTTTATGATGTCTGAGAGCAGTAAAACTTTCTTCGTTATACAAAGAAAAAGCACGTATATTTCTCGAGAAGGCCTGTAGCCTGATATGCTGAGTATACCTTGGCAGTGGACAGACCTGGCTGAAAGTAAGGTGCGAGCAACCTACAGAGGAGGGATCTAGGATAACTTGAAGATATCAGTTGATATTTACAGTTTGTTTTAAGATTTATTTTCCATTTGCAGTTCCTTTTCTTCAGGAAGTCTGTTATTGTGAACCTGCTTACATCAACAGTAGACTTCAGTAAATTAAACTAAAACAGGAACAAGTGAAAATCGCACCCCTTGTGTCAGCAAAGGTATGCAGGCCTGCTCACAGCCTCTTCAACTTAGGGCAGCTGTATTTCTCCACTCAGATAGATGTTGTGCTTACAGCGCTAAACTTCCAAGAGACTAAAACTTACGTGCTGTACTGTGAGGAAAAGGTACAGGAAATAGAATTATCTAGAAGTCTTTTGCTAGTAGTATCAGTCTTCTCTATCCGCTCTCACTTCAGATAAACCTTAATCTTTGCTGCTAAGCTTTTTGTTTTCCTATGCTGTCTTCAATGTTGATACACATTTAGTGATGCCTGATAGACTAGAGAACATCTGATAATGGCAAAGCTCAAATAAGAAAAGATCCACCATTTTCCATTTGAAATAATTGTTTCCTTTGAAGGTGCAAAGAAGTTCTTTTGATTTACAGTGACTTCCTTGCAGAGCTATTGTGAGAACAGGAAGCCACATGGCTGGAGTTGGGTGAGGCCAGCAGTAGAAGTAGACTGTAGCTGAGGAGTTGCAGGAAGCCTAAACTTTCCATTCTTTCCAGATTTTGCCAAAAGAGAGCCCAAATTATCCTTTTTTTGATTTGTGAAGTACGCAGAGTTTGTGCTGATGACTAAGGTAACAAACACCTATGGGAAAGGTTCACTTCATGTCCCTAAGAACGTGGGAATGAACAACCCACCAGAAAGCTGAATATCGATGCTGTCAGCAGCACAGTAACTGGTTTCTTCTTTCATCTCCAAACAATCACTGCTTGGATTCTATTATTCATTCTAAGGGGGAAAGGATTATTAATGCACTGTTCTTTAATTTTTTTCCTCTATGTGTGTGTATGTGAGAGAGAGAGAGAGAGAGAGAGAGAGAGAACAGCAGAGCAGTAATGCAATAAATATATTGGCTAGAGAAAACATTTGCAAGAGATCCTTACCATTTTTTTTAATCTTCTCTTATCATGAAGAACGTGAGCTGTGATAAATTGTTCTGCTAATCAAACAGCACTGAAAGGTTAGGTCATTGGAAGTCTTTAGTCATTTTGTGCTTTTCAAGAGTGAATTTGTTAAAATTATGCTGAATACCCACTTAAAGCCTCAGCTGAAAACCCTACCTGTGTTTTATAACTCTGCACTGTCAGAACTCATAATAAGTCAAACATTCTTTCAGAGGTACTCATAAGGGAGAAAAAACCCTGTAAATTTAAGAGTAATTTCAGATTGTAAATGAAAAAGAGAGGCACGACTGTTCATTTGCACCAATCATGCCTTCCTTTCATCTGCTCTGATTAGGCCTGGTGCGGTTTCATCAAACTACTCCATCACTGAGCTGTCACTCCAGTCGTCTGTTGATTGAAAACAATCAGGGCTCTGATGGCACAATTATTCTGACCCTTTAACTAGAGGCTGCTGTGATAATGAAAGGTTGATTATGATAGTTTGTGCCTCTTTCAGTTTGCCAAGAAGGTTAATTTGGGCATCAGACGGATGTTTAATGGGCGCTTGCTGGCTACACTGAGGTAAATGAGAACGTGCAGTCTTCGATATTGCACGGATATAGTTTGGCTGTCAATCATTGTCATTTTGAGTTTGTGCCTCACACTCTGGAAATCACATTTTATTTTTTCCTTGGGATTTAATTTATTCTGTGCCCTGAGGAAGTTCTTTCACTCTGTGACCTTCACAGTAGCTTTCTCTGTCTTTTTTCTCTTCCCTCAAATGGAGCCCAAAGGCATAATGCATCTAGAGGAACATTTTTCTTTCATTTTTCACATTAAAAAAAAAAGAAATTTTAAAATCCATGTTTATCAACTCACCCTGAACAGAATAAATGTTTTAATTCTGATTGTAAAACCAGAACGTGCAAATGAAAGCTTGCCTGCTTGCTAATGCAATGCCACACAGGAGGCTGCTTACATATACACACATTTGTAAAACTGACAAACAGGTAATTTTAAAATGTCTCTGGGTAAAGAGGGTGGGGGATGGCACAGCATTATTTTCAGGCTTCACACATATGCCTCAGCTTGGTGCACTGTAAATACAGTCATAGTCACCGTACTACAACTTTTTGAGTTGAAAAGTGTCTCTTCAAGGTTCAGGGCAAAAGACATTTCATTGCAGATTCAGAGATTATTAATATTTACTGTGTTCAGATTGAGAGAATCCTATGCATAATTTTTTAGTTATTTGGCTCAAGGTGCAAAAGAAATGCAAATACCTAATAATTTTGATTGTTCTACATGCAGCTCATTACAATCTTATTTTTATGCACATTTTTAATTCCAAAAAAAAAAAAAAAGAAAAAGATTCATATCTTTAAGGCTCTGTGGCATGTCAGTTTGAGTCACTTATTTTTAATGCTGCTGTCAAATGTAAGGTAGTACCTGACTGATACAATTGTAGAAAAGAGTCTGGACACTGTGCCACATGCATGCTTACTAAATTCCACACCTGCTTTCTAAAAATATTCATGTGTAACTCTGGCTTTGAAAAATTGTCTTTTTTTTTTTTTTCCAGAAGGAATTCTTCACCTTTCTATTTTTTTCTCCCAAATGGGTGATATAGTCCAGTTTGGTCCATCTCATATAAAGTGCTTAAACTGGTATCCTAATCCAGGCAGGTTTCCTTCTCTACAGTCTCTGGAGAGAGAGGAGGACTAAGACTCTTCAGAGATCCAAATTCAAGCCCTTTGGAAATCCTTTCTCATTTTAAAAGTGAAGCCTCTCCATGGGCTTCAGTGGACTTTATTTCAGAGCTTTAATAAATGTCTTGCTTTATGCATAGGTTCTGATCCTGAAGAGATGTGAAGAGCCAGGGTGGTGCTGATGATGTCCAATTAAATAAGGCAGTGGTTTTGAGGCAGGAGGTTCTGGTCTGGAAAACCAGAGACTTGGTGAATTATATAAGCTCCAAAGAGAGGCCAAATCACATGTGCAAATTTATAGTCAAAATACACATTTGCATCATAACAGAAGATGTGGCAATACAGTTTAAACTGAGAACAAATGTTGAACAAGTAAACTCCAAGTTTCGCTTTTTAAAGTTCCCTATATCTATTGAAGTGACTTCTGTATGAGCTATGTTGCTTTCATGACTGTTTTTGCCTAATTTATCAATAGGAGCACATCTACAGCACTTTCCAAAATACTTAAGATATGAGTTTGATTTTTTTTCTGGCTTTCAGTTTTGCTTATGTTTGAACAACGAGGTACAGAAAGACTATCTGGGTGAGATTTGTGTTGAAAGAAGAGATATAGGGCATATCATCAGATTATAATGCAGAAATCTGATCATTTGTGTTGAATATATCTGGTCTCAGTCCTGGAGAAAACTTCCCTCTCACTTTTGTTTCCATATTTAAAATTATCTTTTCTCCTAAAAGAGAATGTTCGCTATGTTACTTTGTTTGAAAATTCCATTTGTTTCAAAGAGAAAGTGTGCATTTATTGTTTTTGAAAGCTTGTAAAATGTAATATTTCCTTTCATTTGTTGTTACTGAAAAAAATACTCAGTTTTTGCACCACTGACACTTGTTTGCTCCATGTTAGTTATTAGAGACCTTAGCTGGTATAAACTAGCATACTTCCTTTGAAATTTGTGGGGCTATGGCATGAATAAGTCAACTAAAGATCAGGCCGAAATGGCTGTAATGGAGTTCCCATGGCCCCTGCCCTTGTAGAGTCCAGGATCGGAGCAATGTTTTCTCTGTCACGCCTTTGCATTGATAAAGTAACTTGGCTTTTCTGGTTAGAAAACTTCCTGTGATGCCAAGTGAAGCTTTAGCGTGTTTACCAGCAGTGTGACATGAGAACCGTTCTTGGGGGACACTGAACAGGCAAGGCGAAGATGCATCAGGGTCTGTTGCTTCCAAGTATAGTTGGTGACCGAGAAGAACAGGTAACTCTTTGTTGCAGGCCTGACCCAGGGCTACCTTCAACCATAACTCAGCTTCAGCTTCCACTGCCTCTGTGCCTTTTCCAGTTGGGGTACATATACTGTTAATAGTTGGAAGGGAAGGGCCGCACTCCTAGGCTAGGTGAATTAGACTGCTGAAGCACTGTGTTGGAAGCAGAAGCAACCTCTGTAAGTACAATGAAATCGCAGCCAGATACGCAGGTATGTTTAGATGTACACTCCAGCTGTGGCACAGTGTAATTTCCATCTGTTCTCTGATGTTTTGAGTGTATGTGAAAATCATGTCCTTTTGAGGGCCTGGTTTTGTCATTTACTTAGTTTAGAAGATGAATATGGCAAAGTAAATTATTTATTAAGGTTGATATAGGTACTAGGCTGTGGTTTCCTTCCCACACTCACACATTAAAATTAATAAGAAAAAAGCTTTTAACAGTTTAAACATCATTTGTCTATATGGTACTAAGAGTAGGAGTCCTTCCTTATTTTGTAAATTATTTAGTAGTGATATAAATATTTTTAAAACTCAAAATTGCAGAAAGTCTCTTTGTTTTTGCTTACTTATTTCTGTTTTAAGTATAGGTGTACTTTCAAGTGCTGTTGGAATAATCTTAGAGAAGTCTGGATGTGTCCTTGCAATGTCAAAAAGTGTATAATAGCTTGATCTTGCCAATACTGACTGCAGTTGCTAATACTGCTGCCAGAGAGGCTGGAAGATAGGCACTCTAATTAGTGTGTGTAGGACATAAATTTTGGATTCCCTATGTAGGCACCAGTCTCAGGTGGTGGAACGTCCATTGAGTAAATATACAGATATTTGCTAATGTGTTACATACAAGTTTACACTTCTACAGTATATTCATGAGAGTTATTTTGCCTGCTTTACACTAAAGGAAATTTAGAACTGTATTGTAATACAGTCCATCAGTGACAGCTCCTGCAACATGCATAAGACTTGTTTGGTACTTGATTTTCTTTTGATCTTTGCCCCTCCAGCTTCCCAATAGCTGCCAAACCATCCGCTGTTGGTTCACCTCACTGGTAGCTCAGTTTTCTTCCACGCTGCGTTCTGCTAGAGAGCACTGTAACAATGTACACTGCACATGAAATGTAAAATCTGAGGCTTAGTTTGTGAGTGCCCCTATAACCGTATGACTTGCTCCAGAGCCCTGTGCCACAATGTAGGTGGTGGTCATGCGTTCTATGGAATATACACATAAATGCATTAATGTAGCTTTATTTGTGGCTTTAATATGTAGTAACTGTTTTAAAGGACTTCTAACATGAATTTATGGCATTTAAAGTCAAGTAACAGTAATTGGTTTCAGTAGCAAGACAAGGAGATAAAAACATTACGACTTTTACCACCATTTTTCTGCTTTGGAGAATCAAAGATTAGGTGCAAGTCACATCAGATGCTATAGTCAAGGTCTGTTCAGGAGGGCAGCTGGCCAGTGGCCAGGGATTCCGGTGGGAATCACACATTGTGATTCCCAGATCTCAGTTGCTCCCTTAAGGGCAACTTCATTGCTAGCAGAACCTGTCTGTCCAGTATCATCTACCTACAGTCCATACAGGTGATAAGGTGATGTGTAGGTTTCTTAGCCCTACCTTCTAAGTTTGTACAGTAAAATGCAGTACACTACAACAAACTGACCTCAGACTTGAAGGGTGGTAGGGGTCAGTAGCTCCCTATCTATGCAGAAGACATCGCCTGGGATTCACCTTACTCCCTCTACTGCTGTTACAGTTGTTCATTAGAAGGGAAGGGTGGAAGTAGTGTAGACCAAAGATATCTTAGATGATGTGTTTAGAGGATCCCAAGGAGGCTGCAATAAACTGAATTTGGAAAGATTCAAAGATTTTCATGAGTAAAAAGAAAGAAGCAGGACACATGGCTGGGGATGAAATTGTGTAGGAAAAGATGGAGAAAGTTTTGCATCAAGGCTGGGAATAGATCATACATCTCCAATGAATATCAACAGCATCCTTATTCCACTTTGCAGCATTGCTGTGGTGATACAGAAATTCCATGATTTTAGAGAAATATTATGCATTATTGGTTCCAATGAATTTTTTTTTAACACCAACTCTACAAATGTTCTTAGTGCAAACCAAGCTCAGTGTGAACCAAGTTGCTTTTGTCAAATTTCATGAGGCAGAGAATGTGTGTTGTAATGGAGATGTCCGTCCCTTCTGTTGCAGCTCTTCACGCATCCTCATATACACAAATAAATGCAACTAGTGTATCTGTGAAAGGTATGAATGTAGGGTTGTTTGTGTGTTTATACAGTATTTGTTGGATGGGGAGGAGAAAGAGAAGAGGAGGAGTGAGGTTCTAAGATATTAACAGGCATTAACGTTAAAATTGACTTAAAAGCCTTGTAATTACCAAGACCTGATTGCAGCAATGTATATCTTTTAAGAGTCTGTAATCTTTGTCATGTATAGCACAGGTGACACCTGTGCTATGATGTTTTAGGTATGAGTGATGACTTGGACTGTAAGCGAAAGAAACACTTGGACTCAAGTGGTGACGGATGAAGTACTTGCTCTTTGTATATTCTTCTCCTTCAGTATAGCAACCCACACACATCAGTCAGTATGAATTCAGTTGGTGTCTTCATCATGATGAAGACAGCCTGAATTCCACTTGAATTTAAGTGTCTAGTCACTGATGAGAGCTGAATGCCTCTGAAGATTTTGAGGAATGGTTTGCATGGCCTAAGAGATGGAGCAGGGAGTTATTTCAATCCACTCAGCAGGAGAAAACTAGGCATATATTTGGTAAGATTTAGAGCATGTGACTATAATTCTCAATGATTTCATGTCTGTAAGCACTTTAAAATGTATTTAATTAACTCTTTGTTTACCAGCATGTATAAAGATGTATAGCTAATGCACTCTGAAACACAATACTGTATATAGCGCACTAAACCTACTGTTGCAGTTTTTGATGCTCTTCATTGATTCTTTGTTTCACAAGGGTTGAATAGCACAGAGAAGAAAGAAGTTAGGGTTTCACATTCGTCTTAATAAAACGGTGTTTCTAGTTTGTCATGGTCCTTCTTTTACAGAGTAGAGGAAAAGCAGTAAGTTTGATATACTGTGAGTATAAAAAACGCCTTGAGCAAGACAAAAGCCTTAGTCTCAAGCTGTTTCATGCGACATTCTCATGAGCAGTGCAGGGCAGTAAGTTTTAGACAAAACTGTTGTTATTGTTTAGCTGGTAAGAAACTTCTACTCCAGGAGTCCTTTGTCAGGATGAAAGGGATGTATCAAAGGGAGGAGCCTGTCCTCATCCAGATCTAGTCAATGTCTTCTTAATGACTTGGATGATAAAATAATACGGTTTTTATGTTTTCAGACAATCAGAAAGTAGAAGGTGTTCAAGCACTTTCAGAAATAAAATTAGAATTCAGAACGATCTTGACAGATTGGAGCAGTGACGTAAAGTAAATAATAGACAGCTCAATAATAACAGATAAAAGCACTGCACTTTGTGGAAGTTATGCAGAAAAAGATGTGGAGATAAGGTCATAAGCTTAAACGAGAATCAGCAATACCATAGTGCATTGACAAAGTAAGTCTCAAATAGTAGTAAGTCTCAAATAGTAGTGATGTACAAGCAAGAGTGGCATAGCTTGTTATGATCAAAGTAATCCTTTCAATCTGTTCGCCACTACTACCACCTCAAGAGGAAGATTTTACCCAGGTTTGGGCAGCAAATATCAAGAAAGAGGGGACATTTTCTTTCAGCGAGAGAGAGCCATGAGCTGAACAACAGAGGTTCAGGGGCTTATGAAATGTGACTCGAGAGAGAATGAGAAAATGAGACTTTTTCATTCAGAGAAGCAGAAACTGCAGCAGGCATCTTCAAATGTGTCAGAGGAAAAGGAGGAAAAGGAAGGCAGCAAACTGTTTTTCATGCTGTATGGACAGGATGCAGCAGTCATCAGATTCAAAGGAGATTCAGAGTTAGACTAGGGGTTCCTGAGCTCTGGAGTGTAAACCCAAAGGTGCAGTGGAAAATGGGGCAAGTTGAAAAATTCGGCCCTCCTGCATAGGTGAAAGGAAAACTGTCCAGGAGGATAGCTGAGCATGCGCATAGATTTCCTGAGGAAGTTAAGGGCTCTTCATCGGTGGAGATTTTCAAGAACCGCTTATACAACGTTTCTTGAAATAGTTTAGGGATAGATCCCTTCCTGGCCTCCTTATGGACTTGACTGGATTCAGTGTGCTTTATGTAATTTAAAATGTGTGTTTCTTTTTGGCTGTTAGTACCAGTTACAATTGCTGATTGGTGTCAGAGTCTTCCTCTCCTCTCCTCTTTCTTTCCCTTCCCATCCCAAGGTAGCAGAACCCTGTCTCAGCTTCTCTCTTCTCTGTTATAGTTTCTGGTCCCTTTAAACATCTCCCCATTTTATGATTAAAATAAATGAAAATGGAAGAAAATAGAAGGATTCAGTATTTTTTTTGTTTCATCCCTTCAATATTTTGTCATAAATGGAATGAAAGATGGAGCAGAAAAAAGCCTTTTCTTTCTAATCATCTAACCGTAATCTTACTTATTTTCTTTCTAGTGTACCCGTGGTCTTCAGTGATCATATTGTCTCTGTATTTATAATATTGCTCCAGCAGCTTGATCCCTGGACATTGCAGTTTCCTAAAGCATCTCTAACAGTTTGCACGGCAGGAGTATTGCATAGCA
Organism: Struthio camelus; assembly: GCF_040807025.1. Classification (NCBI taxonomy): domain Eukaryota; kingdom Metazoa; phylum Chordata; class Aves; order Struthioniformes; family Struthionidae; genus Struthio; species Struthio camelus. Next base: position 53,522,024 of record NC_090944.1, read on the forward strand.
GTATTACAGTCTAGTGTTAATACTGTGAAAAATCATAATTCTTTTGGGGGAATAGTAAAAGACAATGCTTTTATATATATATATAATAGGTGGAGTTCTAAAATGTGTCTTTTGTGTTTCATGTATTCACAAGTACTTTTTGTACTGCTTGATATTGCTACGAAGGCAAGTATACTGTTCCTCCTAGAATGCAAACAGACTTTTCGAAAGACCAAATTTTGACAGAATTGTATACAGATAATTGTTTTTTGTGTTTTGTTTTTCCTTTCCTTCCCCTCACCCTTTCAGCTAGCTGTGAGGTGGTTGGAACAGAGCTGCCGTTACCAGTACATGGATGAACTTCTCCAGTATGTCCGCTTCGGCCTTATGGATGTGAATACATTGCATACAGTAGCTCTTTCTCATCCCCTTGTCCAAGCTAGTGAAACTGCAACAGCACTCATTAATGAGGCCTTGGCTTACCACCAGAGCATCTATGCACAGCCAGTTTGGCAAACCAGAAGGACCAAACCTCGCTTCCAGTCAGACACTCTTTACATTATCGGTGGGAAAAAACGTGAAATCTGTAAAGTGAAGGAACTGCGGTACTTCAATCCAGTAGATCAAGAGAATGTTCACATCGCAGGGATTGCAAACTGGAGCGAGCTGGCACCTATGCCCATAGGGAGAAGTCACCACTGCGTTGCAGTGATGGGAGACTTTCTTTTTGTAGCTGGTGGAGAAGCAGAGCAGTCCACGGGGCGCACTTGTGCAGTGAGAACTGCCTGTCGTTACGATCCCCGCACTAATTCGTGGGCTGAGATAGCTCCGATGAAGAACTGTCGGGAACACTTTGTACTGGGAGCAGTGGACGAGTACCTCTATGCAGTAGGGGGCAGAAATGAATTGCGTCAAGTTTTACCTACTGTGGAACGCTATTGCCCCAAGAAGAACAAGTGGACCTTTGTACAGTCCTTTGACCGATCCCTTTCATGCCATGCAGGTTATGTGGTGGATGGTCTTCTTTGGATATCAGGTAGAAAACATTTCACACAATTGAGGTACTAACAAAATACTGTCTCCAACAAAACTAATAAATCATTTTTGGTTTATATGTCAGGATAACTTTTGTCTTAGGAGAATAGTATTTCAAAGAATTTAAGTCCGGATGCATATAATCAAGCCCGGTTAGAAGTATAGGAGTGTTACACACCCATACAATATTTTATGACTACTAAATATCTCTGTGTTTCAAAGCTGCATACACCATGTGTGCTACCTCCAATTACCAGTAATAAATCAAAGTGACAAATACAGGATTATAAATTGTGTGCTTGCTAAAAAGAAAAGCAAAAAAAAAAAAAAAAACACCAGTTTCCGTAGTGTGTTCTGGTATCAGTGCATTTATCCCTGACAATGACATGGCTAATTAACTGCTTGAAGGCCCGTATAGGTCTTGGACTTGAAGGCAAGCGTATGAACTGCTCCCACTTGCTATTCACTATATTGGAACAGGCCAAGATGGCCTTTGTTGGGAAGCCTGCAGAGCTCTAATTGTCATAACAAGTGCACAGGACTGCCGGGATGAAATCGTAGCATTATGGCACAGAAAGATGAAAGTAAAGACTTTGTAATCTTAAAATAACATGTCATTTGCAACTCACTCTGATATACTTTTTATTTCACACGTGCACATTGGTAGGAGTTGAGGGCATTGTGTCATCAATCTTTGTTGTGATTTCTCTGGCATTAGGTGCTTTTGGAACAAGGTCAATGCTGTCTACCTAAGATTTGAGAGACGGAAAAGAAATTCCTTTTAGTAAGGAATGTGTCATGGAAAAGTTATAAAGTTGTAATACTTATCAAGGAAGTTAATTAGTAAATGGGCCTAACTCTTGAAGGAAATGTGCAGTGATTGCTATCTTCACTGTAGGAACCCTCTGGGGATTTTAGTATGGTCTGGGATCCCTCTGGTGAAAAGATGGCGTGTGAATGAAAGAAGAAATTAGCTACTTATGCCTTGACTGTGCTTGTCAACGTATGTCATTGAGGTTAGTGGAGCTCCTCGCAGATGTATCCCTCTGCCCATATGGATTAAGTGCCAAATGAGAGTGGCTTCCCAGGCATTGGCGGGGAAGTAGCAGGTCTCTATTTTTATACATATGCACTAAAATCATGAATAACGGGTTTGGAATTAGAGGCATCACAGAATGCATGGAGTCGCAAAGATCCCTGACAGGCACTTTGTGTTAACAGCTGACATCGAAGAAGTCTTGTAGAGCTTCTGCTGTCTGTTAATCCTGAAGTGTGCGCGCAGTGTAGTCTGAGGCCCAGGTGATGATACAGAAACACCAGTTCTACTTTAGATACACAACTGGGTGTGTTCAGAGCATTGCCAAGCAGCTTCCCTGTTTCGTTAGTGGAAAGATAAGTGTCTCTAAGGAGCAACTGAAAGCTCCTTTCAACAGGGATACTACTACGGCTGTGTCTTGATTCCCTCCTCCCCCTCCCCGCCCGCTTGTGGTGGACATTTGACAGTAATAATGAAAAAAGAGCTTTCTTAAGGAAATTGTGTTAAATAGATTTGTGTAGAAACATTGAAAGAGCACTAGAGACACTCATCAGAGTGTGGTCCTGGCTCCAGTACACCAAAAAAGGTTTTCTTCTTCTTCTTCTTATTTTTTTTTTGGTAACAAGAAGAAGAAAGTATTTGATAGAGATTTTTCAAGTCAAGTGTGGGGCTGGTTGAAGATTGCTTTTAATCCTTCCAGGTATGCTGGGAAGGGGAAAATTATGTTGAGGATTAATGAATGTGCTTAGTTACATAAGTGAAATACTTGTGTGCCTGTATGTTTAAATACTATCTGCAGTGATGATACTCTGTTCAAGGATATGCCTCTAATACGGCTGTAGAATCAGGGGAGGAAGTAAGTGGAAGCCTGTTAGATGATCTGCTTACAGCTGGGCAAAGCAACAAAAAATATTCGATCAATACGGTTCTATTTATATTTGAAAGTGCTACTAACAAAGCTTCTGTTGTAAAACTGATGGCATATAATAGTCACAGTAAGGAGTAATGTTTTGGCAGTAGAATGAGCTAGACAGGACTTTTCTGTTATATTCTGTATAGTTTTTGCCTTTTTGAGAAAATGCTCAGCAGTTTTGAGTTGCTACGTTCTGACAGTTTACTATGAATTATGAGAGCATGTCATGCAATACTTCAGTAGGATGTTGATCTGAATTATGTTCTCACAGATTGAAAACTGGGTTATACATATTGAAAATAGTTATTTTAAAAATAAAAGTGGGTGGACATGTAATAACAGTAGCTAGCTTTCTATTATTAATTAATTGCTTAAGGCCAGAAACTAACTCTTTCTACATGTGCATTCAGGGATAGGGGAGTAGTACAGAGAGATGTTTTACTGTTCCAAAATACCAGTAGTTATTGCTGAAAAATCCACTGTTCCTCCATCAAATATAAGGTGTTAGAATAAGAGTAATCAGTAATGCAGGAGGAAACCTGATTTTGAAATATGTGGCCTGAAATTAAGTAATTAGAAAAGTGTTCTGAGCTAGAGATGCTTAAGAGCTATATCCTTGCTCCTTTTTTGGGTCGTCAGCAAGAGCTCTTAAAGTCCGTTTGGTACAACCAGCTGGCAAAATAACTATGAGAATTTTTCCAGTTTTTTATAAGTGAAACAAATAAATAGTGATAATGAACTTTTCTAGCCCCTGTATTTGTGGAGAGAATCATCAAATCATGACCTGCACACAGACCATTTGCTTAGTCTACAGCCAGAGCACGAGTACCCCTGCTACTGCCCGTTGTCTTTGAAGGACATTGCTGATCAAAAGCTGACTAGACTTATGGGTTTGCTGTTACTGTTGTTGGGATTCATTGTCAGCTTTACCTTGCTGCTCCTTTGGGACAAATATGAGAAGGAGTCAAAAGTAATAGAGCGTAAAATCATGGTGACGGAAGCCAGGAAGTCTGATAAGCAAAGTGCTCTAGAAGGGCACGTGAACATTGATAGTAAGAGACGGGTGGCCAGCGTTTCAGGTGATAGAGGGACCGCTAAGCTGCCTCCACCCCTTTGGGGTTTTTACCTGTCAGAGGGCAGAGTAGTTTTGCCCTTTGGAAGTAGACTGATCCTTCTGGGGAATAAAAGGTAGGTTCAGCTCTCAAGTTTTCTAAGCTCCATATATTCTGGAAGGCGGTTTTATATTTGTGCCATAATTTTTTTTTCTTTTTTCTTTTTCTTTTTTTTCACAGCCCCTTGCTTTATTTTAGTTTTATTTTAAAAAGTGGACGAGAATTCATTAAAAAAAGTCTTCTGTATTGACAGTACAACACTGGGCAGATGGTTTTGAAATTTTATAGAAAACTGAATTTTCCAGGCCCCGGTTAACATCTGACACTGTGACCCATTTCACAAAGGAACCGCGTGCCACATGCTTGAGAACTATTCAAGTGCAACAGACACAAAACGCACCAAACCCTTTGGAGTTCAACGTTACTAACAGTCACTTCCTATAATTGCAGGGAAATATTCTCCGTGAGAGTGAGAACTTGAACTCGACACATTTCCCGTCATCCCCCATGGTGCACCATGCAAATCTGGGGACCTGCTTCTCTGTGCAGGTTAACCTTCCTCCTTTCATATAAGTGTAGTGAGGGTGGAGACAGGGGCGCACAGAGAGAATTAGGGAAGCTCTGCCAGACAATTCAGCTCTGTGCCGTTTTGGCATCTGCAGCTGGGGATAACAAGGCGTCCCTTCCATGTAAAGTGCTTAAGAGATTAACACGTGAAAAGTATTGTCTAAAGCAAAGTATTATGCTGTTATTTCAGAGAGGTCTGAGTTGCGTGACCTTATGCGTGTCTGCTAAAGTCACATCTTGACACGCACATGAAAACTCAGCTTTGCCGCAGGGTGAAACAAACAACCCCCCCATACAGTTGCTTTTTCTTCTTTGACTTTTTTTTAAATTATTTGATTGTTGACATTTTTTTTTTCCTAATGGTGGAGGTTTTGACCAATGAGATAACAGAGATCACGTATCATGGAGAATTGTTCCAAGTTTGCAAGCAATTGGAGTGAAAAGTATTACATTACTATAAAATTGTTGTATGAAAAATAGATCTGGAATAAATAGGAATCTTCAGTAACTAAGCAAATCAAGTTTTGTGGTGCAGCTGGCATGGAAATTATCATGAACTTAACCGATAGATAAGAATTGCCCCTGTGACCCATTCTTAGTCTATATTTGGAACAGTGTTTCTTTTTTGTTATTATCAACTTTGAATAAGAGTAATGGATCTCACACACCTTTAAAGCACTGCCTTTATGGATCTGATGGCCTTGTTTCTTCTTAGATTGAATGTAAACATCAGTTTTTTATGTTTTTCTTTTATAACTAGGACCGATGCCCCTCCTGTTGACAGCTGGATTGCTTCCAGGATGGAGTAGTGTAAATTAGAGCTGCCATTGCTGTCTTCCAGGGGATTCATTACCTGGAGGAATATGCTCTGTCACCTGTCCTCACTGCACCTGGGTTAACTGAAGTAGAAGGCAGGGGGTTTGCATGTCAAAGAACGATTATCTTATGTTTAACTCACTGATGTGAGAGAGAGAGAGGAGAGATTTCTATTTTAAAACAGCACAGAGTACCTAAGGGCGCATTTCCTGAGTTCTATATATTCCGTGTATTTGCTGGAAGGAATGCACATGGGAGCTCTTTGCCAACATGTGGTTTTACACATCTCCCAGCAAACTTAGATTCATGTGCACAACCTAGCACTTGGGGACTTCAGAGAGAGTTGTGATATTTTCTCTGGGATTTGGATGGGATTAGATTTCTCAAGTCATATGGGGGTCTTACTAGGACACATTATAAATATGGATTACAAATTTCCAATTGGGAAAATTGTGTTAAAGCTTAGTGCCTCCTACCCTTCTATTTTTGGAGCTGTCTTTACTGGAGGTGTTTTTCAGTTGGGTTTGAGAACTGTTTTGGGGTTTGTAACAAAAGAAAGTATTTTTCATGTATGAGGACTGGAGGTGGAGGAGAATAAGGTAGGTCTCAGACCTCTCCAGGAACTTCTCCCTGTAGAGGGGCACGAGCATGAGCGCTGAATTTATGATTTTGGGAGGGCTCAGTTAGAGAGCAGGGCTTATCACCTTCTTTACACTTTAGCTGCCTCCGCAGAGAGTAAGTGACCGTGCTTGTGGCAATATAAAAACTTCAGTAAGCCCCACCGGTGTGATGCTGTTTGGGCTCTCCGTGATGGTGTTCTCACTCCTGTAAGAACAGGAAAGACACAGGCTTGTCCTGAGGGCGTTCCTTGTCTCCCTGAAACTCGAGGACCTCCAGGCAAACTGCTCATGTCCATGTGTGATGCAGTTGTTGCCCTTGGCTTGTAAAATTCAGTTAGCACTGACCAAACTGTAAATTTTGTTGGCATTTACTGAGAGATTTTTTTTCTCTTAACAGATGTGTTACTACCACATTATCTGCTATTGCTTGACATCAAATTTAATAACATGTATTTTGTTTTTAAGTACTTCTTTACAAGTGCTGTTACCATTACCTCTCCCTTTCTTTTCTCATAGAGAGCACTGCAGAGAAGTTTAAGAAATCATCTCAGGATTACTCAATTTTTTTTCTGAGAGAAAGTAGCTGCTATTTTTAGTACCATTTAAACTTTTATTTTTCCTTGTCCTATTTGTTAAGAGACATATTACTCTTCTTTTGCCCTCTCCCAGCTGCCTGGAGTATTTTTAAAGGAATAGTTCAAGAGTTCAATTGTTAAATTTGAATTTTGGCAGAAAATTTTAAACTTTTGCTATAGCACTTCAAAGTTAGGAGGAACTTGAGTTTGAAAATTGATGCAGATATAAGATGGCATATTTAATGACAGATGTATCTATAGAAACCTGTTAAGATGCAGATTATCCCCCTGGGGAGGGGAGATCAAAACTGCCAATCTATAAAATATACTTGTTAGGGGAAGGCATGGAATCTATCTCTGCAAGCACTTTGATTGCAGGGGACAGTGTAGCAGCATGTGGCATCATAACCTAAGAGCAGACAAATCAGCTTGATGACTTTCAAAGCCAAGAATACTGCTGGAGGCAAGGGTACTCCAGTCTAGAAGAAATTAAAACATATAGAGACTGTTATTAATTCCAGATCTATTTTTGTGTAGTCAAATCTGTATGCAAATCCTTAGCATCTCATTTTGGCAGATTAATCTAAAAGTGAAGAGCGGTATGTGAAGAGAATGTAATGATAAAACACCACAGATGAGCAATATTGCAGGGGAAAAAATGTAAGCTGTGTACTTGATATGAGGGGCTCTTTGTGAAGAGAGGAAACTAATTTTGCTTATTTGATTATTTCATTATTTTACTAGGAAGCAACTCCATTCTTTCTCTTCTTCCTCCCTGTCTCTCCCCCAAAACTCACGTATTCTTTCTTAACAAGAATAAGAGATACAGCATCGTGTTTCTGGTGTGTCTCCTGTAGTTTCACATTCTGGAGATAATCAACCAAATGACCATGACTTTTATTTTTCAAAATACTAATCTGACATCTTATTTTTAAGCATTATTTTAAGAGTTAAAATAACAACGTAGAAGAAATGGAATTACAAAACAGATCAGAAAAAAGATTATTTTGTATGTATGGCTAACGACTGCTAACACTGCTCAGCAAAGTAGAGACAAATGACATATCGCGAGATTAGAAATGGAAGCAATCATTGCTTTCCAGTGCATTTTGTTACATGTGTAATTTACAGGTGCTGTGATGGACAGTATGTGCGAAAGTGTGATGGAAACATTTGGCCTGGCTGAGGGGTGCGTCTACATTAGCGAGTAATTCAGCCCAGTAGGAGCAGATCAGCAGATAAAGCGTTGGTGCTGAGTGCTCTGTATCTGCACTATCTACAGTTCAGGGCTTTTACTTTGGACTAGATTTAATCTGGTTCCCTGGGCTGAATGTAACCAGCATTCAGCTGGTTCAAAGCTGTCCAAACGACCAGTTCTTGGTTCACATCCTGATTCTCCCATTAGGAGCTAGAGTATCTAGTGCACATCTGGAGCGGAGCTTTCGGTTTAGCTTCTCCAGAAAGGATCTAGGTCATGAACACCAATACCACCCTGCAAACTGAAATGACACATGAGAGGTGGGGAGTCCCTGAAAAACCACAGTAGGGCTCTGAATGAAACTATTACACTGCGTGCAGCAGGAGTGTGGCAAAAGGAGGTTTTCCTGGCGTGGAGGCATGTGAATGCTGCTAGGGGATAAAAGAAAGAAGAACTGACCACCAGCCAACTGGTGACCATAGCCCAGCCAGCAGGAATTAAAGCAGCTCTGTAGCTGCTCTGTCTGAAACAGAGGGTATCCTTGCACAAGAGAAGCATGAATGAGTATAATGATAGATTAAATTCCTTCCTCTGCTGGCCGATTTTGTCCGTCTCTGGCACGTGATGTTAAAACCATAATATAAAAAGCTAGTCTGCCAGTCTGGTTTTCGCTGGTGTGTGGCTACTAATGTGCTTTAGTTGTGTTCAGACTTTCTGGTAGGATGAAACCTAGAGGTGCAGCGTTTGCAGGGGCCCAAGTGTGTAGGTGGGGGGACGGGGGGACTTGTGGTGCTGCAGAGACACAGAGTTCCCAGGCGGCTCAGCTGTGTTCAAGAGTGTGTTTACTCAGCTAAGATTACAGACTTGAGGCTGATGAATGATTTTCATCTGGTTTACTCAATGAGAGTTACCATTGAAACCAGTAGCTTATAGGATGATCAGACATTAAACATACAGTATTGAGGTAAAGGGTTGATTTGCAGTATCTACTTTGGTAAAAATCCATCCTGAGCTTTTCTGAGGTGCCCCATACCTTAGTTTCTACCCATTAATGAAAAGTAAGCAATGGTGAATGGTTAGTGTTTCTAATCACTGTGGAGGAACCTCTCAATGTAAGTCTGCAACTAAGCCGGGAGATGCTCCCTTGGTAATTTAGGCCAAGTACAGAATTTCTTTCAAATATATATGTGAATGCAGTTGCTCGAAGGGCTGCACTACATTTTCCAGCTGGCACTGGCATCCCACATCGCTGCTGTCATGTAGGTACAGCTGTTCTCTGACCTCTTCCTTCTCTGTGATGCAAAACCATCTCTTTCTCTTTTTCTAAACTGTGTCAGGCGCTGCATGCTCCTTGGAACAGCAGCGGTTTTTATCTTTGTGTCTCGAAAAGGGCTGAATGCGTGGTGGTTTCTAAACAAACCAATTTTTATCCTCTTTGTAGCCCATGGAATTAGTCTTGTGAAGAAAGTAGTGTGGGGGGGTTGTTGCTGTTCTATGTCACTAGATTTTTTTACAAATGTGCTGCTTACTACCTCTTAACCAGATTAAAAAATGCAGCAGCATACAAGTGTAGCTGGTAGCATACAATATAACTATGTCAGCAAATGAAGCCTAGTATTGGCTATTTTGCTATACACAGTCTGGATCTTGGTGTTGTTCATGTGAAAAAATGTAACCTGTGTAAACTCTTTCATAGGAGGAGTAACAAATACTGCACAATATCAAAACAGGCTCATGGTCTATGATCCTAAGCAGGTGGGTATCTGTGTTGTATGTGTTTTTCTCATGTCTTGCTTAAAATAGATCTATTAGCAAATAGCTCAAGTGATTTTGTAAGAGTAAAAATGCTGTCCCTCCGACTTGGTAGTGTTTTACACTCACTTCCCACTGCTGTGTATGTTTAACAGAGTAATGGAGGCCCTGACGTTTTAGTATTTTTGAAGCCTTTAGGTGTAAGAAAAATCTCAGTTTAAATATAGAAACGTGTTTTAAATTCCCTGTATTTATTGATGTTTATTTTGCTTGTTCATTTTTCTGTAATCTCTGGCAACAAAGCCCTGGGCAACATACACTCAAAGTCGCTGTCACAAAACTGCTTCTTTTCATTGGCATTTCTGCTTTGAAAAGGCATAATAATTTATATATATATAGGCTTTCAGTTTCCTGCATACTTGCAGAACTATGTTACCTGTCAGTGACTTATTCCACTGGCTGCCAGGGTGCCTATCATTTCATTACCCAAGCACCTAAAATATCTTTTAGGGATTATTTCATACATTATGTATGTGTTTTGATTAGGTTAGCATGGCTCAGTAACCATTTCAGCGGGTTAGGGCATGGTTATGCCCTCTTGCTTGTATTTGGAAATAAAAGTCCTAAGCTTGAAATTGGAGTTGCGTAGTCTGATTTACACTCACCTGGGAGAGTATCGACTTTTCTGATTGCAGGATAGGGGCTTTGAGTGCTGTATTTGGAACCGCGTTCTGCCAGCAGACACTTCTATATGGCTCCCATTAACTTTGTAAGGTATATATCACATACGGGTCGTGAAGCAGAAAGCAGGCAATGGCAAACCTGGCTCTTTGTTTTTCAGGAACAATTTTATGCGTCGATTGCACCAACACTGATTCTGTCCTAAATCCAAGCACGCAGTAATTGCAGGCAGCAATCTTATTTTGCTTCTGAGAGGCACTATCTCCTTTAGATACTGTCTCAAAGTCTTTTGTGTGTCTTTCGCTTTGGCGCCTCACTTGCAGACATAGCATTGGAAGTTGCACCCCAAAATATCGGTGGCAGGGCTCCTTTAGCGCCCAGCACTGACTGCAGGAAGCCCAGCCTGACGGGTAAAGAGTTAAAGAGGAAGTGTGCGCTAGCATTCTTCAAATAAGGTCTGCTTCGTGTTTGTACACACATGCTCTTTTTAAAAATTCTGCTGGCATATTGTTTACGGTGGGTACTGGAAACCATCACATCTGCTTGCATCTTGCACAGAATCTCAATAACTCTATCATTCAGCGCTCGCGCTTGCTTCTGCGCGAGGCCTTTGTGGCGAGTCGATAATGCCTGCCATCTGCCACAGAGCACACAGCTACCTGCCAACAAGCCGGCTGGGGTGACCTCTGCTTCCCCACCACTGATTAGTATTCACACGCTGGCTTATTAGGAATGACCCCAGCAGGCCCCTCTGTTTCTTTGCCTTTGCAGTGCTTTGCGGCTCACCTGGCAGGCACTGCAGTGGAGGAAGCTAAAGACATAATCAGGGGATGCAGGCAGGCTTTGCAAAGCAGATGGTGTCTATAGTCTTGTGTTAAGAGACTGGACTACTAATGCAAACATTAATGCCTAATATTCAACTATTACACATTGAAATGTATAGCTATACGTTATGGAGGTTAAAAGGCAGTATTATTAGGGGCTCTTGAGTTACCCCAAGTGATGACGCATGTAACGCGAGGAATTTCCTGACAGATTTTAACTTCATCCACTTAGATATATTAATCTTTGTCAATTGCCAGGTTGTCTGATTTGTTAAGCGTAGCAGGAGCAATTGCTTTCTTACATTTAAAATGCTATGTTTTAATCCCTCTGCTTCCCTGTCCCCTCTCCTTTTTCCTCAAAAAGTAAAACTCTGGAATAATGTTTACTAGGACGGAAGATATGCAGAGGGATGTTATTTTGTAAGTAAGTGCCTAAAAATAAAGAGTTAGCATTAAACCAAATACATGAATCATTTGAGAAGATTCTTTAGCAAATTATTTTTCCCTGTTGCTTTGCTCCCCAAGGATAAGATCAAATAAGCTTCTAAATAACGAAAGGTAGAAGAATCTCTCTTCTCTCATAACATAGCTAACTGGTCCAGAAAATTTTAGTGCTGTGTACAAAGGAGACCCCTAATATTTTATTTTTGCTTGAAGCATAACAGTCTTGCTTAAGGAGGATTTGCTACTGAATTATAAAGAAAGAAAAGGCTTGAAATCTGATGAGATAAACAGAGAAACACAGAGCCGGGAACACTAATAAATTAATAAATTTAAATGTGAGAACTATGAAGTAAGTGTAGAAAGTCCAGTATGTCTAGTCAATGTTATAACCGGCAAGCATGTTTAGCCTATGTATAGCACAAGTGTACACACTTGCGGTTTCTGGCCAAAGGGCAGGAGAAGACTAGTAACATGATAATATTATTGTACCACTCATATATGTATATCTTCAAGCACTGCTGAGACCAGTTTGGTCTTTTCATTTCCAGAATAAGTGGCTAAGCCGTAGCCCAATGTTACAGAGGAGAGTGTATCACTCCATGGCTGCTGTTCAAAGGAAACTTTATGTGTTAGGAGGGAATGACCTGGACTACAACAATGATCGGATCCTGGTTCGGCACATAGATTCCTACAACATAGACACTGACCAATGGACACGCTGCAGCTTCAGCATGTTGACAGGCAAGTACTGTATGCAAAACCAGGTAACTCATCATTGTTATTACGGTAAAGCATCATTTTTTTCCCCCTTTAGATGCCTATAGGATGTAGATCTCCGTGACTTCACTGCAGCTGCCTCTGATTCAGGGGCTGTGGTCTGCCGACAGCAGAGTTTCAGTTACTGTTCTGGCATACATCTTTCTATGAAACATTTGTTTTAGGACATCACAGGCTAAATTTTTAGGAAGATGCACAAAAATGTGACTTAATAAAGCAATCGAAAATAATTTGTCAAAAAATTACCAGTCCTTATTTTCGGTTCTCCGAAAGTTTGCCTGTACTGATAGATTTAGCTCACTATTTGAGTACACAATAGGCAGATGCATCTGCAGCTTTACTGTGATAACATCATTTTGTAACGCGTTTCTGCTGGCACTGGAGGGTGGAGCTTTCATTGAAATCTGTTGGCTGTCTGCTACTTCTAAACAATAGCTTCTTAATGAATTCCCAGGAAAGTAGTGTCTTCATTAGAATTCTGTCTAATCATGGATGACTTGAGTATCTTAGATAGCTACCGATTTTGTAAAGTTCCTCTTTACAGTCATTAGGAAGGACAGTTACAGTAGCAGCTTGCAAAGCATTGCAACTCACTGCCCTGCCACACAGCCCGCCTAATTTCACCACCACCTGGTAAGCTTCCCAGATATACTAACGCCTCAAACCCTTGGGAGAGGCAGACAAGTGACACATTTTGAGAGTAACACTGATAGTAGCTTTCCAGAAGAGGATGTGTTTTCAGGGCAGGACAGCATTAATGTTGGGACTGGTCTCTTCTTCAGCAGACTTGGCACTGTCATAGTAACAGTTTTGTCTGCCAAAAAGTTTAAGTGCGGACTGCTATTGGAGTCCTAGAACTGAGCCTCCTTCACTTTTCATCCTCTTTCATTTGGCCTTGCATTCACTTCCAAGATCTACCACTGGAAAGGATACAAAAGTTGTAGGAGCTTAACTAGAAGCTCAGCATATCTGGAAACTTAGCTGAAATAGGAGCTCCATGTCAGAGGAATCAATGTGTGACAAATAAGACAGTCGCATTATCTCATTTTCTTCCCAGTAGGTTTAAAAGCTGCTCTAGTAGCAACTTTGTTCTTTAAGATGCTACACTAGGCTTCCTAATCTCTGGGATCTGGAAAAGGATTCCTTATTTTCTCAATCAGGTCATCAGAGAAAGTTCATGGACACTGAGGAGAGGGGCATGGGTTAAAAAGGAGGAGTCACACGCTACCAGATGGAAATCGTTTTTCATATTGCTTTTGCTCTCCATTTAATTATTTTATTGTCTGGAGGGACTGAGTTTTTGGGAAGGACTGCAAGAGCCCTGGCACTACAGGCACCCTCGCTCTGGAGCTGATCCTTCCCACTGAATGCAGTGAGATATAATAGCCTGTCGTCAGAGCTGACCTGGTGGGTTGTCCCTGCAACCTGCCCCTTGCAAAGCCACCTAAGCCTTTCTGTCTCTGCAACTGGCATTAAATATGCCTGTTGCACTGTGTGGTTTGCATTTCTTAAGGCTTCAAAACCATCCTTCAGAAATTCCAGATTTATTAAGGACATGGTTGCTATGGGAAAGAGCTTTGCCCAGCAGCTTCTGCAATTTTGACTGTACTCGTACCTGTAGAACTGGGAGGGCTGAGCAGGTGCGGGCAGGAGGTGAGGGCAGTTCAGCTCTCTTGGCTGACGTACCTATTTAAATGTGTGCCTGTGATAGTAGCTGAGAGGCATGCGGGGAGCTTGCCTAGATGTGTTGAAAAACAGTGCCATTGAGAAGACAGCAGATGGTCCCCTGCACAGCCTCAGTTTATCTGTGTCTGTGACCTAGCTCGTCTGTGGTATCTCTCTGGACAGCAACATACTGTGCTCCTGCAGATAGCGAACAGCTCTTGCACCTCACCTTAATTGTTGCAAGTTGTGAATTCTGAAATACTCAAGTTACAGCCAAATGCATTCACATTTGCATTCAGTGTTAAAAGGGTTAATTAAACATTGGAAGTGGTTTCTATTTCTATTTCCTTTTTTACTTTAGGTCAAAATGAATCTGGAGTTGCCGTCCACAACGGTAGAATATATTTAGTTGGCGGCTATTCGATTTGGACAAATGAGCCTTTGGCGTGTATCCAGGTGAGTGATTTAGGTTTCCTTTAAAGTCTTTGCCAATAATTTCACAAGGATACTTCTTTATGCAGAGGTTATTCAAAAATGAAAATGTGTGTGAAGTGGAGAGATTAAGGATGTTTCTTGTGCAGCCACTGAACCCGTAGAAACACACAGAGGAAACTGGATATTAAAAAGATTTCTGGATTAGTCATTAGATGTAATTCTTCTAAATAAGATCTTCTGGTAAAAGAGGGCTGAGGAATCTCTCCTGTGACAAGATTTGGGTAAAAGAGCGAGTGTATATTTTCAAGTGGCACAATAAAGTTCAAAGGTAAAAGACCTGCAGAAATGGATGGGGCCTAAGGCCTGGCCCTCAATTTTCAGCCTTTCATGCGTGTGTGTTTTTCTTGAAGTTGTATTTCTGAAGAGCAGCCAGAGTTAACGAATTGTTCTTTGACAAAGTTCAGTTAACCTGCAGCCTGCCCGAGTGCTTACTGCTTCAAAGCCTGAACGGAAGTTGTTTTTGATCCCTGTTGCAGGTAATAGGTTGTCCAATAAACTCTTCTGCTCTCATCTTGTATGATAGCAGCTGACCTGCAGAGTCATAGCTTTCAGATATTCCCTTACAGAAACTAGGAATTTTTATCTTTCTGCATTTCTCTGAGGGAAGGAAATCTGCTGTGCAGCCTTCCCTTTGTGACCAGCTGGGCAGTTACAGGTAGAACCTCTTTCCGTCTCACTCTGCACTTTTGCTGATAGACAAAATTTTCATTAGCTTCCAAGTAAGGATTTTAGCTTTTAACCTCCAAACTGTCCCACAAGGATACAAGTTAGCATGATAAAGGAATGTAATAAATGCTGACCTAATGATGAACACTCGTTAGCATGAGTTTGTAAAGAACAGATCATGTAAGATAGATAAATAGTTAAAACTATGTTCTCATTACAGTGTAATTGCATTTTTCTAAGTTATTGGCTGCACTACCCACAAACTGCAACCAGAAAAATTCATTCAGACTGGTTTGGATAACAACAGTAGCTGAAATACAGTGCTCCACGTGGAGTAATGCATAGCAGTATATCAAGGTGGTGGATGGTACTCCACACTCATTTGTAATCAGCAGGTACTTTGCAATATTGTTTCACCTGGGTTTAAATACTGCTTAGTGACAAGTGAAAACGATCTTGGGATCTTCCTTTCAAAATGGACTTTTATCCACATCCCAAAACTGGCTGTGAACTGGCAGCCTGCCCAAGACAGTCTCAGCATTGAAGGGAGAAGAAGTATAACAAGTGCTTTGGCAGAGCTGCATGTGCTGCCTCCTTCCCTTCTCATTGTTGGCATTGTGCCTGGCTTTAACCAGTAAAACTAGCCCTTTTATCTTCATATTCAGCAAATTTGAATTTGATCTCTCCTTTGGAAGAAAAAAGCACTTTTTTCCATATGTCTTCATTACTTGAAGTCATTCATTTGGCCTTTCCAACTTCTATGGAGCTCGCTTGCTCCTCTATATACCAAGGTGACAAATGATTCATACTTTGTGGTAACGGTTTAGCATTTCTGTGCAGAGTGCTCTACTTGCATGGCAGCACATTCTGCTGCCAGGAAACACAATGAAAAGCGTCACTATCTACTATTAAGTGGTGGCTAGGATAAGATTTGGGTGATAAGGACAGTAATAAATCACTAGATCCATAAATACAATCTAAAAGTGATCTCAGACTACCTTTCTGTTGGGATTAATAGTACATTTATGCAGTATGTGCCAGCAGTTTTGTTTCAGATTTCTTTTGTGATCCTTGAAATATTTTCTACACTTTGACCTGCAGGTGCTGGATGTTAGCAAGGAAGGGAAAGAAGAGGTATTTTATGGGCCTACACTCCCTTTTGCTTCCAATGGAATAGCAGCCTGCTTTCTTCCGGCTCCCTATTTCACATGCCCCAACCTTCAGACTCTGCAAGTGCCTCACCACAGGATTGGCACAATGTGAGGCGAGGCATATGCACTTCATAAAGTCAAAAGTGGAGGGGGAAAAATCAAACCCTGTGTATAGAACGCTTTCTTTGGATCAACGAAAAGAATCAATCCGTGCAGGCTGCTGCTTTACCTTCACACGTTTGTCTTAAAGTCAGATCACAATAGGCAAGATGGAAGCTACAAAAACTGTCTGTGGTCTCCTCTGCCTCAGATTTAGAAGCATATACACAAGACCATTTGGCATTTCTGCTGGTGACTACTTGCTACCTGTCTCCATTTAATTTCCTTATGCAACTTTGTACGGTATCGTGAATGCTCTCAGCTCCTCCCTGGGCTGCTGTTCTTGGAAGTCTGCACGTTCAGGTCTTCACCAATGGCACTTTCAAAGACGACAGAAAGCCGTGTTTATGTTGACAAAGATGATATAATACTGTGGTAATTATGCAACTTACTTGATACCTTTGGCAAAAAGAATAACAAATGTGTTGAGTACCAATTCCAAACTCCATCATTTACAGTTTCTCATCTAGTACTACTCAATTTGAAATTTAAATACTGCAAAGCGGATTAAAACAAAAAACAAACAAGCCCTATAATATATGAGGAACACGTCTAAAAATTGTCTCAGCTGAAAGACAGACACTGAAGCCTTGTGGTTAAACCCAAGTCTGAACTGAACGTGTTTGTCTGAGAAGCTAAAGATCATTTGGGATGTCATTTACCAAGGTCTACTATCAAATAAATGTTACCTTCTGTCATATGATCAATTCCGCCTGACAGCTGCAGTCTTTTAATGGTGGAGAACAGCCTCTTTACTGTATAATTAAAATCTGCCATTTACTTAATATTTTTAATATCCATTTTGCAAAGGGTCACCACATTTACAATTATCAACGAACAGTCTCATTTTGTCCAACATATGGTCCCACAAATCATTGGTCTCCAGAGGCTAAACAGGTGTATAACAATGTCAATATTTATTTATTTATTCTTTCAGTTTATATAGTGAGTCTCCATGCCATACTCCAGGCATATGTCAATTCACAATAAAAATTCTAACCTGTTATATTTTGGCTTTGCTTGGCTACTGCAGCCCCTGTCTCTTATTTTCGTCACAAATTTACATATCTGAACAACAACTTCAATGTTTGTAAATCTTAACCAAGCACATAATTAAATCTTTATTTATGATTTACAGGTACAGTGCGCTTCTCTGCTTTACCTACTGATCTGTTCCTTGCTACTGTGGTATCTGAGCAGACCTATGAAATTTCTACTGACACTCGTGGAAATGCTGCTTGCAGAATAAGCCACAGTAATAGCCTGTGCTTGCTGGACAGGAACAGTTTTGACTTCGTCCAGTGAGCAGTGTGGCCAAATCAAATAAATCTTTAACTTTAGGGACCTGGTTAGTGATACCGTAAGGAGAACTCTTTTTATCAGTTCCTACCATTTCAGTCTCCAGTTTGGCAATCTCCATGGGGAACATCAGCTTTCTTTTTCTAATAATTTTTAGGTTAGACAGAGTTTTGCTGAATATTCTCAACAGCTTGCAGTTGCATAGAACAGAGTCCCAGCTACCCAGGCTTCACCAGGCGCGCTTACTTGAGTGCTAATAATTTCTCCCTTTGCACACAAAACAAGTCTGTGTCCAGGCAGTACTTTTCACTAACTGTACAGACAGCTACATAGGCTATTCATCAGGAATCTTTTTAGTTTTAGTTCCTTTGATCTCGTGGAAATCAGCACGCAAGGGCCATTTCTCCAAACAAGCCATTTACACTTCAAAAATCTGAATGTTGCTCTGTGTGGGCTGCCGGGGCCAAGCCTGGCCAGTATTCGAGGTTGTACCTACGTGCAGCTTGGAGGGACACAGACGGTTAGCAAAACATTAGACATCGTATTTTCGGAAAGAGGGTGGTTAAATAGACGTGCTTAGAGCACCTCAGGGCTTTGAGCCTCATTCAGCAGGTACCACCACATCAGGTGAGTGATCAGCTTTTGCTCCATGTGTAGAAACTGTTGTTGTTACTTCCTATTTTACAGGTGGTGGGAGAATTAAATTCCTAGGCTTTGTAAAGCACGGTGTGTTTCCAGACAAAAGTACAAAGTATATTTTGCATGTCTAAACGTAGTTTTGAGGCTTCCGTGCCTAGGTCTCGTAGCTTCCCACCACTTTAGCTATGAAATCATTTCAAAACTCTTCCTTCTGGAGGGCGAGGGATTACAACGGCTCCAGCTGGCTGTTTACCAGCGGCAGCAAGCTGCGACAGAAGCCTGAGTTGGAGAAGTGGAGGGGGCCAGCTTCCTTATGCAAAGCGGCATGTGCCTTTTAGTTCAAGGACTGAAAAGGCCGGAGTGTATGGCAAGAACGTTATTTATTATGTTTGTTCTGCCCTTTAGACACTTTTACTGTTCTGGTTGTTACCGCCAATTGTGTCTGCTGGTGAATAGCAGTTTTAAACAGCTGTGCAATTGCATTAAATTAGTTAAGGGTACCACAGCCAGAGAGCCTCAGGACAACGCATATGCTCCTATTAATGTCAGGATTCTGCTCTACCTCTTAATCATCGGACTCCAGCGATCACAGAGAAGTCTTTCGTGACAACCTCTCAGCCACCAAGTTTGCATGCCAGGCTTTCCTGTGGGGTCTTTTCATTTGCTTTAGTTGCAAGACCTTCAGGACACATGGAGGTGCTTTACTGAGCCTGAAGTCAGCTGTGTAGCCCTTGCCAGGTGAGCAAGCTGGTTATCTATTACTGGCTAAGAGCACGGTGTCACTGCAGATGGCCGGCTGGTGCCAGCAGGGCTCTGCTCTGGGTGAGGAGACTTCCCTAGGGATGGGTAGGGGATGGGAGAGCCCAGGTGGCTTTGCCTTGCGGCTGTGACTAAGTACAAGTCCCACTGGCAATGGCTGGCTGGGAGGGGATGGGGAGGGTGAAGCTGCTGAATCAGCATGTCCCAGCTCTGTCACTTTTCCATTTAGTGGCCCTGGCCTTTGGCACTGCACTGGTTGCAGGCTCCTACATGTGGGTGCCACATCCACCTCTGTGGCCCAACGTTTTGTACTATTTTTGCCAAACTTACATAAACCTTTGAACCCAGCCTCTGTCACGGCCCAGCCACCAGTTTTGGTATGTAACGCTGAAAGGCTGTTTAGCTGTAGTTTTTCCACACAGCCTTGAAGATGCCCAGAACAGGAATGTTTCCACATTTGAGCATTCAGTTACTAGAGTCCGATCAGCACGGTGTGAAAGCAGAAGCCAACACAACTCACTCGGGTTCCCAGCTGGGAAAGTGTGCAAGGTCATGAACTGTGTCTCAGCTGGTAAAGCTCACTGAGGGCTTCAAGAAAGAGGCATCTTTGTGACTGACTAGTGCTGCTGCTGCTGCAGCAGCAGCAGCAGCAGCAGCAGCAGCTCCATAGACGGCTCGGTCTGGAAGTCACTGCAGTTCTGTGCGTTTCCTTAGAGTTATTGATTAAAGCTGCTCACATCTGCAATGAGGCTTTTGGGCCACAAGGTCTTGAGAGCTATAATGAATAGCTTTAGTACTTCTATGCCTGTCCTGTGATCTGCCTTTTAGGTCATTCCCATAAAGAATAATATTTCATCCTTTATACAGCATGCTTCACCTCAGCGTCCTAAGATGTTTTATCAGTTCTCCTTAGCTATAAATAACCACAGTAGTAATCGGCTGCTTTGTGCGTTTCGTCCAAAAAGACACCGCTTCCAGAAGCAGCCTCGCAGGGTGCTGACGCACTGCTGAGCAGCAGCACCAAGAGAGCCCCGACAGCTGCTTCTGCCCGTTCTCCACCGAGCGTTTCACGCCCAAGTGCCGAGCAAAGAAATAGTTATTTGTTATGTGCCAGTGTGCTGCAAATCTGTTTCTTTGCACTAGTGTTTTTGTAATGCTTGTGTTTCTAGTCGTTTACACTTTTTAACTTAGCAGCTTCCAGGTGAAGTACCTGACTCCCACGATGATTTCAACTTCTGTAACTCTTTTTCCTCTTAAGTTTTTGCCTTCTCCGCTTACCCTCCCCCAAACCGGCACAGACTCTTAGTACATCAGTTGCAGAATCATGGAGACCTAGATAATTGAATATTCACACATGCAGAAACAACACAGGCAGAATGTGGAACAATGTGGAAACAAGCGCGAGAAGAGGCGGCATCTGTTTATTGAAAATTAGAATGTAGAATAAATTAAGAGGGCAAGGTTAAACCACTTCATCTGCAGCCGGAGTTTGTAGGAGAGGAAGACTTTGCAGGAAGTTTAGCAAATAGATTGCATAAAGGGCTTACGCAGTTTTATTTTGCCAAACTAAAACCTTTTTTTTTTTTTTTTCCTTCCCTCCCCCCAAGGACACATTTTAAAAGGGAAAAAGTGGCTCTATAAAGAATGTTTTTTCAATAGAGATAATTAATATATGGTTGTTCCACAGTAATGCCAGAATTAAAATATTTAAAATGTTACTCTGTGTAACAATGGTACAATACTTACTTAAAATACTGAAGAACAGAGTAAGTACTTCCAGAAACACTCTCAGTCCATACAGATTTTCTCATCAGTGCCATACAGGTTATGTTGGCCCTTTCTAAAATTAATAAGTGAATTCAGCAAACTTGAGTTTTTAATGCCTACTTGGGTGGCATTCTTCAGGGATGGCAGGCTATCCAAGATATAGCGTTTGATGAACTTACTTAAAAACACAGTGAACCAGGTTGTGACAAGGAATTATTCTGTGGGCATTTCCCAAGGGCTGCAAAGACACTAACCTTTGAATATATAGGATTGGGGGGGGGGGGGGCTAGTTATTTTTCCTTTGTACTTAACTGTATCTATTGTGCACTAAGCCTATGAAAGATTTACTACTGAAGCAGCTCAAATAGACAAAAGCCATTTCTTAGTCATTCATTATAAAACAAGCTTAATTATGCTAGGACATATTGACACTACATC
This sequence comes from Struthio camelus, assembly GCF_040807025.1. Classification (NCBI taxonomy): domain Eukaryota; kingdom Metazoa; phylum Chordata; class Aves; order Struthioniformes; family Struthionidae; genus Struthio; species Struthio camelus. Next base: position 53,543,391 of record NC_090944.1, read on the forward strand.
AGATTTTTTAATCTTCAACATAATTTTATAACCATTGCTAACAGATGGGCTGATTATACTGAATTAGAGTTTTAAGTAATAGTTAAAAATTATAAAATATGATTAAACTGAAAATACCCATACGTGCATAATTTTAGAAGCTACTGAAAGAAAGAAAAACAGCGTGCAATAAAACCTCTTTTCTGTGTCCTGAGGGAAATATGTTGCTTTTAGGTGGACAGTCATAGAAGTTCCTTAAATTACTGTGTAAGTAAGTAGTATGCTATTGGCAGCTCCTGCTCTGCGCAATTACAACAGATACGCAGAACCTTATTCTTTGCAAAGGTCTGCTGCTCTCTGCCAGCATAAAAGGAGTAAATTTTTCTATTTCAGAAGCATTTTCATTGAAGCAACTGCCTTCCCCCCACTATTTGTTTTTTTTTTAATCATTGTAAATGGAAGCAAGGAATAATTTTTCTTGTTCCTGTTCTTTAATAACAATAAAAAATGGGAAATTTGTATAAAATAGAGGGACAGCTTTGTGGAACTAATGGATGTTGCATGTGAAATTTGAACAGAATATTTCTTTTTTTCCCCCTCTGTTTGCCAGTGTACCATTTCAGGGGTACTAAAGGAAAAATAATTTGGACATCCCTCTCCCTACCATTGCTCATGATACACTGGACAGCTGTTTCATATCACAGTGAAGATAACAGGTCAGAGGTGATCAGTATCCTGAATTCTGGAATAGGAGAAATATAAAAATGAAATACTTTTTATTCTCCTATCAGTTCTACATATTGCAAAGAGAAAAAGAGCACAGTAATCCTTTACCCACTCATGTCCTGGGACAGTCCTCTAGACAAGGAGATCAGAGTAGAAAATGCTTACAAGGCATTGTGGCTAGAGGTACTAATGAATTTCATGTACACCAGGTTTACTCCGGCTCCTTTCAGAGATATAAAAAAGTTGGTGATATTAAGACATTTTTAACATACTTAATTACTGTCACCACAGGCTCACCATCTTTCAGTGCAGTTTAAAAATATATATATATTAAATCTCGGTAAGCTTTTTCTCGCCCCATGCCCAATATCTCCAAAAGCGTGAAAGCAGCAGCACTGCGGTGGGGTAAGACAGATTTTTTTCTTGAAGGCTAATGTTGAACTTGTGAGTATTTCACAAGGTCTGTGAATAACGTTCGGGGCTCTGAGGCCAAAAAACCCCCAAGCCTGCTTGTTAGAAAGCGTAGATTCTTAAAACTGACAGGTAGGGTGCTCTTTACTTGTATTCATACAAAGATTACCAGTTAGTGATCTTCACAGAGATTTCCATCAGGAAAATGCACATTTCTGTAATATTGTGCACATGGTCAGAGGCTAACTGAAAATTCTTCATGGCAATCCATTTTCACTGTACAATAGCTCCACAAGTCATGGAAGCTGAGACTATGCCACACTCATGCCATTGATTGATTTAAATGAGGAAACCCCTGCACAGGCATACCTCCACACTATCAAGATACATAGCATGATATTAGCCACAGCATTAAGACGGGGGAAATGGCCATTACCTTCTAGAACAGCTTGAAGGATAGTAGCCAAAAATCCTCCCATTGCTGTAAAGTTGTAATACTGCTGCTGGCCAGAAGAAAGGAATCTCTCTCAAGACATCTTGCAGGATGAATTATGTGCAAGTGACTGACCAAAACGCCAACATCCTGAACATCCATGTTTGTGGCAGGCACCTTCTTTAAGGCCTGGCATGCTTCTTGAACGGTGACTCCCAGTAGCAGACTGATTGGCAAAGCTGCTGGCTGTCAGCAGTTGATGACTTCAAATGGCAGCTTCTGTTGTCTTTGCTGCGATGACAGAGCTTGTATGAGTGAGTTACCAGTCTCATTATTATATAGAGAGTGAGCTTGGTATTCATCTCTAGAAAGGTGCTCTTGGGATATGCTTTGGTCATCTGCTGGCGATCATCTCAAATATGAAGTATGCCCCTTTTCCAGTAATCAATATAATTGTCAGAAACTCCCAGGAGCCTTCCTCACTAGCTTTCCTGTCATACTCACCTGAGAGATGGTGAAAAACAGGTATGTGAGCTGTATTTATTTGTGGAGAGCAGGTCATCCTGCAAATGGCAGCAAAGACATCTGCCCAGTGTTGGTAGAAGCTTCTAATAACTCACTGCCCACTACTCCTGAAAAACAAAGACTCCAAAAACAGGCAGGGCAAGGCAGTGAAGCATCTATCCCGGAAACAGTATCCTGTTCTGATACTTCCTGGATTTCCCCCTCTACAGCCTTAGAAACAGATGTCTGAAATTGTCTGTGGCAACACCAACAATACAAAGAGGCTACGATCTCCTGGTGAGCCTCTGAGATAGGTCTATGATTTGCTAGTAACCCCAGAAATGCCTCCTGGTGCCAGCTCAAATTGTAAATGCTTACAAACCACCTATACACAATGGCAGCAAAACTACTCTGAAGCAAGAGGTCAAAGTCAAATAGGGAATCACTGAGGTCCCCTAAATTCTTCTTGGTTACTTTCCAAGTTCACTGCACACTTAACTGTTGGCTAAACCCTAAGGTGACATTTCAGCTGACACAGGGACAACCATCCAAGTTCCATGCCACCAGGATCTTGAGCCCTGCAAATCTCCTTTCACACTTTTCCTATTTGGCCCACTGGGCCCAATCCAGTTTTCCCAGAACACACCTACCAACTTCAGACCTGCACAGAGAGAATAACCAAAGCTTAGCAGGGGGTGAGTTCCTTCCCTGCAGCCAAGGTCAAGGATGCTCACCAGTTGGTGGATGTCTTATTTTCAGATTCCCTCTCTATGTGACTGGGAGCAAGGCTCTGCCCTACTGCTTACTAGGCAAAGCAGAGACAGCATGCTCTTTCATGAGAAAGGAAAAGTAGGCTTAAATTGCCTTAAAAAAAGAGGCAGACATTGGACATATATGCAGATGAACTGCTCCTATCAGTGATAGCAACCAGTGTAAAAGCCTCTTTCCAGTATTCCCCACCATCTAGCTTAAGCAGCTCCTTATGTACGGCTCTAGGGATGCCATGCATAGGTGCACTGTAAAGGGAACGTAGACATGTGTAGTGTTTTTAAACCAAACTGTTCCTATGCAAAATAACGTGGAAAGGTTTAATCCAAATAATATTCAGTGTCCTAAGTAGACTTTATGGAGACGGCATCTAATAAGACATCATACATAATTATTTGTTTTAGTTCACGGTGATATGCAATCCTTACTTTTCTTATACTGTACTTAAATTCACCAGTTTCTTTTTTTCCTCCTCAGTTTGGAGAGTTGTTTTGGTATATGCTCGATAAGTCACTCTAGAGTAACGCTCTGCAAGCCTTCATCTCATTAATATTATCAAAACTGTCAGTCACATCTGCACATGTCCATACCAAATAATTAGACCAAACCAGATTGCCCATTTGGCAGTGGTTGATGAATACAATACAAAATGCTTTATTTCTGTTCGCATTAACTTTTTGACAGAGAAGAATGATAATTTGCAAACTGTTTAAATTAGTTTCTCATGCACCAAGAGCTGTTTCACATTTGCATAAAGCTCTGTTGCATTTTCAGAAACTTCTAAACGCTACAGACAGTATTAAATATGTCTTTAAAAATCTACTAAACACATCATTAAACAATTTGTTACAGTACCTATCTGCTCTATCCTTTAGAAGTCAAAGGTTTTACTTTCAGGAAGTAATATGACAGTCAGACATCTGTTCTGTTATCCACTGTGTGCTGAGACTCAAATTTCGAAGGCATCTCTATTAATCTCACTTGGAGAGGTTTTTATTTTATATACACACACACACACACACACACACACACATACCTACACACACAGACACACATAGATACGTATTTTCTTTTTAAAAAAAAAGCTTTTTAGAAGTACAATCCTCCTGAGATGAATAAAACTCCTCCCAGGCACAGAAGCTTACAAGTAGCTACAATGCAAGTTCAATAAGTCACTTCCATAATGAAAAGAACCTCCACGTTCTGCGCTATTAAGTAGCCTAAAGAGGCTTTTAGTTACTGCATTATCTGAAGTAACGATAGCTGATTTAGGGAAAAAGATTATCTATTTCGACTTGGTAAGATTACTGTAACGAAACAGAAGCTGCTCTGAACAAGATTTTAGGGATTTTTTTCTAGAGTTTTTAGACAGAAAAATAATCTTTCCTTCCCATTAATGCTGTACAGTTAAAATCTGAATAACTTTAAATTAGGCACCCTGTTCACCAGTGTTGCCATTAGGAGCAAACTTACGACTCCCAGAGTCCAGTAAGGAGTTGCAGAAATACAGGTCATTGAGTGAAGTGAAAAATTTGAATTCTATAGGCATTAATGAAAGCCCCCTGGGAACTTTAAAAAAAACGCAGAAAAAGTTACAGAGCTAGACCTGGTCAGACCCAAAAGATAATCCATAATACAGCAAAATATTTGAAAAATCCAGCTTTCCAGGCAAAGAGAAATAACTACTAGCCTACAACGAAATTAAATTAATTTCCACAATGAGTACTTTTTTTTAAAGTCCATCTGTCCTCTCTTCTTTTCTCCTCCCACCATTTACACACAGTCCAAGTCAAATGGATATTTAATAGTGTCATGAATATTTTAAAATATCATGGTATCACTGTACATTCTGGGTTAATTTTTACAAATGTGATGTTAAAAAGGAAAAGAAATTTGAACCTACCTTTTCTTACATTACCCACAAGGACAACAGAAGAGATTTTACATTGCAATCTGAAAGATTTTAATGTTTCGATACCAGAGGAGGGTAGGACAGCTATATGAATTCTATGCAGACATATACACAAGCCCTCTCTTAACATAAGATAGCTCTAGCATACTGTTCCAATTCTTGGTGAATGCATGAATGCACCGTGTTTATCAAGTTCAGTACTAGAGATCACAGTGTGTCTCGCTCTGCTAAAATTAGAAGTTAAGGAGTTGTAATTTTCTTAAGAACACGCTGAACTGAGGAGGTTTCAAAAGTACACTGTTAAGAGGGCCAAGTGAATTGAAAATGTGAGTTGAAATGTGAATTGAGTTTTGTGAAATCACTTTGGTCCTTTGAAATTCCACCTTGTATGCTGCAATACAGGCTCTTCTGCTCACATAAACATTTTAACATGTAATAAATCTGCCATGTCTTTCAATCGTCATTCAACAATATTTTGACAGTTACTCTTCATATGCATGACAATATTCAAATACCACAGAAATTATTAAAATTAATATATTAAAGTTTAAAAAATCCCAAATTGATCAATGTATTGCAATTGTAAAGACAGTGTGTTGTGCAGTGCTGTTTCAGGTATTAACAGTGTGAAAACACTCAAGAGGAGAGGATTAATCGCCAGCACGCTCCTAATTTGTCTCATCTTCCAGTTTTTGTATTTCATTTTGTCCAGCCTCCGTGAGGTGAGATAAGAGTCTTTTATAGGCCTCTCTGTTGAAAAACAAAATAATGTAACATGTTACTTAATCTCACACAACTTTGGAGTAAAAGCACACAATTCCCAGATTGTTTACCTATTGGGATATTAAACCAGAACGTATGAAAGAGAAATTTTTTATTTTAAAACATGCAGTTATCAAGGCTCAGAGGAGATCTGCATTCAGACTTCATCACATTCACTATCTCTTTGATTTCTGCATAGGAAATCTCCCTGTGACTCTGGCGACAGTACAGCGATGGGAACCCCTGGCACTAGAACGCAGACTGGCACTGACACAGATATAGACTGTCGCCTTCAACAGAGAGCTCTGATTAGTTTTAAAATAAACCTGGAATTCAGAAGGGGGCTGTCACTCAACTCGATGTTCCAGCAGAGCGCATATGTGTTGGTGAGGTTTTTCACCTATAGTTTGCTGCAATACTCTCCAACCTAGACTATATCATTATTGCTAAAGTACTGCCTCTGACATTGCAGTAAATTCTTTTTCATAAAATATTAACTTGAGCAAACAAAATGGAAGATAAGCATTTCCTGAAGTTTTCATACTAGCTCCTGGCAACAATAACACTGGGCATTGCTGCTATAAGCATCTAATTAAATTTCTGCCCTTTGTTTCTCTTATATACACAGGTTTTGACTTTCATGTCTACAGTAATTCCACAGCATATGTTAATATAATGTTATAATGGCCAGGACTGAAAAGAGAAAATCAGTTATTAGTGTGCTTACACTGAAATGTTCATGGAATACCTCAGACTGCTGGGTAAGGGAGCACAGTCTAAATACAAATTATTAATACAGAACATCAAGAACAGATTTGATAATGTATATGTTAAGGGATACAACTAGAAGAGACTTGGCTGTGTTTTAATTCCCAAGCATATATTTCAGGAACTTCAAACAACCTTTTTTTTCCCCGTGTTTTGTAGGTAAAGGGATGAACTTTGCCTTATTGGCAGTACGAACCTAATATATGAAAGTCGGCTATGAACTACATTACCAAAAGGACAAAAGCAGGTAGTATGAAAATCCTGCCCTTGTCTGACGTAGTGTGAAATCCTATAAATAAAACAAACTATTTTTTGGTGGAGGGTAATAAAAAGCAAATAATATATGAAATAATTATGAAATCACAAATTTCATTTGTAATTATTAATAAATGAATTATTTTTCCCATTTAATGGAAAATTAATACTCCTTGAACACCCTTTAAAAACCCATGAGTTATACTCTTGCACAACTCTATCTTTTTCTAACCCAGGCCTTGCTGATGTTTATGGCAAAGCTTCTTAAGGCTGTGGTGCGGACCAGGATCCCATCCTTTGACGAGCCCCAGTGTGTGCATTTATGTAGTCACTTAGGCCAGCCCCTGGCCTACAGCCACAAGGCGGTCAAGTGCCAGTCTTCCAGTTAGCAGAATTAACAGAAAGACCTCTTTCACTTTAGGGGCCCCACTGTCCACAGCTTCCTGGATTTTCTTAACAGCATTTATACAGGTGCAGAAAGTTCACTACTGCATCTGCACCCAGAGATGCCACCATCTGTGCTGAGCTGCTCACCGCAAGTGCCATTTCTTCCCAAGGCTAGATGGAATTCACAAATCAAATATTTCTGTCCCAAATTCTCTGAAGGGCAAACGGGAAGAAGTGTGATTTTGCTGTGCCTATCAGAGGCAGGAGACCAGCCTTTTCTGAACATCAAGCACTCTTGTAAGCTTATATTACAAGAGACCTCTTGTAAGTAAAAAATTAAGCCATGAATATTTCTTTTCCAAGCATCTCAGGTTATATCTGATTATACTGCAATTTTACATGTAATCTGTATCCTCTAAAGCAGGGACTTGCAGACAAAGAGACAAATTCTCTAGGGCAGGAATTCTTTTTTATTCTGTATTTTAGAACACACAGTGTAGTGGACAGAGGCAATCTGGCTTTGCGTAAATTTTTTTTTGGGTATGTAGACTCAGTGTCAAAATGTCTGTGAAAATATTTAGCAAATATGGATGGCCTAAAATCATGAAAGTCATAAGAGAAAGTAGATTTCTGGCTGAACACACTCATTTTTGAGTATCTGTGCTGCTGTCTAACGTTGCTTTCTTTCAAAAGAATAAACCTCCACTGTTCATTGTCAAAAAGTAATATTAAATTAAAAAAAAAAAAAATCAAACCTCTGTGCAGTATTCCTTCCAAGACCTTGCTTGTGCTCTGAATCCTTCAGAGACTGTGTGATTGTGGGAATCAGGCAGGTAACTAATGTCTGATCCAAGACTGCTACTGTTTCTAGTATGCTGAAAACTCGATGATCATACACAGCTGTATAGTCCTGGATAAACTGCCTGAGGGGGACACAGAGGCATAGAATGCAAGGTCAAAACAAAATACAGAGAACATGCCAAAAAACAAGAGTCCAATCAGAACAAGCAATCTGGATCGTGAAGTTTTCATATTTTTACACTGAAATACTCTATTTGGAATACTTTACTTTCTCTAAATTTTTGCAGGTAACGCTGCAAAAAAACACATGTTTATTTCCAAGTTCACAGATTGTAGTTGAATTGGAAGTAAGACCATGCTAACCGAGGTATAAACTGTCCCATGAAATTAATGTATCCTGTACAAGGCAACTGGCAGTCCCACAAATGTCCACGCTGATTTCAGCAAGTCTCTTGAGTTCTCAGTTAGACATGACCCAACAGAGGCCCAGTGCTTATGTCTGCAAAATGCCTTGGGGTCCTTAGCTCACGCATCTCTTCTACTGTATCCACGTGAGAAATGGAATTCATGGAGAATATTATTTTGCAGAGGTATGGAATAAGTAGAATTTGCATTATGAAAAATTTAGCTATTTGTCACAGAAATCAAACCAAAACAAAAAATAAATAAAAGCAAAGCTTTTTATATGAGCGTTTGATATCTGCTACTATGCACTTCTAATTAGGCAGGCACCTTCGTTCTTCACGGCACCTAAGACTGAGCATCACCATTCACGAGGGATTTTTCCCACTGCAGTGGCAATATACCCTTCTCTTATTGGCCCTTCAAAACAGTACCTAATCCATGAGAAAACAGTTATGTTTCCTGCTTGTATCTTTTCGCTCTGGCTTTTTCGGCCAAGCCATGTTTAAAACCAGTGCCAGAAGTACAATAATTTAAGTACTATCAACAAGTGACAATGCAGTATGTTAAGGATAATTAGTTAATTGAAAAAAACATGTTTGCTGTCAATTGGCTTGCAATAGTTTCACTGCCAATTGGCATATTTTCTGGTTACCTAAATACAGAAGTCAGCTGGGTGGCATGTTCTCCTCCTGACCCTGCTTGGCAGCCTTCTACCATGTATTGTAGAATGTCTGTAGATATTTTTTTAACTGTAAGAGAAAAATCACAAGATTCACACAGAGCTCTTGAACTGACCATCTGGAGAATGTCTTCTATGAAGACTACAGTTTTTTAAAGGAGGAAAAATGGTTTAATCTTACTTTGATGCAAGTAAAATGACTGCGAAAGCAGTTAGTAAGATTGGCTATAAAGAACAGAATGAATCACAGATTTATGCAAAAGAAGTCTTATTTCACCACCATTATCCTTTAGACACACAGATTTTAAGTACAGTACTCTCTCTTTAAGTCAAAGCAAAGAGATACACACTCAATGGGAATAGAGATTTTATTTAAATTTAGGTTTTGTTTGTATTCTTTAAATCATTCCTATTTGAATTAAAGAAAAGCAGTCTGGACATTATATCCTGCCCAAAGGTATATAAATCTACTCCTTAGTTTCATTGGGAGAGTATTACTCCGAATTCCTCCTTATCTTCTTTCTATAACACTATTTTCTTCCACTTAATTTATTCCAGAAAATACTCCAGTTGCCAGATAGAGCTCTTCCTTTATAAGTTTGGAAGTGGGCTGCAATGACTCTTCTACCGGCGTGCGCAGCCCTGTCTAGGCAGGAAGTGAGCTGGTGGCTACAGCAGCCCAAGACATACAGCTTATTCTACTCTGCAACATACTGCAAAGCAGATACTTTCAGCTTTAGACAGATACGGATATGGCAGAAGGGGGAAGAAAGGGTGTGTGCTAATTCAGTTAATCTCCTAAACATATTTTGTCCTTGAAACTTCTACAGACCAGAATTAAAAATTACCCTAATACCTAAAATTCCCAGGAGAAGTCACAGGTGAATTCCCACTTCGCCTAATGCTGCCACAGGCAGCAAGCAGTGGAATTGTGAGTACACATACACATGCTAATTCACTGCACGAAGGTGGGGGTGAACAGAGTACTTCACTTTTTAAGAAATGAAAAATAAAATAAAGAGGTGCTTATCAGTATCAAACAGGACATGCTAAAGGAAAAGAAAAGGCTCAAAGATGCCTTCAGAAAGCAACACGTTACTTTTAATCCATTTATAATGTCTTTGTGGGGAGAAAAAATGCTAGACCTATTTGGTCTCAAAGCTTTAGGTGCAAGAGAGCTTCCACAGTTATCGATTGCAGGAGAAATGAGTTGGGGAAGGTAGGGAGAAAGGAAATGCTCTTTGGAGTCTTGACAAGGTTGATCTTTCTTTGACCAGAGAGTGGCACTTGAGTTCAAGAGAAAAGCAAAGCAGAACAACTCTGCCTTTTACAGACAGAAGCCCCGGACCACTCATTCAACTGGTAAAGCTCCTTCAGTTTATCTGGCCACTATATCTCCTTCACCTCATCTAAAAACCACATAAAACCTAAGTATCTGGATGAATAATACTCAGTAGTGTATAATCTTACGCTGTATTTAAAGCAAACAAGCAGCTCACCTTGCAGTTCGTTAACCAATACCATGCATTTCAACACAGCTGGGAGAACCAAGTCAATGTCACAGAATTCAGTGCTCTGGGTTCTCTGAAGAACTTCGAGAATGAAAGCAAGAACCGAGGCCAAGCGAGGAGGTGGAGCATTACCTTTGAACTGCAGGTAGTTTTCACTGGGAAGACAAAGCAAACCAAAACATAGTCCATAATTTATTTTTCTATTCAGTGCAAGCACCATATACTTTAAAATAACATTGTGGTATTTCAGCAGGACGGCTATTAAATAGATTTCTATCTTTATCTTGGTGCAACTAACAGCTTCTGTTTGTCTTAGTCTTAGAAATGATTCCTAATTTATCAGAGGACAGTGATGCCTTCTAACTCTTCTATTCAGAGGGAAGTGAGAAATAGCAGCTATCATAGTTAAAAGGCCAAATGTGACTAGAAAAGTTAAAATACAAAGAAAGCTGAATAAAATAATGGAATAAAAAGAGGAGTGTAGATTCTAAGCCCCTGAAAACAACACCCAAAATACAACTTTTATTCAGTTAATTTATTTACCTTTACATGATTTGTCAACTAACATCCCAACTGTGTTAACAATTCTGCTATTTTTTTTATTTCAAGGAATATACTGTTACTCTTATTTCAACTTTTGTCAACATTATATTGTAATGGGACAGACAATCTCTGCTTTTGCTCTGTCAGAGCTAACACAACCTTCTCCACCATAAAACTTGTCACAAAGATAAAGGGTAAGCTGTCATCCTGCAACAGGAACAGATTTTGACAACACACACATTTTGAGTGTTCCAGTTTTAATGTCTTGAATTGTTATTTTTCACAAAAGGATGCAAGAATCTGAACTGCTGGTGATTTGAAATAACAAGTGACTTTACAGAAATCTGAAGACAATGACTTCTAAATTTAAGCATTCAGGAGAAGAGAGCACAGGTTAAAAGAATACTGTATCTATTTATCGGTTAATAAGAGAATTTCCAGAACCTTCAAAGTAACTCTTCAGATATTTAAAATCAGCTACCCAAGCAAGGCATACATCAGTTAAAAACTACTATCCTTCTTAAAGTCCTAAAACAATGAAGCATGCTTACACAACTTGATTTACACTTTCAAATGAAACCTGATTTTCAGAGATCTGAATATTTGATAGCATGGTTTTAGAGCACTAGTATACAGCAAATAACAGTCGTAACACTTTCCTCCTATATTCTTCACATATTGTAGTCTTACTAACTTTAATATTAGCATTTCTGAAATATGAGCATTTCTGAAATCCGTGAATTGACTACGACAATCTAACACTTATTCTTTTTGGCTCTCATCCACTAAAATGATTATCTGATCTGGATAATACACCTTTGCTCATGTGGTTCAATTTTCCCTGTGCAGCAACAAGAATTCACCAGCTTTCTAATGGCAAAAGGACTAGTAAACTCTGTATGCATTAATGTATGGACCTAGCGACTGCCTCCCGACCACCCAACAAGCTGTAACTGAGTGACTGCTGTTCAGTTCTAAGTTATTCTTCCCAGATCACTAAATAACATTTCATGTCTTACAAGTCACCAACTGCCGTTACACTTTCAGAACTTTCTTTCCACTATCAATCTTAAAATTCACACATGCATGCACACATTCACAAATAACTCTATTAAGATGACAAAATTAGAGTATTCATAAGTTAAGAAATGTCAGAACTAAGGCTGCCTGTGAAATCTTAATTCACTTCCTTAACATGTGATAAGACAGGCTTTACCTACAGGAGTGCCTGTTATATTTACCTGAATGCAAGATCAACCTTGAATTCGGTTTAGTCAACAGGCATGCACACTCTTTAACAGATTAAAATATAACTACCTTGAATATAAGTAATTGCCTTGTATTTGAGGGGGTTTAACTTCCCTCCTAACACGGACAAAAAAAGTCCATACTGCTCCATTTTCCAGGGTACATAAAACAACGAGCTTCAGCCTTTCAGCAGAAAGGACCCAACATTTACAGTCACTGTTGGTAGGGGAGTGAGTAGCGACAGTACAGTTGATAACTTCAGTCTCTCGTGCCTCTACTTCTTCCTCTTCCCATACCACAAATTTCCAATTTCCCTGGGTAGCACATCTCCGCATAGCCTGACACATGCAAGAGTCTACCTCTGGGCCTCCCACGCACAGGTGGCTGTGGCAAGTGCAAACACTACAACCTGAGGGTACAGCCTGAGATGCAAATATATGATACCATATATCTGAGGGTATCTTTTCTGGAAAAATACTTGCTTTCCATTTGGCCACATGCAATACTTTTTCTCACTGTCTAGGACCTCCATCCTCTATGGCTCTCATTCCAGTCTCCCTCATCTGATCTCTGTTCACTTGGGAACTCCTCAATTATGCTTTGCCAGTCTATATACATTATCCTTTCTTGTCTCCCTGCTCAGTGAATTGCAGGCTCTTTCTGCTGCCTAATGAACAATTCCAGTATGCCCTCCCCAATCTTCCAAGCCAGGAAGTCCTCAGGACCTCTTATCCCATTTCAGTGCTCAAAGCCACCCTCTATACCTTATCCTCTTAGTGCTTACATCAGGTTTTCGCAATGTTAAAATTCACAATAAAAAGAAAACAAAGAGGAAAAGATTCTGGCTTCTGGTTCCAAGTCCTAGGCTCAGCCTGGCCTGTATCAGCCCTGGGTGCAATTGCTCTGTGCAGGGATCCCAAAGCTAGGAGAAGGAATATCCAGGAATTACTGACAAGTCCTGGCAAATAACAGCTGCTCACAAAGTCAGATTTTTAAGATGAGAAATGGACAGCTGAAATAAACTTGATGAAATGTGGAAGACTCAAGCTAACTGTGTAACAATTTTAAAGTGCCTGTTCTGAAGCATGGGAAGCTGTAACGATCAAAGGAAGTGTTCCATGTGTATTTTTTTGCACGGGCAAAATAGCATGTTTTTCATAACCCTTGGAAAGGGTTAGAATTTATTTTTTCCACAAAATACATGTAAATGCCAGGTTAGTTTTGAAAAATCCAGGTCTGAACAGTTGAACAGCAGTACAGTTTTAAGTACTTCTTTCAAGATATGATGATGGAAATACTTTTAATAATAGTCAGTGTTACCAGACTAACCTACTATAAATAGAAACTAACCTCAGTAACACCTACTGTTAATAATAATAATATTTATATATTATACTGTATATAATAATTTGTACTCATGGACAAAAATCAAAGTGAATCCACTTACCTGCAGGTAACAGGGGCCAAAACAGAACCCAAGTCTCCCTCTCTACTGCTTAATGCAAGAAAAAAAATTCCTTATGGGTTTGTATTCACTACAGGATGAATATCGCTTAACAGAATTAATGCTAACGCTGGAAGTGGGAACACAGGGGAGTCAAATGTAGGTACACCCAATGTGGTTTCATGGATTTAGGCACACAGGCATGTAAATCACCCTGGGTCCTGAACAGGTTTGTCGACATACAAGTGTGTAGACTTACAGAGCTTGACCTCTCAAGGACACAAGCCTAGAGACTCCTAGACTCTTCCAGAGTATTTTATCCAAGTCAAACTGATGCACAGGTGTTTATTAATAGAACTGGAAAGGGTTCAATATTCAGTGAGTAAGCTATGGTCTTGCTTGCCTTCTCCTTGCTCTTTAGCTTGCCAGTCCATAAGCCACAGCCTTATCGGGCTGCAATTTGCTATTCTTCTCTTTGTAATGTTTTCCAGCTGTCAAATTCTAGAAGTAGCATAACAAAAATAGAACTACCGGAAGTTTTATCTTTCACCTGATTTGAAAACCCTATTACAGGAAAATGAAATAAACAAATATTTAATTTTTATAAAACAAGTTATTTTAAGAAAGACAGTCCTACCCACTTTCATTCATCTCCTGCTTACTCACTAAAAAAGTAAAAATAAAAGTCACGTATAACTGGAAAAATGTGCGTTTAACTGATCTAACTAAGCTGTGTTCTCATTACTGTTGTCATGATTTCCTTTGCTCTCAGACTGCATTCTGTCACTTCTACTATTTTTAATTGTTACATCTTGAACCAAAGTAGACTGAGAGCTTGTCACAACACGGACTGTCTTTGATTACACTTTTGTATAGCTGAGTTCAGACTCTGCTTGCTACTGAGAAGTAAACAGTGGCACTTCCCTTCTCATTAGCTATTTGTGAAATCTGAATAAATGATGCTTTTTCCTTCACTGGGCCTTACTTTATGACATGCAGAGTGGTCTTCCGTAGACGGAGCATCTGGGGGACTGTAATGGAACTGCATAAGGCTTGAGCCATGGGATGCAATCCAGCTCCTGGCACAGTTGGTGAAGAAGGGAGAAATCGTCCAAAATACTGTTGAATAATGTTCCCAAGCAGTTGATTCAAATAGGCCCCCTGAGTTTGGGGCTGACAACATATAAAGGACAAGCCCTGTAAAATAAAATTCAAAAAGAAAAACGGAATAAATCTTTAACAATACTAGACTGCATACATCCTAGAAACTGCTACACTCTGTGTGTAAACTACTGCTGCACACAGAATGACTACTGCGTGAGAAATAAGGATCAGTAATTTGCTGCAGCTACAATGGTCTAAGGATAAAGACAAAGTCAGGCAAGGCTTATGAAGAAGAGAAAATATCTTTTACTAGGTAACTAATACACTTGGAAGATGAGCTCTGGGACACACAAGCTCTCCTTCACATCGAAAATAAAACCAGGATATTTCAGACCTGAGGAAAGGCTTCTATGTCCAAAAGCTCTTTTCTTTTTCAGCTTTGTATGTGGTCTAAGAAAGATATTAGTCAAACAAGGTGTATGAGGAGAGACAGAGCACCTCATCAGTTTGTAAAGCAATTCATGATATTTTTGTATGAACGGCACAGTGGAATAATGAGTGCTTAGAAGAGTGGTCTGACAAACAATTTCATTCTTGGTGTAAACAGGTCTTTGTAAGTTAGACACCAATCAAAGGACATTTAGAGATTTTTTTAAATCTGTTTAAAATAAGGCTTAAACTGTGTGACTTATCCAATATAAGCTATATTGATGCCAAAGAAAAATCTATAATGAAAGTATAAAATGTCCAGAAAGTGCCGATCTGAGCACTGCCCCACAGTTATACAACATATACATGTTACAACTGTGAAAAAAGACCATTTCTCTTACTGATACAAGTCTCTGTGAGAGAAAGTTAAGAGTTTCTTTCCCCTTCCTTTGATGACTGAAAGGAAGAATAAATCACTAAAACCTGAAAAAAACCTCAGTTCTCTCCTGTCATGAGGGTCACAATAAGCAGTACAAATACAAGTCTCTTCAGAGTTCACAGTCTTCATAACAACTTTACCCAGCAGGAATAATGAGGTTAAAAAAAAGTGGATAAGCATAGAGGTCACTAGACAGGAACTTCAACAGTACTTGATTTCTTTAAAAAAAAAAAAAAACTTAAATTTCAGTTAGTATTGCAATCCGTATGTTTGCCAGAGTCTAATTTTGGTAGAAGGAATACTTGCTTAAATAGTGATGGTAAGGTAAGCTAAGGCCCCTAATATATGAATGAATAGTTCAGGACTCTAAGGTATAAAATGTAGAAACACATGAAAGCTCCTTTTCTTCCCAGGCTACTGACATAGGAGTATTGCTCTTGCTCTTACAGGAGCTCCTTCCCATAAAGATTCTGTCTTTACCTGCCCATGTGAACATGAAAGAAGAATTCTTTTAGGAAAAAAGCAGGTTGAGACCACAGCTAAGAGTCTTCTTGGCACTTTCTTGAAATGGACAGTTCCCATTTTTGGTTCCATAGTAAATAAATAGAGGAAAATGAGATTTAAGAAATAAAGTGCTTACAGATCCGCCTGAAGGCTTCCTGTAGGAAGCTGTCTTGGATGAGAAACACACTGCCACAGAAGCCCTCCTTAACACAGACATCTTTGGTTAGGGCAGAAGTTCGCATGCCTCTAGAGCTCCTTGGAAATTTAGGTAAGTCCCAATGATAAAAGCTACACTTACTGAAACAAAACTTGGGCTTTAATGATCAGTTCAGGTTCTCCCAGCCATTTGCTTACATAAGCAAAATTTTGTACTAAAAGGCAGTTGCTACTATATCAGAATTCCTAAAAACATGGTATGACAAATGCAAGACTCAGAGAGACTGTAATAATGACATTATTTAGTTTGTGAGCTTGAGTGTTTGATGCTTCCAATGAGATGTTGCGGGAGATATAAAAGAGCTGCTTGTGCTTTCTGTGGTACTGCTCTTATAAAAAGAGAAAATATTCCATAGTCCTATAATCAAAGCTGGAGCTCTCAAGTCTCTAGACTGTTTCAACACTAGTAACAACTGTGAGGAAAGTGTATTAAACTATCTGATCTGAGAGACGTGAAGATCACTGCAACCTTACAGACGATACCTACTTATAACATTCAGTTCATCTGAGAGGTAAGAACAACATCAGGTAGAGAACACATACGGAATATAACATCTGTGAAGAAGTAATAATTATAATTATTAAAATAAGAGAATTCTTCAAATTGAGGAGCAGCAAATGCAACGTAGTATATAAGAAAAAAAGGAAGAAATCGGTCACTATGAAATACTACGAGTTACTTTTCTTAAGAAATGATCTTAAAGTTAGTTGATAAATGGAAGAAAAATCAAGGAATATTAAAATTTAGATCTCTGAAGGAACAATGCCTAATTTTTGCAGCTCTTGTAATAGTTTCATTTGACAGAACAACGTTAGCATGATCTTTCATGCAAGCATTTTCATTTCTGAGTTGAAGTAAACTGATTTTTTTGGGATGTGGGACGAGGAGAGAGAGAAGTAATCTGAAAAAGAAGGAAAGAATTAAATTAAAAAATACCACCCTGAAAAGAACATTTCTGAAAAATATCTTGTTGGTTAAAAGAAAAACAAGGTCAGAGGTTACTATCTTTTTTTTTTTCTTTGGTTATCTAATGAGGATAGAGTTCTCTAGAAACCCAGTAAGGAAAGCTGTTAACTAAAGATGCATTTATAAACACTGAAAAACCCTTTGTTCTGTAACCTAATGTTTTCTTTAGAAAGGATTTTAGTTTCTTTTTTGATGGGTCAGGCTGAGATGCTGCCTCTTAAAAGAGGCATGATTTTTTAAAATCACACAGCAATATCAAAATCTCTGTTTAATAAGAACCTACTTCAGATTGGAAGTTACAGTTTCAGCACCAAAGGATTCCGAGACACAAATCCTCTCCTCTAACTGAAAACAGTGAGAAAAATCACCTTCCATTTTGTGGGGAGACAAAGAACCCCCACCAAAACAAAACACCTTCTCTTGTTTATAGTAGGAAATACATGGATCAGTCCTTACACACGTAGGGCATGTCTACAGCATCAAAGCTCTTCAGGGAAGAATTCATCAGACCTTTAAATCCTGATGATTCTACTGCTCCCTAAAAGTTTCCAGAAACGACTTTGGGTTTCTGTTTTGGGAATGAAGGCCCTCTGGCTTTAGCTCAACACTGGGTTCTTTATTTTCGAATCCTTCCTTTGGAAGGATCCTTTGGAATTCTTTGTCACTCCAATCTTCAAACAGGGCAAGAAGGAGGACCCTGGGAACTACAGGCCAGTCAGCTTCACCACAATCCCTAGAAAGGCGATGGAGCATCTAATCCTGGACACCACTTTCAAGCACATGAAGGTCAAGAAGGTGATCAGCAGCAGTCAGCATGGATTCACCAAAGGGGAAATTATGCTTAGCCAACCTGATAGCCTTCTATGATGCAATGATTGGTTAGGTCAATGAGGGGACAGCAGTGGATGTGTCTACCTGGACTTCAGCAAGGCTTTTGACACTGTCTCCCATCACATCCTCACAGGCAAGGTGAGAAAGTATGGCCTAGACGAGCAGATAGTGGGTGGATTGAGAACTGGCTGGACGGCAGAGCTCAGAGGGTTGTGGTCAGCAGTGCAGAATCCAGTTGGAGGCCAGTAACTAATGGTGTCCCCCAGGGGTCAATACAGGGTTCAATCCTGTTCAGCTTATTCATTCATGACCTGGTGATGGGACACAGTGCACCCTCAGCATGTCTGCTGATGATCCTAAACTCGGAGGAGTGGCTGACACACCAGAGGGCTGTGCTGCCATTCAGAGGGACCTGGACAGGCTGGAGAGCTGGGCAGAGAGGAACCTCCTGCAGTTCAATCACAGGCAAGCGCAGGGTCCTGCCCCTGGGGAGGAAGAACCCCAGGCACCAGTCCCGGCTGGGCACTGACCTGCTGGAGAGCAGCTCTGCAGAGAAGGACCTGGGAGTGCTGGTGGACAACAAGTTGAGCATGAGGCAGCAATGC
This sequence comes from Struthio camelus, assembly GCF_040807025.1. NCBI lineage: Eukaryota > Metazoa > Chordata > Aves > Struthioniformes > Struthionidae > Struthio > Struthio camelus. The sequence continues at coordinate 53,562,022 of NC_090944.1, forward strand.
GCCCTTGTGGCCAAGAAGACCAACGGTCTCCTGGGGTGCACTAGGCAGAGTGTTGCCAGCAGGTCGAGGGAGGTGATCCTGCCCCTCTGCTCAGCCCTGGTGAGCCCCCACCTGGAGTACTGTGTCCAGTGCTGGGCTCCCCAGCACAAGAGAGTCATGGAGTTCCTGGAACGAGTCCAGTGAAGGGCCACTAAGATGATGAAGGGACTGGAGCATCTCTCCTATGAGGAAAGGCTGAGGGAGCTGGGACTATTCAGTCTGGAGAAGAGAAGACTAAAGGGGGAATCTTATTAATGTGCGTAATTATCTGAAGGGAGGTAAAGAGGATGGGGCTAGACTCTTTTCAGTGGCGCCCAGTGACAGGACGAGAGGCAATGGGCACAAACCGAAACACAGGCAGCTCTGTCAGAACATAAGGAACAACTTTTTTACTGCAAGAGTGACTGACCATTGGAACAGATTTCCCAGAGAGGCTTGGAGATATTCAAAAGCCATTTGGATAGGGTCCTGGGCAGCTTGCTCTCAGTGACGCTGCTTGAGCAGGGAGGTTGGACTAGATGATCTCCAGAGGTTCCTTCCAACCTCAACTGCTCTGTTATTTTGCGATTCTTTTTCTTACAAAGTGTAGAGAGCAACAGACCTCCATGAGGTCTGACAATACCGTATCCCAAGTCACAAAAAGGATGAAGTACGGGCATTACATGAAGCTGGGAACTTCTGAGTAGAATGGAAAATATGCTAGGCAGTACTGGCCAATGATGTTATAACAAGGAAATTACATGGTACTTTCTTTTAAATCCTATCAGTAATTAACAAAGACGAAGGAAGCTACTGTTCATGTGACAGAGGAAAAAAAACTGCATGATACTGGACTGCAGTTCTGGACCAGAGGTCTGAAGTCAATCACATCAGACCCTGAGAACAATCTCTACAAAGTAGATGGACATTAAAGAGTAGACAGAGCTGCATTATTTTCTTAACTGTGTTCTTTAGTTCTCTTCTGAGGAAAAAGATGAAAAAAAGGCAAGGAAATTTTAAGGGGAGCACAGAGGCATGGCAACATCTGCTCCTCATTTTAGCAGAAAGACAACTGATTCCTGTGTGTGTTCACTGCAGGAACCTTTTGTGGCCAGAGCTGCCTCTTTCTTCTGATTTATTCATATATCTGCAAATCACCTGTGGTGAGCGAAGAACCGATTAGTATGGATTACTGGAACTATTCACTGCAGAAATGCCAAGCTACCTAATGATGACTTATAATATCAGTCCTGCTGTTGGAATAAATTTGCTGTTCACCAATTAATGTTGTACAATTCCTATTAAACACATACTATAATTCACAAAATGTATTAATAAGCTTGCTCAAATACCAGACCACAGATGCGGCTCACAAGAGGGCTTTTAAGGTCTGATCTCTGACAAATGCTGAGCCTGCACAGCCCCATTAAAGTCACTGGAAAATGTATGTGCCAAGCATTGCTTAGAAGCAAGCTCTTTCATTGCTGTCCTGTATTTAGACAGGAATCAACCATCTTCTGTATTTGGACAGGACTAACACTCACAAATCAAGCAGGGTATCTTATCTTTCCCATCATTATGCACATTATGCTTATTCCATGCACCTACACTGTATTCTGCAAGATATTTTCAAACTACTACATCTTCTCTGAAATCAGTTCTGCACAGTGCTTCAGTTCTTTCCCATATTACTGGTAAACATACACTAGGAATCCTCCAAATCGTTCTTTAAGAAATCTAAACTGTTCTGAATCTCTGTAGAAGACTTCAGCAATCCACTAATACAAAAATCAACTCAATTTTTTGCAACAGCAAAATATATGTTAAATTTTACATGTCCTTACCTCATAACAAAAAAAGCCCATAAAACTTTAACGTAGCTGTTCACTCATGTTCTCCATGCTTTACCTTCTAATGTCTGTCACTCAAACAGCTCTGAAGACAACTATGATATTATATCCCAACAAAGTCTTTCCTAAGTAAACAACTATTATCAAAACAGATGGTGCGCAGTAAAAGGAATAACCATATAGCAACCCTTGGACAAGAAAAAGCATCAGTTTTAAAGCTGCAAAGCAATGCTAGAGCTAATCTTGATAAGGCTGCCTGAATGACTGAGTTTAGATAAGTCAAAAGTGAACAGATCAGCTGCCCAAAAAATATCAAAAGGCACAGCCCTATAGCTCCCATTTATGTATACAGTTAATGCAGACAAAACAAACTAAACACAGCCAGTCTAAACTAAAAAGAGAGAAATGCAATGTCTAGCCTTAACATTGTTCTTAAACAGTGCATTCAACTATTATTTTTGCCGGTGTAAAATTACCTAATGCTTGTTAATGTCATCTCTTAAAAATAAACCTGTATGTTTTGGGAGGTGGGGGTAGGGGCTAGGCAGATGGAGGAGGGATTCAGTCATCAGTTTTGATGCATTATGAAGATAATAATAACCATTCCTAGCTATACTGTGAGGAAAGAAGAAGGAGCTTCGTAGGTTGTCCTAAAAAAGATAAATTGGCCTCTGCCATTACAGGGTGACGAGCAACAGCAATGACTTCTCTAGTACAGCATGACGGCACTACTCTCTCTGTTTCTAAGGAAGTTGTTTAGCCAATTGCATTACCATTATACAGAGAATGAGGCAGTCTGGGGAATTGCTTTCTATACAGTTTAGGAATTCTATAGGACTTTATGAAATTGCTGCATCAATGAACATATAAAAGTGATTACCTGCTACGAGAACGGATTTCGAATCCGTCTCAAATCAGAAGCAGTGGAGACAAACCCAGAGAGAAGGATCAAAGAAATCACATTAAGACTGGCTCTTGAAAACTTAGGAAAGCGGTAAGTTTTGCATGTATGCAAACTAACATGTTTTCTGAGATCTGAGGAGTTTTTCTGGACAAAGGAGCCCATGCTGAGGAGCTGGAGAGTGACAACCAGGACAAGCAAGAGAAGACTGAGATGGAGGCTGGAACTTTTCAGAAGGTTGGACACCCTACATTTGGTTTTCTAAATTCCTATTTTCTATTTTCATGTAATCTCCAAAGAATTAAGTTGTAAATTAGAGTATTAGCAGGGACAGATCTATGGGACAACGCTTGTCTGACACTAAGGCAAAGCAGAGATCCTGCACTAAAACACTGCTGTTCCACCCTGATGAATGGGCACCAGACAGAGAGCCATCTCCCAAGGACAGAATCTGATCATGTATTTCACCAGCAGCTTAAATTAATCAAGGTGAGATTATTCCTAGAAGACTCAGTCTATCTATCTTCCCCACCACGGCTAAATCCTTTCCTCGTCACATACACTGTTATATCACTTTTCTCATCTGCCTGATTTTTTTTTGCTAGCTGTCAGTTGAATCAGCTCACAAATTTGAGTCATCCCATATTCACAAAATCATTAAAAATCCTTAAATCATTAAATCACACATAGGGGTGAAAGAGAAGGAATTAACACCTTTTCACTGGCAGCTAACAATTTCACTGGCTTAAGTCAACTGTTAAACAACAACCTCAGAAGTTAAAGATAATGCCTAGAACCCATTCAATCTCAAAGGAACCCAGAAGCTGTCCTGTGAGAATAATTTTTTTTTAAACTATAATTGAATATTTTCATTTTTGAGTTGAGGGAAAGGAATTCTGAATGAATGAAGCCATTTGAACCCTTAAAAATTTTTGGAACTTTCTAAAATAAAAACAGTTGAAGTGTAAAAGTTCTGTATTGCAATATGAAAAAAAAAAATCTTCTGCTCTTTGTCCCCTCTTCCCCTAAACTACTTCCCTCCAAAACTGCCTGTCAAACTAAAGAATAGCTTGGATTTTCTGGAAGCAGTATTTTTTCTAAACTAAACTATTTCATCACTAAAATCATCTAGCTCAGCTTGAAAGCACATGGTTTAAGTAGCAGGCTGCTGAAGGTCCCATAGTAGGGTCAGAAAGTCAAAGACAGACAAAGAAAATGGGTAGCAAGGGTCCACAACACTTGGACTTCAAAACTAACTTGAGTGGTTTCATCTTAAAACTACATCCGCATGTGCAGACTACAGAGAAAAAGCATAATATGCTCTCTGGCTAAAATACTAAATTAGCAAGCAGGCAATCACATTCTGTGGTAATATCAGTGTCCAGATGGTCTTAGATGTAGAAAGCTTCTGAAAATACCTACAGAGCAGCAAAGAAGCAAGTCATATGCTGCACATCATTATATAATCATATTAATTTCCACATGAGATGCTATCAGTCACTATGCAACTTTTGAAAGAAGAAATAAATCCAAGAGATGTTTACAATGTCATTATTTCACTGTTTCACAACTGATAACTCTTAAGGATTGTATTAAGATTGCAATCAAAACAAAGGCTACAAAGGAAGGGAAAAGGGTAAGCCCAAGAGACCGAAGGACTTACAAGGAATGATATGTCAACTTACTTATTTTAAAAATATATCCTTTTCTCTTCCTCACCTACAGGAACTCACCCTTTCTGCAACATCATCAAAGCTTACAAAGTTTCAAGACTAAGAGGTAAGCTGAAGGAAGAGTGGGAGGAATAATGGACAAGAAGGCTTTAGTCACGTAAGCATAAACAACCAGAAAGGAATTTGCTTCAGCAAAACATATCCTCAAACTGTTAAGATAAAACAGTCTTATGATATGCAGAGGGTTGTCTTTGTTACTAAGAGTAACAAAAAATACTGAGAATAGCTCATGTTTAATCATCCACTGTTGGCAAAGTCAAGGATGATTTAACACATACTCGTTTGCTTCGGTTTCTCAACAAGGGTCTTCCTACCCTTTATGATTATTTGCTCCAGTGTTTCAGAAATCTCTCACATCAGAGACCAGTGTAAAAAGCAGGTTAGTTTAAAGCTTCTCGAGGTACAGTGATCAGACCAGCAACTCTCAAGCATGTAACAGCATAGCGGCACACACTGAGAAGGAAGCCAATGAGGTGGCATTTTTCCTTCTGCTTCCACAAGAAGAAAAAACTTCTCTTGCTTCTTCTTTCAATTCAAACAATGCTTGTTTTGAACAGAGGAAAAAATTGTCTGCTATACAAACACTTTCCTGAAGCTAAGTTTGTCTGATGATAATATAATTCAAATACTTACCTGCAGATAAAGAGGGAGGCTTTCCTGAATGGCAGTCAGCAAAGCCACAGGCAGCTCTTTGTCTTGCTGGAGCACAGAGTGCGGCAACAACAAGCAATCTATGATGCGGAAGAGGAGCTGCTGTGCTTTGGAAGTAGCCAGTATTGGTGCCCAGAACTTTACAAGACATCCTGTTGGAAAAGAATCAAGAAATCCCAAAGTAAATTATAGCCGGGGGTGGGGGGGGGGGGGGAAAGAAAGCCTAAACAGGCAATTTGTTAGTTAGATAATCCAAGAGTAACAATAGCAACTGAAATGCTCATGCCCACGAACTCTTTCCACGGTACTTGCCCAGAAAAAGCCCAGTGAAGATGATCTGAAGTCCATTTATGGTTCAGCAAAATGAAAGCACTAAATTGTTTTAATACATTAAAAGTTCTTATGCAAGTGAAGTTGCTTTAGGAAAAGTACAGTAAAGCTTTTTAAGAAAGAACAGTTTCTCACATCTCTGCAGGAAAATTAATTAACAGTGGAACATAAAACTATTGCATATGGCACATGTGCACTTACAAACACTTACTTTTCTGTGCGCATTAATCATATTTTACAGAAAGACACTGCCTTTGTCTTCCATTCACATTTGTCTAACTATACTGTGGCCACATCAGCGACTATTCACACAGAGATTCAATGTTAGAAAAACCTTAAATTTGTTTTAGCTCTATTTAACGTTTTTAATTTAGCAAACTAAAAGGAACAAGGTGCAGTCAACTCAACAAAAATAGCATCTTCTCTCCAGATTTTTGTGGGCTCTCAGTCCACAAATTGTGAGTCTTAGAGAACATCTTTCTTGTTTTCAGCAAATTAATGTATTGCTTGCACAACTTTAGCCAGTTTTAAATTCTAATTTTTGAGTTGCAAAAAACTGTAAAAAGGTGTTCATGTGTAAATACCCTGACTTACAGAAACACCTTTATTACAAGTGAGATGCATTTTTTCTTGAGAAAATAACTGCATACTCAAGAGTTTTAATACTCAAAACACAGATGAAATAATACGGGGTGTCTAATTAAATAGATTCTTATGTTGCAGTTTTCACAAACACGCTTGAGTGTATATTTAATTAGAAGCAAGAAAAAGTTTGCTGGGTGGAAAACATAGGAATATCTCAAGAAAATAAGTTTAAGACTTAGTAAATAATGAAAGATCAAAAAGAGCTTGTTACAAGGTATTATTAATCTATAAAAGTCATCCCATCCCCATCTCTAAAAACAACGAAAAACAACATTAATCTTGTGGAGTGAAAGAAAACACAATGATCAATCATACAGAAAAAGAATGAACACTTAACAATACTTCTAATAAGGTTGTCTAAGCTCCTTGTTTTGAAAGAAACACGCTCATTCAGATTGAACGCGCTCCTTTTAGTACCACTGCTGTGATGTACGGGGCAGCAGAAGACACAATCCGATATGTATAGCGTCCATACCTGGGAAGTATTTAGATTTGTTAAGTATCTTTGCCCCTATAATTTCACAACATCACAGAACATTGAAGAAGTGACTGAAATACCCCTAAATAATTTTGTAAAGCCTTTTTTTTCCTCACCTAAAAAGAAAGAACAATATCAATCTAAAAGTACTTTACAAAGTTCCACCATCTGGACATGTGAATGCATTTAATTTGACATTTATCTTGTAGGGCAAAATCTTGCAACAGAAAAGTAAGGCATTTTATAAAATTCAAATTCCAGCACATTTGATGCACCTTCGGTGTTGTGGTCATGCTGTTCACTGTACTCCTCATAATCAGCATGTACACTGTGTTTACATGCATATTATTACCTATATCTTTAAGATACATAAGCTTTACCCTATTATTTAAAGATAAGCGGGTCAGATTCATTCATAACAAACACCACCATTATTTTTGCGTCCTATTACTGGTTCTACACAGTAATGAAAGGGATGCTAGAATATGAGTTTTAACAAAGCAGAGAGTATATAAGAGGAGGAGTTCTAAAAGGATGCATGTTACCATATGACATTTCTATTTTGCATAAGCAGACTTGTCCACTATCATGACTCCAGTAAACATAATGTAGCATTGCATAATACTACTTCACTGAGTTGCTGTTGTTACTGGTTTTATTTAGATAACTCTTTTCAGTGATGAAAGACATGAAAACCTGCTTTCGAATGAAAGTATAATTTTGCAGGGGTCATTTCAAAAACCACAAAGAGTTTAGGTTTTATAGCATCAGCATAAAACACAAAGAAAGTCAGTGGAATAAAACTAAGCATCTAACTGTAATGTCTTGGTGACTTTGCTTTTTTAAACCATTTAAATAGACACTACAGAAAACAAAAGTATGAAAAGTCATGTACATTCCTAAAAGATGAGAAGTTGCAAAATAATTACCTATGATCCAGTAAGTAAGCTGGAGACCTTCTGGAGGTCCTTTTACCTTCAGATAAGGTTTCACATACTTTAACACATCACCTAAATATTCCAGACTCTTTGCTACCATGGCAGATTTTTCAGGGAGTGTCTGAAGGCCACTATAAGTTCTACCAACAGCCTGAGAAAACAAAGACATTGAAATAAAGATTGGATTAAACTTATTAACTCTCACGAGGCTTGGGTGAGGAACTTCTTCTTGAACACAAAACGGAAATCTTCTATGTCATTTCTTTTCACTTAAACTATCTTAGGAGCTAACACAAAGGTACAGTACCTTAATGAATTGGACAAGCGCATTTTTAGGGTCTTGCTTGAATACTGACTCTTCAATATGAGCCTTTGAGATAATGTTTTCTACTTCTTTGAGTTTAAAAACCAGTCTCGTCATTTCAGTCAGCTGCTCCATATAGACTTTGCCTGATTGTTACAAGAGAACATAATAATAAATGTAGTATACAGTTATGCTTGCGTGCTGCTTTTCTATTTACTTTATTCACAAAAATATAAAGTAAAATATGTTTTTAAAATGTCCAAAACACAAGTATTTGGCAACTGACAGCACTTTTCTAGACAAAGAATGTGTGAATCTAATACAGATTTACGAGAATAAAGAATATTAGGGATGGATAACCAAGTCTTTCATTTTGCTGATGGTTTTCTTACAAATCTACAAAATGTGTATGAAAAATAGTTGCTAGAAGATGTGTTCTACAGATAATTAGAACTGCAGTGTTTTGCAGAAAGAAGTGAAGAAGTATTGCTCACTACATAATGAGAAAGAAGCTAAGGAAAGCAAAATATCCAATATAAAATAGGAAAGAATTATTCACAATTGGATTTTTTTTTTTCTTTTAGGGCATTCACAGCATGATTTCTGACTATTTACTTCAGATTTTCACTTTTTTTCAGAGCAGTTTCTCCATGGGGGGAAAAATAGCTTGTCTCCTTGGGAGCAAGTTTTTGTTCTTTGCTTCCAAGGAAACAAGCTCTTTTATCTTTGTTTGTGATAAATTTGTCATATGCAGAACAGGCAAACCATCAATAAATAGCACAAGCAGCATAAAGAAACACATTTTGTAATTAGGTAAAAGTAAAGGAATACAAACAAAAATACATTTTATAATTAGCTGAAAATGTTTGCCAGTTTTGCAATATAGAATCGTTACTGCAAACATTAGGGAAATGTGAACACTTACCAACTGTTCGCTCAGCATCTGTCTTGGCCAGCATACCAGTCGGTTGATCTATGAACATTTGCAAAACGCATCGAAACCAGGAACGCACTGTCAAAGCTTCATAGGATGTGTAGCCCATACTAGAAAAAGCTTCATGCAGTGCACTGCATAGGTAGAAGGGGAATAACAGGCAAAGATATTTAAGATGCGTGAAACGGTGGCAAAAAGTTTCATTTGGCTCTAGACATACAGAAACACTGCATATAAACAATTAGAAATAAAATAACAGAAAAGGTAAATTGCTGCTCCTTTTGAATGCTCTATAGATTTTGCTCACAGTACACTGACGCCTAAATACAGAGAACGTGATAAATTCTGCAATGCCATCTATGGTAATTTAAAGTATACTTACAAATATGTCCATATGTTTTCTTGAGGTAAAACAAAACAGAGAGAAAAGAATTCATACAACGTGGAATTTCTTATTCTAACAAAAGATAATCTAAACTGCTAATAAACCGCTGATACACAACACTGGGAATAGTTTGTCTGATTCAACTTGGAACTTTACACTGACACTACTTAAACTACCCCAGCCTTTCGTCTAAAGCTAGCTCAGGTACCCCTGTGCTACTCTGAAGTCTACTTAGTCCTAACCCTACGTAAAAAGATGGAGAAGAGAAGGTCTACTTTAGGAAATAAAGACATGTCTGATCAGAAGAGTCTTATTAGAAACAGTTCAAAAAGAAAAACATAAAAAGGCAACCTGGAGATGACACAGGAGACTGCTATACTTGCTAAACACTTACAAATGTATATACGTATGCACATGTGTATATATACATACATGCAAATATTTATGCACACACACAGAGCACACTTGCTATGCATACTTTCAAACAAACGCTTGCTACTGTTCTACCAGCCAGCTGTCAGGCCAGAATCAATGGCACCACCAACACTCAGCGCACAATCGGTCTCCTTTACTCTTCAGTATTCCCCAATTTTTACTTCCTTTATCACTGTGACTACCTACTGTAGCCACTTTTTCCCAAGCACATCAGCACCATCTTATTAATTCTGCAGAAACTCCTGGCTAATGGACGGACAGGTCTGTTCTGCACCCTCGCTGCAATTCCTATCGGATGAGCTCTGTCTGTATGTGCTTCAGGTCAGTAAAATTTCTTGAAAACAGTTACACCTTTTTATTTGAGAGATTTCCTCCCTCGTCAGCCCTAGGTGCTTTGACTTTAATGAAAAATGCTTGTACTCTTTTCTTGATATATGTACATATAAATCTACTTATTTTCTACTGAATTTTTACTCATGCTTGCAATAGAGAGTCAACACTGGTCCAGACGACCAAACCGAAGTCTATTTCTCAGTGAGCAACATTAATAAAGATTTTTTCTTTATTTCTTTTCGCGTTAGTTAGAACAAATGACATCCGTACGTTTTGTATGAACATCCCTGCAAAGTGCTACTGACAAAATAAATTAGGAGACAAAACGCAACCAAATAGAACGCAAAAATGAAAATTAAATGCCCGTACCAAAAACCAAAAAAAAAGGATGCTTGTGGATTTTTGCAGTAAGGCATAAACAACAACAACAACAAAATCCAACCCTTACCTAACCTTGATGTACGCAGCTAGTCTGTTTGGCCCAATAAGCACACAAAAACACTTTCTGCTGTAGTCTCACTCTTATTTCTCTTGCTTGCAGGTACACAGGCCACTTATGTATTGCCCTAGAACTGGATAGGAATACGCTCCCAACCCTTCAGAAAGGAATGAACATTAACTACTTGCTATAAGCATGGCGAGTGGTGCATTTAAATCAGTAAGCTTATACATATGCTCAAAGTTAGGTTCAACAGGTTGTAATAATATCATGTGCTACACAACACTGACCTAGAGAGGAATTTTTAGGCAGTATTGCAAAAGAAATACCCAAGCTTGTGCAGATGTTCCCAAGGGCACAACTTGTCCTTCAGAACCTTTATTATTGATATTAAAGTAGCTGATACGCAGAACATAGGTTCAATCCTAAAGAGACCGGGCTGAGCTTGCAGGGTATATAACAGCATCAGCAACAAAATAATCTTTTTATTTTTTAACTGAGAATGTTTGATGTTGAAAATTATCACAGCACAGTAACCATGAAGTCTTAAGATCCCAGCACTTAGACACTTTGATAACTTTTGCTCTACAACTGCCTAAGGTAAATAAGTACATGAATCATATTACAAAAAAATTGTCATCTTTTTAGTATACAATGAAATGACAATGTTTAGAATATAACAGATTTGTATAATTCTACCAAAGCAGAATTAGGTATTAATTGTCCTTTTACAAGGGAACCTGAGCACCTAACCACTCTCTTGATGAGGAAGGGAAGTACCTTTGCCCAAGCTTAGATATTGATGTTTTTGCCTTGATGGGGACACACGCAACTGATGGGGGAAACAATGCAGGTGATCACAACCCCAGTATGTTAGGAGCAAAAGTATCTGGTTCAGTCTGAGTGCTTTCTGTCCCATGCTCACTACACCCAGCAGCGAGAGATTCATCAAAGAAGAGAGGGAGAGAAAAGAGAAAGAGAGAACATACACACACATATAAGCAAAAGGCAAATATCTGTCATTGCTGAACTATGGAGTCATGCTTTCTCCTGCTAGTTCTTTCGACATAGACCCATAAAGTAGATATTTTCAGTCACCCCATGGCCCAACCTTCAAGAGGAGGGCAAGATCCTCTCATTCCTTTTTAAGGCAGCGTTTTGAAATAAAGTTTTGAATTCCCTCTAACTGCAAGACCCACTTAACTTGGGTCTTCCAGTTCTTGCTGAAGTTCTCTAACCGCTTGACTAGCATGCACAAGGCACAACTATCAGTGCTAGCTGCACTTTTAAATGGAACTACAGCAGCAGGGCTTTATGGGGGACTCTTTATCAGCCATGTGTGCATGCTCTGCCCTCGCTAACTCAATCAGGCTCCCAAACACTTGAGAACAGGTATACTTAGGCTGTGGTTTCAAATACAGTAAATGTATTTTTGCCTCAGCCAGGATGGCAATATATCTGCAGATACACATATAACAATACGTTAGGCACTTAATTAATGCTACTAATGACAACTTAAGTAACTACTTTCAGTCACTTCAGTGCTTATTAGGGAAACTGGTAAATAGTCTTAAGCACCTAAATTACACCAAAATTTCAGTTTAGGCATCGAAGTGCTTTTCCTGATCTTACTTGAAGAGCAAAAACCTCAAATTACAAACGGTTATTTATGTACCTAACTCCTATTTCGTTCAGCACGAGCTCGGTATCTGAAACTGTGCATGAATTTGACCCTATCATACAAGACGACTGAACGCTCATCTCCAGAGCTCCAAACCGACACTCTAACACCCTCTTTTAACATCTCCCTGCAAGAAGCACATAGACTCTTATTTGCCAGTAACACTGATACAGTCTTTACCATAGCCATAACCTCTACCATAGCTTTCTTATTTAGTACAATATGTGCCCTCAAACATGTGCAATATTTTTCACTTTCAAATACAGTCCACAAAATAAACACTCCCTCTCTTTCTCTCTCACCTTCCCTGCCTCCAAAGCCTGATTCAGTTACAAAAAAAAAAGCCCATCTTAATTAAATAAAGCCTACTTAAGGCAATAAAATTTCTTTATTTAAAAATAAACATTGGTATGCAAAACACAGGCATGTGATACATACTGTAATCCCACTATTTAATTTAACATCCATTTAGCAGGTCTCAGAAATCCGAGCAGTATGAACAATAGGAACATTAACATGCACTCAAAAATTAGCCTAAGATTGACAAAAAGAAAGTTTCAAAGCATGCCTTTCCTTATAATCATTTTCTTTAAGTTTTGGATACTACCCAGCCCATCCTCCTGCAAAAGTTCTTTGTTTTGAATAAGTCAAGATATTTAAATATTAAATACTTATCATATAATATCTTTAATATCTATAATTCTTTAATCTATAAATCTTTAATATTATCTATAATAATATTTATCTTGACTTTTTATGAAAAGATTTAAGTTTTAAACCTCTTAAGTGCAAATGTTATGAGAAAAATAAAGACCAGTGTGTTTAACTAGAAATTTTAGATTTTACCAAGTTACAACATTCAACTCTTTTTTAAACTGCAGCTAGGGCAGGAGGCTGTTGCTTTGTCAAACTATCAACACTGCCAAAGTGTAACAATAATAGAAGGGGACAGATGGTTACCACTACGGAAACTAAAAATAGGTTATGGGTCCAGGCATTTCACTTTGGTGTAGTCCTAGTCTTCAGAAGAGTACTACTCTGGAGACATTGTTTAGGTCCCCATTTTTCAAAATCTATTCATAATAACACTGTTTCCATTTGGAAAAAAAAAGTAGCTTGCTATATAAAAGACATACAACTTTTGTAAAATACTTAGCTATCTTCCTGAGAATTTTGGATTACCTTAAGCTATCTATATGCAACAAACAAACAAACAAACAAAACAGACCAGCCAACACAAATAACACTGACTACCCCTGTGAAATGCATAGAGGACAAAATAATTTCAGGAAATCTAAAACATTCACAGATGCGAAGAACCTGGACCACCTTAATGAAACATTACTGTTTGAAGCAACCTTTTCCATAACTTTGATGAAGAAATGAGAAGATGCTGGAAGAACTTGAAAGAAAAGGAGGGGCAATTTTTCACCTGTTTTGTATTAGGTGACTTAGATATCTTGACACCAGCTGAGGCCACACCATGTCATCCCATCCAAACAACTGCATCATTGATAGAACAGGCTGTGGCTGAAGATCTGACAGAGCTTTGCTGGGCATGTCCAAAGCTAAGAGAGTAAAACCTGGTTTTAAACAGAGAAAAACATGGCACAGTGTTAATGGTTTCTGTTCCACTAAAAAGCATTGAAACTTCTTGATTATTATTAATATGGTGCTGTTCTGGAAGTACCAGAAATCTCAATGAAAACTGGGCAACTATGGGCAACTGTGCTTTACAAGGTTTTATTTATCTACTCGCTTATTTTTACACAATTCTCTCAGCGAAGAACGGTATTTGGAAACGTATGGAGTCAGTAAAAGTCGGCACCTTTCTAGTTTCAGAATAAACTTTCATATATCAGAGGCTACTGTGTAAATACAGCACTAAGGACAAAGTTACTCTTGAAAAAAGAACAGCTGCAGATCTAGCAACTGGGATAGTACTTGGCACAGAATTTTTGTTAATGAAGTATAACCTTTTGCTGTCCTACTAGGTCCATTGTGGAATATACATCCAATACTAACAGCATAAAAATATGACTCGTTCTTTATGCTGCAAATGACAAATGCATTTAAACTCAGGAAGATGACATAATCGGAAATGCTGAGAATTATTAGGCTACAGGAAATGAGTGGCATCAATGAATCAAGGAAACTGACTTTCAAAGAGAATGAAATAAAGGGACTCACCAATTCCCAAATTCTCCAGGTCAAGTTAAATATAAACATAATATTAATTTATTAAAATAGTGATTTATAAAACTGCATGCACGGAGAAGCTGATTTCGAATTAGCCAGAAGAAGTTAGTTTAAAAAAAAGTTAGTTTAGACAATAACAATGAAGGTTAAATTAATGTTGTAGGGACAGACTGCTTTTAAGCCCTGAAGGAGTTAACGTGTCCTTGTGTGCCTCAGAATCAAAAAAGAGGTTATAAAGGGTCCCCACTCTGCCTTGGGTGAGGAAGCAATTTGTGCCACACTTCTTCCAGATTATCACATTCTTTCTGTAGCATCAGCCATAACATGGGTGGGGGAGAAAGGGGAGACAGAAATGATAATGCGAGACCCAGCAGCTTCTTTGCCTGGCAGGGGGAGCAGCAGAGCTGTAACAGCTGCTCTTCTAAGGCAAGTAGCTCACAAGCGTCGGAAGGGTTTGTCTTCCTCTGTAGTACTGCCTAACGCATCCATATAATGCAGGTCACAACTGCACTCCACTAATCCTAAGCAGAGCCTGTAATAGGTTGGCTTTCTCGTTATTTTGCTGTGTTAATATGAAATAAATAGGAAAAGACACAACACTGTAGGAAACGAATGAAAGCTGTAATGTTAACAACCTCTTCCTCTGGATTTGTATTGCTATTTTCCATAAACGCTTCAGCAATGTGAAACCACTGCCTTTGCACACTGCCTCCTTCATTAATGTTACCTACTAACTACCGCCGGGCTGCTTCAGCTGAACGGTCTTTTAACATTTCTATTGCTAACTCAGTACTTCCGAGCTTATACCTTTACTTAATTCAAACCATGATGGAAAAAATACTGCTTTGCATTTCACTTCTCTAAATTTTAGTTAAATGTATACAAGACTTCATTGTAACTACAGATTAGTCCGGTCATACTAAAATACGTAATAGTACAGAATTATTTTAGCTGAAGTGTTATTGAGAAGAATACAATGCTAACTACTAATGTTAAAGATCTGACTTGGTTTTCTTTCTTTTCACTGACATGCTCATCATCTGGCTGGAGGTGGAGCAATATTCTTTGCCACACATACATATGCAATATTGTATTTCAAGATTAAGACCCTTCAGTGCAAGCAAAATGACAAATTAAAGTGAATTATGAAATAGTTTTATGAGCACAAGCATAACGGTTCAGCAAAACCAGACAGTCTTAACATCAACTTCTTACAAAACGTCTTCAGATGAAAATATTTTACAAAAATAAAAATTACATTGAATCACAGGCATAATGAAAAAAATCATTCAACATAAAATTATAGTCAACTTCTACAAAAAGATACTAATTCCAGATACAGTGAAATAAGTTATTCTCATGTATTTGATATCACACTTGCAACATTGATTATAATCTGTGAATAGGAGAGAAAAATAAATCAGGCGTCCATAGATTCGAACCCCTTTGGAGTTCTCAACCTGTCTGTATTCTATCAAGGAATTCAACACTACAATATCTCATCTTATCATAATATTTAGCACAAGTCTAACTTTTGCATTTATACATGTTTATAGCCACTACACGCAAGTTGAAATATCCCAAATTAAAAAAAGCCTTGAAAGTTTGTGGCCTAAAAAATGGTGACAAATCCAGCAGTTGCATGGAGGGTCAATGCTAACCTGCAGCTGTGTCAGCAAGCTGTGGGGAAGGTGGCATCTGTGCCATTCTCTGACTCTTCAAATAGGGAAAGAAATTTCTCCAGAGAGCAGTGGCGACAGCAAGGTGGTGCTCTTTAGCCGCTAATGGAAGCTGTGCATTTGCGCCCGTGTTCCCTAGCTGAAGTCCCTGGCTTACACGTTTGTGCACGCTCCTAGGGAGAAACCAAAAAAATGTTTACACTCGATAAATGAAAAATTCAGATCTTTTAAAAATGCATTCACAAGAACTTTAAACTGGAGAGTCTGAGAACTGAAGGATCATTTCGTGTAATTAAAACCTTTATGCAAAGACATTATGCGTACCAGTTATTTGATGGATGAATGATGGCATATTAAGTACCATAAAGTTAATGTTAATTACTAATGTCAACCATTAATTATATGCTTTTTAATATGTCAGATCAAAATGAGAAATAGGCAGCTTTAGAACGAACGTTTGCATTTTGCAACTGCTAGCATGACAAACAAGTCTGCTTACAATCCAAAGCCAGATGCTTTTTCAAATTTTTGTCAATAAGGCTTTTAGGATAAGGCTATGTGCAGTAAATAATGGCAAATGATTTTGCTCTATTGTACAGCTTCCTTTTAAAACCTATTTGTCATTTGTAAAACCTCACCCGATACAAGTTTTGATAAGAGAACAGATTCATGCTATGCTGATGCGCTGCAGACAATTAGATTTGACAGCAATGCCCATAGCTTTGTTAGTACAGTAAGGACAAAAGTTACCACTACACATAACTCCCATCTCTTCCTGAGACAATGTGGCATGAATTCAATAACGCACTCAATTTTCTTTGATTCTTCTAGTACCATTCCCGCTACTTAATCTAATTTGGAAGTTGTGACTTTCTAGAGGTTTAATAGAGATATGTCTGCAGGGAATCAATGTTCTCAGAGAAACGGGGGGCGGAGGGGGAAGCATTACTAAATTTGTCTGGTAGAGCAGCATAGGAGGCATTACTGCACTGGACTGATCAACTAAATAACATGCTTATTAAAAACAAGCTGTAGGAATGCACTATCATTCCTGTTCCTATTTATCTTCCGGTCAACTCAATTGAGATTGTGCATTAAAGCACAGGCAGCATTATTACATTTGCTTTATTAAATTCTATAAACAGCACTGTACAGTCGGAGTCAAGATATTTATAAGATAGTGGCAAACAACGAAGGCATCGAGACTTGCCTTAACACTAACGTTTGTAGACTACTATGATTTTTTAAAACTGCCACTGTCACAACAGCAAGCATTTCACAAAACTGTCTTTTCTCCTCAATCTTTAATCTGTGCTCATCCTAATTTGAAATAAAACAAAATAAAAACAGAAAAAAACTCCAGCCCCTAGTTCCCTTCTGGGAATTTGGGAGAATTATAAAAGAATTACACAACTCACAGCACTCATTAGGACATCTGAAATGGAATAATTTTAAATAAAGAGTAGGCTGGCTGCAAGGCCTTCACTTACTAGGGTTGATATTAGAAGCGCATCTCATTATATCAAATTAGTATCCAAAAATTCTGCCTAACACATAATTTAAAACATAAAACATACTGGCTGTCAAAGGTAACGATACCTTATGCCTGCCTGCAGGCATCCATTAGCTTCAATAGGACAGACACAGAGAACTGAGTATCAGCTACGTTTTGAATGGCTACATTTAAGAGATACGGAAGGGTATGTAATATTAAGAGGAATCAAATATTTCTTTGAGATACAACTGCAGTCCAAACATAGCAACAGAAGCCAGGAATTCCAAACCCAATCCCTAACCCAACATTTATTGCCTCTGTGGCTTCACATAAATCATACAGCCTTGGTTAGCCTCAGTTTCCCAGCCATGATATTTGGATAGTACGACAGCTTACCCTTTAAGGGTGCTGTGAAAACTATCAGAGCTTAGAAACTGAGGATTATACTCAAGATGTCAGTTGGTACTCCCATTTGCAAGGCATGTTTTCCAAGATGAATTGAAAAAACAAGTGAGGTTAGCTTAAAAAGTCAAGCAGTGCTTCTTCGGGAATTTCCCGTTATTAAAAAAAAAAAAGGATAAACAAAAGGGTGCAAAAGAAACAAGGTCAAGAGGATGAACAATGAAAAGGTAAATGAAGGGCTAAAGAAGCCAAGTTTAACAGTAAAAAGGGCTTTTCCATTTTATTTTGTTAAAAAGGGAAAAATCTAATACAATACAATGCCTCATAGTGCAGAGAATAAAACGCCATGGACCAAATTCTGCCCTACTTCCATCTAGACTAAACTGTAAAATTGCACAAAGACCTTTTTCTCTCCTCTAAATTGTCTCTCCAAAGAAGGATGGCTTGCATCTCCTTTAGCCATCTATGCAAAGTAGAAGGGTGTACAGACTTCCAAAGTAAGGTAATATATCTCTGTGTCAGTGGAAGGGCAACATGTACAAATCAGTATTTATGTTTATTCATAGTAACCTACACAAATGCTTGCAATGAGGTAAATGCTTAGAATCAATAGGGCATCAATATTTGCTGCAGCTTATGTAGCCAGCCACTTCTACCAACAAGCAAATGTATTTAATTCCACAAAAATGCTGATAAATACAATTTTTATTTTTATTCAGGTTTTTTTCTAACGTTAGACAAGCGTATCATCAAACACTGTTCCATTTCTGAAACTATATATATCTGATTTTCCATTGTCTTAAGACTTGTGGAACCACCGGTTGCCTCATTACAATGATAATAACTTGGTGTGTTTTCTTCTTGTTTTAAATCCTGGATTTTCCATTTCTGTAAAAAGAGGTATTTTTTTCTTTTTGCTAGAAGATCAAATAAACCCCAGGTTTACAAAAGAAAGGAATGTTTGTGCACCCTGACTGAGGAATGTGCCGGACTTATAAATATGGCAGTAGTATGCAGGATTATTTTCCATGTCCTACACCTGGGTAGGGAACTGAAACCATTCATTTGGATGCAGATATTGTAATGATAAACCATGCCTTTGCTTCCTCAAGCCTGGATTACCAAAACATAGTGAAACTTTAGGTCAAACTGGAAAAGTAAAACACACAAAATGCAGAAGCCTGCCTACACAGTGGAAACTGAAGTCACTGCTACTCCATAATCTGCGCTGGCTGCACATTGGCTCCTAGCAATATCATGCCATTTAATTTGATCTATAAAGGCTTAGCACACTGCAACGGGACAGGATGCCTATCTCCTCTTCCCACCAATACCACAGGTGGGACTAGCAGAGACACGGGCCACCATCCTCCATGGCTCACAGACGCTGCTTTCTTCACAGGTAGTGCTCCCAGCTCCTGTGCTCCCAGGCCAGGCCAGGTGGTACCCACAGAACCCGAATGTGCAACACAGCCAAGATTAAATTCTGGGAAGTCTTTTTAAAAGCTCTGAATGACCTTTTGATGTTGAAGCACACAGACTGAGAAAAACCATCAGCAGAACCAACACCACTGGTAAAACTAGGGAGACTGGGTAAAGATATATGAGATATTTCTAAAATGATAAATGGCTTTGATGCTTAGAATTTTAAACAACAACATCGGTTCTTTCAAGAAAAAGTCAGAAGTAAAATGAAACAAAGCATCATCACAGTTTGATTCAAAGACAGGTAATAATAGGAGTTTTGTGCCCTCCGCAGATCAATGGACCTGAATAATACAACACTGACACTTCCCTTCCAAACTCTCTCCCTCTTGCTGCCTCACTGTAAGACTTTCAATCCAGTTTCTTGTTTTGATATTTTGGCAGCAAATGCATTTTGGCTAGGTTGTATTTTAATGTTGCCATAGTGGTGTCAGAGGTAACCAAAGTGCTGAAGGGAAGCTAAGGCTCCATCAGCTATGCGGTAATTATGAAGATTTTAGCACAAGAACTAAAAAGATATGGAAGTAAGTTGATCCAGGGAACAAAAAACCTGAGTTTTGATTTCAGTGAAAAGACAGAACAGCTTTACATTCTTTTGACAAAGCCCAGAACATGGAGGTGACGTCAACGACTGTGAAACGTGGACAGCAATAAAAAGTTACCAACCTAATATCTCCTAAAAATCAAAAATCACATTAACGCAATGAAAAGCATATTTGTTTCTGCTGAAGGGATCAGCAACAAGATATACAATAAAGATGGCATGACAATGAAATCCAAACTAAAATGCCAATGTTAACAGTACTCCATTCCCTAAGGAAAGGTGTTTTTGCTTCCCTTCCCTTCCCTTCTCGCTTGTCAATACAAATAGATTATATAGCACTATTGTATGGCAAAACATTGGGCTTTCCTATAGAAATCTATGCAGCCACACTTTCTGCGGCCATACAAATCATACTGTAGTGATACACTCAAAATTTGTGCTCTTACTACAGGAACAGAACTGTGAGATCTCTCCTAGAAAAAGACAGAGCAGTTCATTCAGCTTTGATGGCCAAACAACATTTACTAAGCGGCATTTCTGAAGTTAGTTCAAAATTACTCACTCAATTTCACTTTCTTCAAACGTCAAAAAACACCAAGACTTCTTTAACACCTCTGCTCATTTCTTCCTTTCCTTTCCCTTCGACTGTTGCTTCTTACGATGACTAGAATCGTTTAAGTAAGCTTTCGAAAAAGCCATAAAAGTTCCCAGTAATTAGTTCTAACCAGAATTAAGCTGGAAGAGATGTTCTCCATACGCCTTTGAAAATAATTCAGGTATAAGCATTCATCTAGTTGACTATTGTGTCTTTTAGTTATACGACAGTTACACTACAACTATAGCACTTACTTCATTGATCCATATGGATACTAACTCCCATATTAAAAAACTCACTCTTCAACCTCTACTTAGTAACTTGCTCATAATCATTTATTTATTTCAAAGTCTCTGATCCAAATACACAGTTTATACTAAATATATGTAGCTTTCTGAAACTGCAACCCATTACATAACCATAAAATATAATGCAAAGAAATCAGTGGGAAGAACAAGTCTGTAGAAAGAGTTTGTTATTTTTTATACAAAATTTTTTCAAAAAATATATATAAAAAAAGCTAGTTTAAAAGCTACTTTAAATGCCATTCAACAAAGGCAGGGTCCAAAAGGTTGCAGCTGAGTTCAGGTCCGCTTTCATGAAATACCAAGGTGTAATCTGGATGCACATCAGCTTTCCTTTTCTTTTTATTTCCAACAGAAACAAAATCTGGGGGCGCAGGCCAAATAGTCATGTGGTAATTTATGGCGAAGCCTCTGCTCTGAGAGCAGAGTTTAGCACTGCTCCAGGTAACCCTGCGAGAATCTCTGTCCTTGGAGACTTGAGACTCACCTAGTCACCTAGGCAAAGCCTTGGCCAGCATGACCCATGGCAGGTGACATTCTGAGCAGAAGGCTGGACTAGGGGACCTCCATAGGTCCCTTCCAACCAACACTTCTGGGATAGCTGTAATGCAGCTCAGTGCTGCTCCGCTTAGGTACAGACCAGCTTTTAATACACTCAGCTCCCAGATTGGAATTCTCATACTAAAACTAATAGCCAACATTTCCTCTCCAGTATACAGGAGAAGTAGGAACCAGGCAAAGAAATTCCTAACAGCCAGCAACTGAGCAGCATGATGCCAAAATCAGCCCACAGGAAATGATGAAAAAAAAGTTCTCTTTCTGGACACAGGAAAGTGGCACTCTGAGTGCATAGTTGCTTCTCCAAGTAGAAACTGAAGTGCCCCAGCCTATCCAGGCTTTGAGACTGATGAAAGGTCACAGATGTGGCTTTCAGGCATCTCATGGTAAAGGCCTCAGGCTGCGTAATCACTGGTGAATGACCACTTGACCTAATTTGTAAAAAGGTGGCCTTCCTTCACTCAGCCACCATTTGGAATGAAGGCAGGCAGGGCTGCAGAGCTCTGCAGTGAACTCTTTGTTATCAGTCTGTTTATCAGGTGCACCGAGAGCATGCCTACAAGAATTTTAAGTGTACACTCACCTAGTTCATGGGCCTTAAAGTGCCTAAGCCGGACGCAGAACACCTAAGGCCTGTGGAAACAGCAGTATCTCTGGACACATGCATTACAAGCACCGAGGGAACTTAGTGGTTAGAATGGAAGCATCTGCAAACTCTCAGACACTGAAAGATTTAGGCAGTTTCTGTGCAGCACACACAAAAGAAGTTGACTAAATCTACTTAACTGATTCAAACATCTCTAAGTTCTCTTTTCAATCTGGCTTTGAGCTCCTTGGACATAGATTCTGTTGTATACCCTTTATATAGCACCCAATATATTGAGATTGGTGTGACTGCAGTAGCAAGACGCTGGAAGAAGTAATCCCATATCAAATCAGAATCTCTCAATTTAAGCTGTTTCTGTATCCGCAACATACATACAAAGTGTCTGTGAAGTTTCTTAATATCTGAGCAACAGTCTTTTCACTCTCTGATAACTCAAAAACAAAGAGCACAGAATTTCAATGCAACCTTTGGGGAAATAAAAAATAGATTTCAGAAGGATAAGCAACATGAGAAACTGAAGGCAAAAAATAAATTTCCCCATCCTTTAACAGAAACATTTGAAAAAATGGTTTTATAATGAAAGTGTCAGTGTTGTCTGAGCCATAATGATAGCATCACAACCACAGTGCTGTATTGCAGGCTGTACAAACAGAACTGGAAAAATAATGATAAAATATTATCAAACATTAACATGCCTCCATCAGTCCAGTATTTATTACAGCGTGTTTCAGTGTTCTTCCTTCAGTTTAATCTGCTTCAATAATCCAAAACAAACTGCATGTTTAAATGTTTACTGCAAAAAGGATATCTGAATAACATGTCTGGTTATATACGTGTATATGTAACTGCTTGGTGTGATGAGGTAGGGAAGGAAGGTGAGGGAAGAGGGATGTTGTCCAGAACCGCAACATGCAGGACAATTTTTATTAAATGCTTTTTAACTCATGCATTTGTGCTCCAGT
The DNA here is from genome assembly GCF_040807025.1 of Struthio camelus. Classification (NCBI taxonomy): domain Eukaryota; kingdom Metazoa; phylum Chordata; class Aves; order Struthioniformes; family Struthionidae; genus Struthio; species Struthio camelus. The sequence continues at coordinate 53,584,908 of NC_090944.1, forward strand.
GTTTTATAGCAGAGGTTATATAGTACATAATCACACGTGCCAGCGTTACAACACGTCTTCATCAGGTACAACAACGTGAAGCATAGGCAAAGTGACGTCTCAAACGTTGGGTGAGATCCAAAGAGAGGAGAGGATGAGTAAAAAGATGTAGTGATGAAAAAACAGGGCACAAACAGCTCTCAGATTCCCAAATCATAATTCCCAGACCACTTGCTCAGTAGTCCTATCACCCTCTTTTGATCAGGTGCCTGCAATTCATGTACATGTCCACAAATGCCCACACATGCCTTGAGCTGAGGATCTAACCCACAATCTCTAACTACTGGGACCCAGAAATCTGATCATTACTAACCCATACCAACAAAAGCAAGTGCACACAGTGCAGCAGTAGCTACCATCATTTTAAAACCAGGATTATGTCAGGACTCCCCAGTGGTTCCAAGTAGACAGAGTTCTGCTCTTCATGACACTGATTCAGACACCTCCGGTCCCACCAGAAGCAGATCAGATTCAGTCCTTCCCTTAGCATTTTCTGTAGGCTAGCGGTAGACAAATGCCCACTCAGCATGCAAGATTTCTGGGGTTCACTCTTCTGTTATACCTGTTTCTAGCATTTTCTGTAGGCTAGCAGTAGACAAATGCCCACTCAGCATGCAAGATTTCTGGGCTTCACTCTTCTGTTATACCTGTTTCTCCTGATATGCTCAAAGGGAGCAAAAGTGCTTAACTCTAGGTTTTGCCTTTCACTCTGTATGCCATACAACTAAAATGCAGGCATTGAAGCAACTAATTGTAGGCACCTAATTTCTTTATTAGAGCTATACTTCATGTCTTTTGAAGGGAAGCTATCAAAATATTCAAATTGATTTGATTTAAGAGACATGCACGCTGCACATGTCAAATGAGCTGCTCCTCAGCTGGATCTATTATTCCAGGCCATCAGACCATTTGAACTTTGAAGAATCCTACACTACTTGAGAGCAGGAGTCTTCGAAGTTCTAATATCCTGGCAGATCATTTGAAATGGAGCTGGCAGGCAGATGGCACAGCACTCGGGAATAAAAAGTCAAAAAAGTCCTAAATGACCACCACACTCTAGGACTGACATCCTTCAAACCTCAATTTAAAGAATCGAAACAAATACATATATTTAAAAGGCAGAGCATCTAACATAGGCTATAAGAGATGCACGCAGACATTAGCGGAATACTTCAATTAGGACAGCTTCTCTCTAAAGCCTTAGCTAATCATTGCTAAATGATACTGCCCCCCTAAAACCCTAATCAAATTATTCTCTCTTTTTGCACACGCACATCACAAAACCATTGCTGCAAGCATCCTGAAACATATTTCACATTATGTTCTCTTCATCAAAAAAATGCCTATTAACAGAATAAAAAAGGCTACAGATTCTTTCAGTTTACCACGTATCAGTTGCTGCCTGAGTAGAAGCAGACTACATACTCTTAGTAAACATACAGTAGGTTTAAATGGAACCATTCCAATTCTTTCATTGATGGTATAAATCTTCAAATCTCAGTGGAAGAGCCTAGCATATTCCTATTGTTAGTGGATCATTGACAGAACAGACCCAAGAGTTGAGAAGCTTCTAATGTGACGATTTATATAAGCAGAGCAATTAAAGTATATTAAAAATCCAGATAATCTCCCCCAATCAAAGCAATGAAGGGCAGCCCATGGGCATTCAAATCGCACATTTCAATTTAGCTCAGGGTCACCTTTCCAAGTTAAATAATACCAACAGAAAATACCTTACGCTAAATGGCCTGCTCAGTTACCAAACTTATTCAGCAAATTATATAAACCTCTTGGAAGATGCAAATATTTTTAAAAGGCTTAACCGCTGTAAATAACTACTTTTTTCCCTGGAGTTGATTTCAACACTGAAGACAAGTTTCATTTCTCAGACAATATTTGGGTATACATACATATATATATATATATATAAAAAACTTCACTAAAACATACGAAAGAGTCAGGAAAACAGGACAGATCCTTTTAAATGTTGTAACACAAGTACATCAGCAGCAATATTTTCCTGCCTTCCTGAATCTGGCACCAATAAATACAATGTAAGTAGTCAGTAATTAAAAATACATTAAATAACTATACTGCCTACAACTAAGGCCCTTAAGACTTTTTAATAATCTTTAACGTACTCTGTGACTATTTCTGCTTTTTTTGTTTTATATGGCTTCTAAAGTAAGCCAATCAACTGCATAAATAAAAGCATTTGATTATGATTTTGACAAAAAGTAAGCAGTAAATCAGTCAAAAGCAACAGTCTTTATAAAGCTTTCCAAGTTCAAGGTTATTAAAAAAAAAAGAAATCACCAACCATTTTACCTGGCCCTGTAATAAGCAAAAATGGGAAACATCCCCCGTTCAAATTATAAGTCAACGCTCATAACAAATTTTTTTACAACAGATGCCACATCACTTGGCATCTACTTCATTAGAGAAAATGGACTCAAGAAATTTGGCTCTTCTTTGCCTCAAAGTAATAAGGAGGAATCTGGCAGAGATATGTTCTTTGCTAAACTCTTTAGATTTGAAAGTAACACTTCAAAAAGCATGTAGCATGAAGAAAGATGAAGCAAAAGTATCAGGTTTTAAGATGAGTTTCTTTTACATGGCAGAATGGAAACAGTAATAAGTTATGATACATGGAGTTAATGATTATATTATTGAACTATTATTTCATGTGAGTATACATAGTAATGAAAGGAGAGCAATCAAATTTCACAAATATAAAAAATCAGTAAGATTGCTTCCCGATTGCTACAAATGTCTTAATTGAAATAACACTTCAATACCATTCTTAAGTAATTCTTGACTAACTATCTAGTGACTTTCAGGGTTCAGGATGATGACCTATGCATCCACAAAAGCTCAGACTATAGAACAGGAAACTTATCTCTCATTGCTTGATCCACTCGTGACCAGGAATTCACAGAAATTCCTAAAAGCAACCATGACCTAATCCATCTCAAAGTTTTTGAACCAAGCATTCAAAATAAGAGGGGTCAGTTGCAAAGCTGTTGTATTTCTGGATGTGGTAAAGGCTGGAAAAGAGAGCGAAAGTGCATTTTGAGCATTCTGGATGTAAAAGGCTGAGCAAGTTGATCCTTCTTAGCATTTCCCGTGAGGAGGAGGACATGACCCCAAATCATCTTTGTCTTGTATATGCTCTTCCTCTTATACAAGTATTATGATGCTGCATCCCTTAAAACTTTAAATATTTTCATTCTTTGGGAATGGAATTTTAGAAGAAAGTACTACATAGGGGAGATAAAGGTGACTCAATATCTGTGGTGCAATTCACATATTCTCCTTTCCTTTTTTTCTACTGGAAACCAGAAGTCATGCCAGGGCAGTATAAGCTTGAGTATACCTGTCCTTTGCTGGGGAGCAGCACAAATTCCCAGGATACCATTAACGGAATTGGCAGAGACAAGAGGATTCAAAAACCTGTTTTAAAACTTGCGGAGCTGCCATAAGAAATGTGGAAATCCTTCAAACAGGAAAGTGGACAGTTAGAAAATGCTGCAAAGTTAACTTAGAAAAAAAAACATGAAATGGAGCGACCTCCAAGCACAGTCCACTCTCCCACTTCTATTATACTACTTCTTTCATCACAGTCTTCCTTCAGTGACCTTTCCCCCATGCACTGTATGGGGGAAGAGAAGCCTGGAACGTGACGTGAACAGCCTGTCCTGTCCTTGTGACTCTCCCAGACGGCTGTGGATGCAGTGAGACTTGTAATGATCAAGGCAAAATAGATGCCATAAGCCTGCAAGTGAAAGCTGTCATATGAACACTTGCAGGAATCTTCTACCTGTTACTTGATGTAGGTCTTAACAAATATATTAAGAAGTGGGCCAGTATTCCACCTGAAACACCTCTCATTAGATTGCAGGAGACAAGAAGAAACTGGTAGAGACCTAGAATAAAACTAAATCACCTAGCACAAAAGAAAATTATGGAAAAAGAGAAAAGAAATCAAGCTTGAAATTTTTGTCCACTGACTGGATCCCTCTTACTTTAAAGAGAGGCAAAGGAAATGTCCCCCAAAATGTGATTCTGTAATGTGAAAACCTGGAGTTAGGTTTAAAAGTTCTAATGTTTTCAAGGTATTTAAGTTCACATTTCAGAGGAAAGCTGTTAATTAATAGGTCTGTATTCATTCCTCCTTCAAACTACTGGTACATGGGTAACTGTTTCTTCATTTTTAGTTGCAGAACACTAGGAAACTTTTTTTTTAATTACTTATTTGTAAGGTTTTCTAAAAGAAATTCACTATATTTTCCTAAAACATTGACTACTTTGTTAGTAATGAGACAGTGTAATAGCCCCATTGTTATTCACTAATTCATTTTAGGGCATCATAAATGATTTGTTTTACCGATTTTTGAATGGCTAAGGCTTGATGAGTGTTCCCTGTACATGTCCAGCTGAAGCGATGCCCAAGGCAGCATCTGCAGGACCACAATTAAAAAAAACCAAATCTGCACATCAAGGAGCTCGTCTCCTGATATAAGAGATTCCCATCTTCACTGGGATGGAAAGTGTTAATTCTGTGAATAAAAGGTTTTCAACTGCAGTTGAATCATGTGAAGATTATCAATATAGCAGCAATGTACAAAGGGGCTTCAGCAAGGTTACTGAGTTTAATATAATCCTCTCTACAGCTAAGCACAGTAATAGAGAACCCTGCGTTAACCGTGACGGCATGTTGTGTGTGCTCAGTAATACTTTGAAAACATACAGGGAGAACAAGAAATCCTCAACATCTTTATTATGCTCAAAAGACAAAGTAAAGATATTAACAAGAACAGATACACAACACTAAAACACAAAGGTACAGAAAAGCCAAATAACTAGAGCTGCAGAATATTAGCTGGTACTCCTCCTTAACCCTTCTCAAAGGGTATAACTACATCACAGAAAAGACAGGTTGTTATGACTGTAATTTAAATAAGCAGCAACAAAGCTCTATAGACCGCTTTGCTGAGGTCTGCTAAGAAGGAACAGTACATCCTCTCCAGTCACCCTAGCAAATTTGTGCCAGGCAGCTCTCGTTTTTCCTAACCACATTTAACTAAGATTAGGTTGAAAACACAGCAAAAACTACATAACTTGTACGTGAATTCAGTGTAACCAGTTCACATTTCAGCCTGTGGAACAGTCTCGGGAAAATCAGGCAGCTAATTTGAGCTCAACTGCAATTTTTCCTTCATTACCTTCACTGGTATTCAGCCTAGTCAGCCTCTCCCCTGAACTACACAGAATTACACTACGATCACAGTTATCCGGTTATCTTTAATGCACTGTGATTATAAACCGAGCACAAAGACAAACACAGTTACTTCCTACCTTTCCAAAATATCTTTGCAATTCCCAGGAGAGTCAAATTCATGTCATATCACATGATGAGAGTTAAAAAACAAACGAACAAACAAAAAGACCCCATACACTTAACTACCATCAATAGGACCAACCTTAAAACCAAAGGAAAGATAAAAAGCATCCTGGCGGCGAATGTCATATGACAGACACTTCCTGTCACATCATGGAGGGCTCTGCTGAGACTCCTTGGGAGTTCTGACGTCAACCCTGACCGAAAGGTTCCTCGTCCCTTGGGGGGTTTTTTTGTTGTTCTCTGAGGTTTTGCTTGCTTGTTTGTTTGTTTTTTTAAAACAAGGTCCATCTTTTATTTAAAAGGTTTTTTTAGAAAACTAAGGAGAATTTGTAATGGCATTTCCGTAAGCTGAAATTATAGGGATATGATTAACTTTTTCAAATAGGAGGTTAAATTTGGTTTCTAGAGTATCTTCTGTTTGAAAGAACAGGAAGTCTAGATCACTTTAGATGATCTTTTTTCAAGTTTATAGCCTATGAGGAACATAAAGACTAATATCTGTCATATAGGGAACAGACAGTATCAGTTGTTACATTTTTTAGCTGGGAACAGCAACTGCTGCCTGCACCCAAGACCGTTTTTAATAGCCTGCCATGATAGCTGCTCCTTCTTACCACCAGAGCAGGACGTACATTCAGCTGAAGACTCAAGGGTCACAGCAAATAACAGGGAGCAAATGGTCTTAAGCGAGGCTAAACGTCACCTTTCTTCAAAATATTCAAAAGAAAGATCCACTCCACACGCTCAAGGCCTCTTAACGAGCCCTTCGCTTTCAAAGTTCTAAAAAAAATTTTGCATATTAAACGATATCATCATATACCACAGTCTTGCCTGTAAAGTCTGTAAAGATTATTAAAACTTTTCTTAGCCGAGCTATGAATACTAACGTTTGGGAAAATGATTGGGACAAATTCACATAGGTCAACTTCGCTATCTCTTTCAAGCGTTATCCTCTATCTGCCACAGCTTTAGACACTCAGCTTCTCTCATTATGTTCTCATTCAGACTTAAGCACCAAGGAGATGGAGAAACTTCTCAAATCCCAGTCCCGGCTGCAGAAATCCAAATGTTGATTGATGTTATCTCAGTTTAAATTTCCTGATCTGATCAGGAGATGCAATACAGACTGTAAGGATAACTACCCAAGGTCTTGAGAGGAGATAAAGGAACAGTATCAAAACGTAAACACCAAACACTGAAAATCAAAATGAAAAAAACTACTACTACTACCCATAATTACCTTTTCAGACATCCTGAACATAATTTCCAGTAACATACCTTTCTTATCATTATTTATGTGTAGCACTTCATTATTATCGTGACATTTTTAGGCAGTAAGCCTTAGAAAATACATTTTTCTGCGTTTCATTGTTTCTCTTAGTTTAAAACAAGAGTGTGACAGAGAGAAGAACTGTAGTTCAAATGGGAAGTTTTTAAAGAGCTGTTTCAAACGAAACTCTTTTGCTTCTCTTAGCTGCCTATGCAGAAAACCCAAAACTATATGCATATGCATGCTCTCTAGCAATTTGCTGGGAGTCATATACTGTAGGTAGAGAGCGAAAGATTTTCCTATACCAAGAGATAAAATAGATTTTGGAAGGCAGGCAACTTGTAGTCAAGATAATGAAATGACTTGCTTCCAAATTCTCAAACTCCTTCCTGAAAATCAATTTTGTTCTTTATGGAGTATCTCTTGTTTTAAGGGATGCTGTTCATGTAATCTGCCTCACTAGAAAGATATATTACTTTGGGTACAAAACATCCCCTACTAACATTGTTCCCAACATCTGGTAATACAGACAGTAGAGCTAATTTTCTGTCATTCAGGAAGAACTGCAGGCTTGCTAAACTTTTATCATCATCCTCTCTGAAACACAGTAAAAAAATCACGGTTAGAACTGATGGTTTATTAGATCAAAGCTACCATCAACAATGTCAATTCTGCCTGGCCGTGTTAACAGGAAAATGTTTTACGAGTCCTACCACTGGGCATCCATTTAACTTCCAGCACCAGCTATTCTGTAAAACTGTGAACATAATTTATTTGGTGACCTGCGTGTGTGGGAAGCATTATCTAGGCGAAACTTCTCACAGTCTGACAAAATGCTTTGATTTACACTGTTCACATGATTGAACAAAGAGAGTTTAAGCAATCACCAACGATAGCTTTTATCTCCAAATGTACTAAACATGTAATACTACATGAGAGCAACCTATAGCTTTAAGACTAGATTTGATAAAGTAGGAATGATTGGATAAATATTACATCTTCAACTTGTACACATCTTGTCCATTAGTTTTAAATATTGTGCAAAGTTCATGTTTATCTTAAACATCATTTTTAGTGATTTCACCACACAATATTCACGACGCCTCCATGGTATCCATGACAACCTCTTTGCTTACATTCAGCTTAATACACATTCATTCCAATTAGGTGAAGTAAACAGAAAACAACCATTCCTATTTCCTCAAACTAATGCCATCTTTTCTTTTAGTTAGTATTCAACACTCTCTTTGAAACAGTTCCCAGTTTAGGTGTGCCATATGTCAATGATAGGTATGTCACCAGATTCAGCTCCCTGTGTCATGGTAGAACGGATTTAATTATTCCTAAAGCGCATATAATCTACAAATATAGGTATCTAATCAATTCCCACGTATCTCCAGGGATGCAGATTAAATAAGTTCCCCTGTTCCTTTCAATGCAAAGGTACTGTTATTACTCCGCAGGTTTTCCTAGTGTTTAGTCTATTCCTTCCCTAATACCAGAAAAAATAGCTCACTTGATAATATACTGACACACTGCAATGTCATCTGAAAAAGAGACTCACCTCAGACAGGAAACATGTTCAGTAAAATACTATTATAGCCAATATTCAATTTTCTTCCATATGAAAACAGAAAGAGACGTTCTTTAAGTTCTTCAAGAAGAGTAAGAACTTGCAGCACAGAATATTTTAAAACATTCTGCTTGCTTCTATTGGCCTATTTTGTATTTTTTTTTAATCCTTCAAACACTTTCACCCAGTTCCTAATTTCTTTCACGAGAAAGCAGTTGATTAAGGCATTTTCTGACTTTTTTTTTACATAAAAGACACTACAGTGAAAAACTGCAATGATCTTTGGGATATCTGCAAGCTTCCAGTACTCTTTACCTATATTCAGCATATCATGGACTTACTGCATGGCATCTTGTGTCACAGCTAGACGATACTCTGTTGATAACGATTGCTCTTCAGAAATAACTGTTTAAAGCTTGCTACGCAGCTGCTAAAAGATTTCAGAGACCTTGCAAGACACAGAGTTAAATGTTTTAGCTGTTTTTCCTGTCTTGCTCTTCAAAATCTGAAGCTAGAAAATCCCTTGAGTGAAAAGTCAGAGAAAGGCTGCCATCCCTTCTAGGGTTAAAAGATGCTTTTGTAAGATTTTAGGTCAGATTAACCTTTTGCTCACAATAGGGCTGGTTATTGGTTTTATTTTTTACTGTCTTTAACACAGGTAAAAAATCAATATGAAGCGAGACAAAGGGCTCTGGAGGCCCTGCCTACACCAGCTTTTGGTTTGGCTCATGCACAATCCTACAACACGCTGAGGCTGGGAAGGATTAGCCTGCTTGTGTTGAGTAAACCAATGATACTCAATAAACAGTTTCTGTTGTAAACCCCTTAGGACGTGCAAAGCCACACTAGTTGGCATTAGACCAGATAAGCTGCCGAACCAGCTGTAATCTCATTTAGACCTGAGCTGATCCTCCTGTCCTTTCATTCCACAGGATCAAAGCAAACCACTGAGGAGGCAGCTGTATTATAGCAGCAGTGCTTGCTGGATGCGGCAAACATTTCATAAATTCCTCTCCTTGAAGCAAGTCTGCACATAATCTACCCAGAGCCAGTACAATCAATGGATTTCTGAATTCATTAGTCTTATTATTACAGGATAACTGTTTTCTCCTCATAGTGGGGTAGTTGTTGCAAGCCAACTTTGCAAAACAGCTCTTATTGCTGACCATTCCTTTCTGCTAATGTGTTTTTGCATTTTTGCTGCGCCACATGAAAATAATTTAAATCACTTCTACACAGTATTTTTTTAAAGACTAGGAATAAAATCAATTCACATATATTTAAGTAGGAAGCACTGAAACATACTGAATTCTTCCAAGCATAATTACTGGCTACCTCCTCACATGCTTTCATGTACCAATGTTTTCCGACTTCAGTGACAGCAAATGATAACAGTGAAAGCAGAGATTACATTATTGTACTAGCATAACAAACATAGATTAAAATTACATAGATTGCATAGATTAAAGACGTGAAGGGAGGCATTTCAAGGAAAAGATTTCCACTTGCCTTTTGCCCTGTGTGTTCTCAGGAATTAAAAAGAAGAAATATTTTCATGGTTAAGGAAATGAATAGCACAACTGAAAATACAAGAAAACCACAAAAGCAACAGGTTGTTTTAAATTAAGTAAAAATGAAATCCAAGACACTGGATTAAATAGGACCTGAGGATGCAACACCCGATTTCTGTACACTGTTTGCAGTTCCCAGTATGCAATTATAGCTAAAAATTGCTACAGGGTAACCCTAACAGCTTTAGAAGAACAGACTGAAAATTCAGAAAATGTGCCAACCGATACCTTTCCTAACACTGAAGCGTGCAACATGACACATAGTCACAGACAGAGAAAGTAAAATTAGATTGGTAACTTATATTGGACAAGGGAAATATTATGCAGCATTATTTGTCAGTCTTTTGATTTAGTAATGTTATTACTGGTTTATGTAAAGATTTAGATTTTCTGGTTCAGTTGCATTGCCATAGAAAGGATACAAGGAGAATTAACACTGTACAGATACGATTCTTAGGTCACATAAAAGTAACACGACGATTCTCACATCACTTTTTCCTGAAGAGCAAACAGTAGCCACAGAACTAGGTATGGCTAGAAAAACTGGGAAGACCACGAACCCTTAACAAGGATACCGGAAGGTAAAAATAGCAGTGTTAGTGACCTAGTGTTACTTGCAGCCTGTATAAACATAGAATATTCTCATGCTACTCAAACCCACAGGTACCTCCCAGAACCGCTTTGGGTTTTCAGAGCACAAAACCAAACCTATACAACCATGGCATGCACGTCCCAAATTACGCTACACAGATCTATTCTATTGGACCACTTACCTGGCCTTTAGTGTTTCTAATAAAGGTATCAAAGAAACTATCCCTGTAATAAAAAGCTGCAACAGTCTACTAATATCAGATGTTTAACACAAGGCAAATGATTTACAACAGATTACAAAAAGGAGATACTTAGAAACTTCTTTTTAGCTCTAAGGCAACAATTTGCTAGAGCATAACATAGGGAGCAGGCAAAGACGAATAAAAGGTATTTGCACCTATGGCCTACAGATGTGTTTAAAAAACAAAAAAATCCTACCACACATTTCTTCCTCAATCACTTAGAAACCATCTGATGTGTTAGCTAATGATTCCCCTCTCTCCAATTCATTCTTCAGACATAAAGGGGTCCCATTTAACATAATCACTTAATAACAGCAAAGTGATGGGTATCAGAACCCTAATTCTTCTAATATTTGCAAAATCCAGCTCTTTGTAATAATAATAACACCATGATAGCAAACTGTAAAACTGTGTAATTATACTTTAATTGTATTGTGAGGCATGCATTAATCACAAAGTTTAAGTACCAAGGATGGAATTATAATAATTCTGTAAAACAAATTTAAGCTAGCTAAGTAGGTCAGAACCACTAGCATGCAACAGGAGACCTCTGGGAATTTATCAGTTAATGGCTATTTATGTGCAAATGAGTGCCCTCCAACCCTCCCAAATCCTGTGTAGCTGAAGGGTATTTCTGTTAACCAGGAGCATGCTTAACTGCTGAGGCATAAATTAAACCATTTATTGGAATGGTTTTAATTCTTCTCTCCCCCCACCCACTCTTACTACTCCCTCCACCCTCACTAGCAGCACAATTTATAGTATTAATTTACATGGAGATAGGATTGCTGAAGAGTTTTCAGAAATTACCCTGTTTCAAGGAAGGAAAAAAAGAAAGAAAAAGAGAGCAAGAGAAAAAACTTTCAGTAAGAGACACCACCAGTGCTACACTTAATCTTCAGATCTTCCAAAGGGTGGCTTGAGTCATTAGAAATTCCAGAGGTTCAGTATCACAGCGGTACAGTGGAAACTCTTTCATAATGAACTCTAACGAAATGAAATTCTGTTTTATGTCCTCATGTTCTAATCTTGGAGAAGACAATGAAGCTCAAGGGGGACTGCATCAACTGTATGTTCTGTCCTAATGCTCACACTGTACACATATCAAAGGGTTCTTCAGAGAAAGAAATAAAGCAAAAAAATTTCTTGGCTGCAGGAAAAAAATCTTCAATTTTCTGAGTTCTATTTAGAAAAAACAGTCGTCATTCTTGATGTTTTAGAAAAATGCATGCCTTTACAAAATAAAGACTCAGAATCAAAATGTATTAAATTTTCACGATGATATAAAATGTGAACGATTTACAGACAATGTAAACGATTTCTGAACCCTTATAACCATCGCAACAGTAATTCAGTTCAGCAAGGTGATACAAGTATAACTTTAAGTCTTAGGCTTATCGTTTTATATGTTGGGTTTTTTTTCCAAAATGCATACACATATTTTCTGGCAAAGGCTAGAGTCCCAGAATAATAAAATAGCGAAACTTTGATTAGTCTAGCATCAATTAACCAAAGCTCCCTGTTATCCAGAACAGGGTCATGTCTCCCCAATGTCTAATAATTACACTGTTAAGTCCCTTGATTGTTTGACTATATTCACTCTCCCTATGACATCTGGATAATCCTGGCTGTGCTACAGTTAATTATTATTTAAGAAATAAGATGATCACAGTGCATTACTTTCTGATGTCAACTTTGCACCTAATACAAAGCTCCACTAAATGTAGCACACTTAAAAGGCACATGCTTGTATCCCCCCCCCCCCCCCCAATACAGTTCTTGCCCAAATCAACCCACTGCCGAACACCCTAGAACGTACGGCTGCGCTGTGAATTGGAAGAATGCCCTTGGAGCAAATATTTAGCAGCTTTAAAATATTTTTAAGCAGATACCTGGAGCCCTTACTGGAATATTTTCAAATGCACATCACCAGTGACTAATCAATATATTAATGTCCAAGAAAACGAAAAATGCCAATGAAAATATTTGCTTTTATTCTCATTGTTGACTTTTTGTAAGTAAGCTAAGAATGTAAAAGGCAGTAAAAGAAAACCTCGTTGTCCTGGCAAGCACATACGTACTTGCCGATTCCTCCCTTCTCCTGCCCCTCAATAAAAGATTACACATATTCAAGGCTGCAGTGAACACTCCTACTGAGTGCATAATGGCTGCCGTGGCTGCCTGTGTAGGCACTGCATTATCATATATAAAACCAAAACGTTCCGTTTCTTAACGTGGTTTTGCAAGCATGCATATTAAACCAGAGGCTTCAGACCACTGTTTGCTAACACTCTGAAATTAATAAATGAACAGAACTATTCGACAAAAAAGTTCAATCACGTGTTTTCAGAAAGAATTAGCACCGCTGTATTATCAGAGCCTGTGATAAGCCCACGGTTACCTCTCCATTCCCTACAGTGAGGAGCTGCAGCCGTGATTATGTCTGTACCTTCCAGCCATTGGCAGGGTCTCAGCATTGCCCTAAGGCTTTAATTAACCCCGATTAGAGATAAACAGGGCCTTCTGGTTGCGGAAAAAGAGGCAAGAACAGACAGTAGTTCAGCTTAGCAGAGAACTAAATAAACCACAACTGTTTTTACCTTCTCTACTTGCTCCTCCCAGCAACAATGTTAGGAAAAGAGCTCTTGCAAGAGCATACGACACGATGCATGATGTACACATTGCAGAGCATGCTCTACTCTTTCCATTTTCTCTAGGGAGGAGGCGGTGGCCTACTGTCTCACCCTCATTTCACATTAGGCACTTTTTCACTGGTTTAGCCTGAGTGGCAAGAAAGCTGGAGCATTTATGCACATAAGGCACTGGCAATTAATGGCATTTGGAGTTGCTCCAAGCCAAACAAGCATGATAATACGTATGGACATGCCCTGTCTCAATTAGCTTTCTTTAGGAAAAGTCTAAAATTTTCATAAGTCGTACTTTATGGCAGTTTTACAGTTTCGGGTACCGTTTCTTTAATACCTCTTAGTTTCTGATTTCATTGAGGTTTTGTTCTGTAAGGAAAAGCAGAGAATATTGCTTAGGGAGCTTTCTTAATACCTAGTTGTCAGCCATATCTAGCTCTCCGTAATATGAAATCACAGAAACGTAAATGAAGGGCTGGGAAGTACCTCGACAGTCATCTAGTGAGCCCATCTCAGCAGTCTGCTGAGCTTACCAAGATCATCCCTGCTAAACATTTGTTTAACGCATTCTCTAAAAAAATGAAAGCCGATTACACTCTGCCATGGTGTTGACAGTTACACAGTGTTCTAGATAATCAAACTAAACTTTTTCTGCCACAAATTAAACCAACTTAAAGCCAATGGGATGGAGAACAACAGACAATTTGCCTTCTTTGTAACATTCCTTTACATACTGGTTCATTCTACCATGTCTCCCTTCAGTCTTTCCTAAATAAAATAAATTCCTTCTAACTTCTGCAGACTTCCTCTTCTTGCCATTCGCTTCTGAGAATCTCTCCAATTTTCAGCTTATTCATACATGTTTTGTAAACTGTTATGTCCAGAACTGCATACAAAACCACAGTTAAGGACAGAATAAGCAGCTCCTGTATCTCACCAGGAACATTTTTGTTAGTGCACTGCACAACAATATTTAAGGATGTTTTGGGGGGAGGGGGATTACTTTTTTCCCCTTAGGCAGAGTCACATGAAGTCCTGCTTCCTAACACCAACAAGCTGTGTGCATGAAGTAAAGTCACCGTTATGGGAGTTGACCCATGGACAGATTTCAACCAAATTTCAAATAATTATTTTCTTACAGCCATTTATATTCTCAGAAACTCAAGTAAATACATAGCCAGGTAAACAGAGGCCAAAGCATAAATACATCCCCTCGCCGTTTTTTCCAGATGCTGGGGAGTCCACTTGAGCTGCCATTCACAAACTATCCTGGTTTTCTTCCGTATGCGAGACAGAAAACTATGCTAGTGAAGAGACAGATTAATGTGTCTTGCAGCCATTCGTGCCGAGTGGGCAGCAATGTCTACAAGAAAGAGCAAGATGGACAGATGCGGTTAACAGCTATGTCAGCTGTCACGGTTTAATGCACCACAAATGTGGATGCCACCTTTATTTCTGTCACCCCATGGTGCATACTACCTCCTGAGTCTTTTTGGCACTACTCCTGCCACGCCAAGCATTTCATATTTCGTATTAATTTTTCTCCTTCCTAATTTCAGAACTTGGCCTTCACTTCATTTCTTCTTGCTGATGACCATTTTCCCAACACATCAAAATCTTTTTAAATTCTGCTTCTGCCCTGCGTTTGAGCACCTAGAGATACCGTACACTTTTTTCTGCACACAGACAAAATTTCATTTCTGTGCAATTTATTCTGTAACTTGACACTTTCATCTACTAAAACTAGTCATGCTAAACAGTTTTTCATCTTAAGTGATCCAGTACGAAGCCATTAAACATTGATAATACTAAGAACATAATTCGAGTAATACTGAAGACTCACATTAATTATGTTCTTTAACATTTTTCTCTCTCTCAATCCCACAGACTCACACTATTGTACAGTAAAACTGTTTGTGCTTGTGAGCCTGCCGCCACAGTTTTCTTGTTTCTTCCTTGTTTTTTTTGTTACAGTGCCTAGAAACGAATACACTGGAAGTTGTTTTTATGTCCCAGAAGGAATTTCATCACGGGTAGAATCATCCCTGGGGAAGAAGAGTCAAATGGTATATTCACAGGCAGAGTATACCAATAAATAGAAAACACAGATTACATTCAGACTCATCCCTTCTCTTTATCTAGAAGCGGGCTTCACGAGCCAGTCAGGTGTTTCTGCTAATAAGGTAGTCCCATAAGTTACTAGTGAAAGAGGCTCATGCTGGTAGTTTACAGTTGTCACTACCAGAACCTGAAACTGAAGTGGCTATTTATTACTGTCATAGCTATTACTCAGTTTCCAAAGTGCCAGTGATGGGGAGGCAGGGGGGAGAAAAAAAAAAAAATCATTCCACCGAACTACTGAATCCTTCAGAACTGCACAAACTGCTACAATCCGTGTTTTGTTCAACATTTGGTGGGTGCTTTCCTTGCTTTTCATTTTCATCCATTAAGACAAGTATATTCATTTGTTCAGTTAGCATAAGGATTGTCCTTTGAGTTTGTGCAGATTTTTTTTCCCCTCTTTAAAGGTCAACTTTCCTTAAAGCACGCAGACACAAATTAATTCTTCTCTCCAGAGATCACCTCCTTCCACAGGGGCTAGCAATGGAGAGACGAATACAAAGGAAATATTACGTGTGAAGAAGAGACGCATACACGTGTACAGTTCAGTACAAGTAGATGAGTAGTCTAACCGTTCTAGGAGACTACAGTGACTTGCTCTTGTCCCAAAACATACACTCAGGATGTTATCAATCAGGTCTGTCAATCCGCTTCTCTGCTAGGAGAAGAGAACACAGACATAGGAATAGACGCACACGTGCAGAGAGCACCCTTTAGACCGCAAAACAGGCTGAGAAGAGCTCCCGAGCGGGCTCTCCATCTGCTTTCTCCATTCCTCCATGCAGACTGTCAGTAGGAGGCAGCATTGATTCTGGCAGCCGCAGCTCTGCACCACAAAGTAGTTGGGAGCAAGCTTCATTCTTCTGTCATTATATAAGCAAGATGACACTGTTCTCTAATCCAGCCAAAGCTGATAAGTACCATCAACCTGTCACTTCCTACATTTCAAATTCTAACATTGCAGCATCAAAGAGTTTTTACATTTCGATTTCTTTTGCTGGCAGCGGTCGGTAGCCTCTCATTCTCCCACGGTGTTCTAATGCAGCATTTGCACACCGGGGTTACTCCCAGCCTGAATAGCAGGTCATCCCCTACTCACTGAGCTCATCTGCGGCCCATGTGCTAGGCAATTTAGATCCAATCAGCCCTTATTTAGCTCAAGAGTAATGAGCAGCATAGTGACACAGACTTAAGCCTGACCCTCAGGACACTGCTCATCAAGCAGTAAAACTGTGACAAAATCATTCATCTTCCACCCGCTGGCAAGAAATAATACTCGCACTCACTGTATTACTTTTTCAAGATATAGAAAAAAAAAAAAAGTCCTGAATTTTCATGATGTGAGACATTAATTTGCAGAAAGCTGAATTCCCTTAAACCCCCCTGTTGCTATGAGCTCACCAGGGGAAATAGGCCTTAGGAGACTGAAATGGAATAAAGAAAATTGCTTCAGCTTTCTTTTCATTTTAAATAAGCCTTAAATCTGACAAGAGATATCCTAAAGAGAGAGGAAATATATATCTTGTAAGGTAACGAAGAAACAATCAAAATTAAGAGATTAGAATGCTACTTGTTCTACTTGCTAATGGTTCTACTGGCAAAAATATTTCTTTGTTTAACATCCACAACAAAAAATATTCCATATGAAATGCCATTTTTACACTTCAGGCAAAGAATAAAAGGAAAACAGAGAGGAAAGTTCATTTGGGGAAAACAGTTTCAAAAGTGATACACTTCCACCAGAAAACAAATCTACACTTTATGTCCTTCAGGGAGCAAGCACATATTTTTCTAAACAACCGCAGAGTCCTAATCAGCAGGTTCTTACTATACCTGGATACAATTTTACTCTTTTTTTGTGGATTTACTCTTTCACAACAGTAAGTCTTCTATTGCTGTCAGGTAGGCCACAAAAGGCCTATGTGAATTAATTTTTGGTAGATAAAATGGATACAATGGATGAAAGACAGAAAAGTGTTTCAGTCTTTAGCACAGGAGACAGAGTTGCATATCTCCATAATTAGACTACTACACTTGAATTTCTTTAGCTTCACATATCTAAAAAGATTGGCATTACTTGGGCATCAACAATCAGAAGCCTGGCAGATTCCTTGACTGCTTCTGTTATTTCAGGTTGTTCTTAAAACGATGCCATGGCAGATGCTCTCTCTATTACATCCTAAACACTGATATGAAATTGATTTTAATCAATTATTCAGCTCTCATGTGACCTTTTACAGATTC